>NC_047092.1:174126732-174449590 GCF_902459505.1 Geotrypetes seraphini
TCGAACTCGTATTGGATGTATTAATTTTGGATGAGTAGAATGCTTTTCGTTTTTCTTTTATCAATTGTTTGTAGTTCTTTATGTTGGATCTCCAATTGTTCCGGTCTGATATTTCTCCTGTTTTATTCCAGATCCTTTCTAGTCGTCTTACTAATTGTTTCGTTTTTAATAGTTCAGAGTCGAACCATTTATTATATTTATTTGAGCAGTTTTTACTGTTTCATTTAGGGGCAATTTTATCTAAAATGGATGTGCTTGTTTTCGTCCACTGTTCCCAGAAATCATCCCCTTCTATTTCCTCACGTAATTCATAATGTGCCCAGTATTCCTCTGGATTGATATTGCCCCTTGTGAGATGTTCTTTTTTTATCTTTGGGTGAGTTTTTGCTTTTGGTTGATTCCAGATTAAGTTAAAGTAGTAGGTGAAATGGTCGGACCAGATATCGTGGCACCAGATACCGTTGGATAAAGAAATAGAAGGATTTAGGATCCTTTGTAGACAGAGCTACCAAATCTAACTGATGGCCTTTTTCATGTGTTTGTGTGGATAAAGGGAGATTGTAATTGAGTGAGGATAGGAAGTTTTTAAAATCTTTCACGTTTGGATTGTCCTCATTCTCTAAATGTAGGTTTAACCCTCCTGCTATAATATTATAAGATGGAGTAATTGAATTATGTAGAATGAATTCGTAGAAGTCCTCTCTGGCTTTTGACCAGCTTTTTGGCGGAACATAAAATAGAATGCAGGAGAGGGAATCTATAGGTAGCACCTATATTGCAGTACAATAGGGTTTGGGAGGAGAGCGCACATGTTCCACTATAAATGTAGTGGTGAGAGTGGCTTATGGGCCTGGGTCCTCCTCTCTATGGTTCACTAGCCCACCCCCAGGCTATTTAAGACACTTGTGTGCAGCTCTACTAGGCTTTCCTATACCAGGTGCTGATGCTCTGATCTTTGTGGGGGTTTGAGGGGGTCAGTGAACACTGGGGGAGCATGTGGGGGTCTTTGTCTCTGCAGTGGTTGTCTGGTCACTTCGAATAACTTTTGGGCACTTATACCTCTTTTATATCATCTATGTCTCAACGTATAAGTTCCGTCCATGAAGTCTCATAAAACCTTCGATTATCCCTGCAGGATGACTAATATATAAGTCTAGGTCGGCCCACATCCCGCCCACATCCCATCCTAACCACTCCTCCAGATACGCCCCTTTTAGCTCTGGGCGCAGAGCAGCATTCAGAGGTCTAAAAAAGCCCCTGGACACATCCAAAATATAGGTTTGATTATCAGCACTTGGACGGCCTGTCTTTCAGGTCGGCCAAGTGCTGACTTGGGTGGATTTTTAGACGTGTTTAAGTTTCGATTATGAGCCCCATAATCTTTACAGATCCGGAAAAATGATTAATCACTGAATTAGACCACAATAAATCAAGAGGGGGAGTAAGACAAAAAGGCTAAGGAAGCCATAAGAAGAATTTATGTACTATTTTTTTTAATGTATATGTCACTGATTGTATAGTTCTTCTTTGTTAACCGCCCGGAACCTCACGGATGGGCGGTATACAAGAATAAACTTATTATTATTATTATTATTATATTGGAAAAAGGTCTCATTCTTTTCTTTAGGTAGCCTAGCTCTTTTTGTATGGGGCTGACTCCACCTCCTACCGGCGGCACACAGCGTCAATGAGCAGGCCTGTTCCTGGAAGTAGAATGAAGGGTTCCGGGGCAGGCCTGCTCATTGACATTGTGCTGCGGCTGCCCCAAAGATTTAAAGTACAACACCAAGAAATGGGTGGAAGGGCAAGCACCAACCAGTTTTGGGAGAAGCCACGGCCCCTGTGGCCTTGCCCGTTCTGGCGCCTATGGCTGGAGGGTTTTTAGTCTTGACATAAGAACATAGGAATTGCCACTGCTTAGTCAGACCAGTGGTCCATCGTGCCCAGCAGTCCGCTTCCGCGGTGGCCCCCAGGTCAAAGACCAGTGCCCTAACTGAGGTCAGCCCTACCTGCGTACGTTCCAGTTCAGCAGGAACTTGTCTAACTTTGTCTTGAATCCCTGGAGGGTGTTTTCCCCTATAACCGCCTCCGGAAGAATGTTCCAGTTTTCTACCACTCTCTGGGTGAAGAAGAACTTCCTTACGTTTGTACAGAATCTATCCCCTTTTAACTTTAGAGAGTGCCCTCTTGTTCTCTCTACCTTGGAGAGGGTGAACAACCTGTCCTTATCTACTAAGTCTATTCCCTTCAGTATATTGAACGTTTCAATCATGTCCCCTCTGTCTCCTCTTTTCAAGGGAGAAGAGGCCTAGTTTCTCTAATCTCTCGCTGTACGGCAACTCCTCCAGCCCCTTAACCATTTTAATCGCTCTTCTCTGGACCCTTTCGAGTAGTACCGTGTCCTTCTTCATGCACAGTGACCAGTCCTGGATGCAGTATTTCAGGTGAGGGCGTACCATGGCACGGTACAGCAGCATGATAACCTTCTCCGATCTGTTCGTGGTCCCCTTCTTAATCATTCCTAGCATCCTATTCATGCCGCCGCTGCACATTGCATGAATGGCTTCATCGACCTGTCGACCAGCACTCCCAAGTCTCTTTCATGGGAGGTCTCTCCAAGTAATGCCCCGGACATCCTGTATTCGTATATAAAGTTTTTGTCACAATGGAGAGTTAAATGACTTGCCCAAGATCACAAGGAGTGGCCCTGGGATTTCAACTCTGGCTTCTTTAGTTCTCAGTCTGCTGCTCTAGCCCTTAGGCTTTTCCTCCTCCAACTTAGTGCATATATACATAGTAACATAGTAAATGACAGCACATAAAGACCACTTGCACAACAGGAAGAGGAAGGGATTTGTTTTGAATTTTTTGGCTTCTTGCCAGAAGTATGGATGGAAGCTGCACATGAGCCTCATAACTGAGTTATTTGTTTAAGAAGGAGATGTGTGCCCTCAGTGGTGTGAAGTAGAGAATGACACGGTGACAAAATTCATCACCGTCCCCGGCCCCAAGGATAACCGCGGGAAATCATCTTCATGTCATTCTTTAAGGAGAGAGGGAAGAATCAGAGTATGAATGGCCACAACCACTGACCTGCAAGCTTTGCTTTGAAGAATGCTGGTGTAGAAGGACTGAGGTTGAGAATGACAGTCTCTGATATCCAGAGCAGATATTGTGATGTCATAATGCCTCATTCCACCAGTGCCTAAGAACCAATCACATCAGTGATATCACAATGGCTTCATTATCCTTGGCTCACATAAGAATCAGAGTATGAATGGCCACAACCACTGACCCACAAGCTTTGCTTTGAAGAATGTTGGTGTAGAAGGATTAAGATTGAAATAGACACTACAGAATGACAGTCTCTGGTATACAGAGCAGATATTGTGATGTCATAATGCCTCATTCCACCAGTGCCTAAGAGCCAATCACATCAGTGATGTCACAATGGCTTCATTATCCTTGGCTCCCATAAGAATCAGAGTATGAATGGCAACAACCACTGACCCACAAGCTTTGCTCTGAAGAATGCTGGTGTAGAAGGACTAAGGTTGAAATAGACACTAGAAAATGACATGGGATTATTTCCCGCGGTTATCCGCGGGCACGGGAACGGTGATGAATTTTGTCACCATGTCATTCTCTAGTGTGAAGCCTTCCAGGGATCTATGAACTGTGAATCTCTTTGTTTAAAGAGAGACGCTGGAGATTTGCAACTGTGAACTGTGAACTATGATCAAAAGGAGATAACGTGAGTGTTTGCAGAACTGCTGTGTGAAAACTTTGGTTCTGTTGAAGTCCCGGGACTGAGCAGCTAAGTACTTGGCTTGTCTATGTGTTTGTTTTGTTAAGTGTATGTTCTTTCTATTACCACATTCTTAGACACTGGAGAATTTAGTGCTTTTTGGGTTTGATTTTGTCTCTACAGCTAGCAATACCTTAGGTTTTTTTCTCCCATGGGTGGAATTTTTTCCTGGGTAAGTGCTGGCTGTAAGAGGAGCCGATGATTATAGCATGTCAGTTGTATAGCTGAATACAGAGGCTCTGGCGTTCCTGGCCAGGCCTGTAGCTCTGAGGCTCGTTTTGGATAAAAGGTTTGTTTAAGTTAGGTGAAGCCTATTCTCCCGAGTGTCTAAGTTATTTTGTCAGAGTAAGCACATAAAGACCAACCATACATTTTTCTTAGATATTTCTGGGCCAGAATCCCAGAGCCATGCCCTGTGGTGTGCTTAGGTTCCATCTTCTGGAGTCTCCATCAAAGCTCACTCCAGCCTATCTTAACCATCCCAGCCATCGAAACCCTCCCCAGCCTGTCCTCAACTGAATGTCCATACACGGGACACAGGCCGTGCAAGCCTGCCCAGGACTGGCCTTGGTTCCTTCAATGCTGTTTGCAAATTATTGTGGCAAGCTTCAAATGAGTATTGTCCCTTTTATATGATTATAGAAACATAGAAACATAGAAGATGACGGCAGAAAAGGGCTACAGCCCATCAAGTCTGCCCACTCTGCTTACCCACCCCCTGTCTATGCCCTAATGACCCAATTTCCTTATCTTGACACTCGTAGGGATCCCACATGGGTATCCCATTTATTCTTAAAGTCTGGCACGCTGTCTGCCTCGATCACCTGCACTGGAAGCTTGTTCCAATGATCAACACTCTCTCCTCCTCTCCCTATTGGCTAAGGCTCTTAACATTTGCATCTCCTCTTCCTATAGGCTAAGGCTCTTTACACCTGCATTGTGATGTCATAGAACTTTCTGATTATAGAAACATAGAAACATGATGGCAGATAAAGGCCAAATGACCCATCATAGAAACATAGAAGATGACGGCAGAAAAGGGCTACAGCCCATCAAGTCTGCCCACTCTGCTTACCCACCCCCTGTCTATGCCCTAATGACCCAATTTCCTTATCTTGACCCTCATAGGGATCCCACATGGGTATCCCATTTATTCTTAAAGTCTGGCACGCTGTCTGCCTCGATCACCTGCACTGGAAGCTTGTTCCAATGATCAACCACTCTCTCTGTGAAGAAATACTTTCTGATGTCGCCATGAAATTTTCCGCCCCTGAGTTTGAGCGGGTGCCCTCTTGTGGCCGAGGGTCCCTTGAGAAAGAAAATATCATCTTCCACTTCGACACGTCCCGTGAGGTACTTAAATGTTTCGATCATGTCTCCCCTCTCCCTACGTTCCTCGAGAGTGTAGAGCTGCAATTTGTTCAGTCTCTCTTCGTACGAGAGACCCTTGAGCCCCGAGATCATCCTGGTGGCCGTCCGTTGAACCGATTCAATTCTGCGCACATCTTTACTGTAATGTGGCCTCCAGAATTGCAGTAATCTTTTAGGGACAACTTTAGATAAGACCTTGTTGGTATGCAATCTGTCAGCTATATGCGAGAATGCTCCTTACTGATACCTGATTGGAAATGCTATATTCTATCTTGTTTTTAAAACTCCTCAAGTGCAAAAGTATTGAAATTGTCCATATTCTTATCATTTTTTTTTTTTTCTTTCAGAAACATTCTATACAGGCTGGATGAAAAGACAACCCAGTTTTCAATACTGATGGAAGCCCAGGAGCACTGGAAGCTCCAGCAGTCAAATGAGATCCATCAAGCAGCCTTGTCAAAGGTGCTGAACACTATCCATTCGGCTCAGGTTTATTTCAAAGCTGGGTTTGATGTGTTTGAGACGGCCTTAGACAGAAAGCACTGAGAAAACTTTTAGCATTTTAACAGACTCGTTTACCATTCAGTAAGCACAGCTGTCAGACCAGAATTTCTCCGAGGTCATTTTTTTTGTTTTGTTTTTAATTGGTACCTCGTACAATGACATTTAAAGGGACAGTGTCAGATTTGGTATTTGAAAATCGTTGAGACATTCATCTTGTTATCCCAGCGTTATTTGGTTACTGTCTATTTAGAAGAATCTGACATTGTTTTGGTCATATGACTGGTCTTTTATCATAGTTCAGGGCAAACGGGGAAGGAGGCCACCCACTGCCCAATCATGGATGCTTGTTGTCAACGAGAAGATAGTAAGTTGAAGCAGAAAAAAATTAACACTAGTATAATGAACACCGGTTCCGTAAAATAGTCTCTCTTCAAGATCTTTTCATGCCGTTCCTAGCTTACCTTTTTGCATTCACGGAGCTGAACATCAAGGGGACAAACCCATGCACACAAACATAAAAGGAGACAGAAATTCTGCACAAAGTACCAAAAAAGATAAATGAAGAAGAGATGACCAAGCTGTCCAACTATAATGATGTCAACATAGTAAGTATATTTATTAAAAGTGAAATATGTGCGTTATACCCAAAAAGAGCCCGACATAGGCTGTGTTTCAGCATGCCTGCATTACAGTTCTGCTGGATGTTTCTGGTAGATATGTAATCACATAGAACTCTTATTAACATTTTATCAGAAATCCGTGTTCATGTTATTGTTTATGTATATTAATTAGAAGACCACACTGTGCATGCACATCTTCAGAATCTGGTTGAGCCTTGATGCAGGCAGATACGCTGAAACAAGGCCTGTGTTGGGTCCTTTTGGGTATAATGTACATGTTTTACTTTTAATAAATACAATGTTAACATCATCATAGTTGGACATTTTGGTCATCAATGCTTCCTGTCTTTATACTAGGCCTTGCATGTTATAGATTAAAATAAGGGCAAATTCATCCTTGTCATTAATAAAAATGTAGCGTTTGTGGGTGGGTGAGGGAATAACTCTAGGCAAGATTGTGATTCTCAGATTATTTTTCCAGCCTTAACAGTTGTGTTGAATGTCTGCATTTTTTTCCCCAGTGCAGACTATCTCAGATATCTATGAAAAAAATTACTACTTGTGTTTTACATGTGTATACTCTCTTCAAGACTGAACACACAAATGAACAATATTTGTACTGAGAGATCCATCAGACACAAGAAAAAAACAAAGAATGGATACCAGACTTTTGTAAATACAATTGAATTTTTATCATTTTATCTTTGAGACCTCAGTTACTGCAAAGGGTTTATTTGTGAACTAAAAGTATTTATATTTTTTTAAGCTAATACTTTACAAAAAAGAGCTACATTTTCTATAAAATACACTGCTTACAAGATGACAGACATTTTCATTAACTTAGCATGAGATAAACACGGAGGGATATGACTGACAAGAGTATGAAGAAGATTAAAGACCAAGAAAGATCCCCAACACAGCACAGCAGGAAGGCACAAGTGGGCAGCCTTGGTAGATTAACAAGTCATCTTCTGCGCTGCTTCTGATGCTCATAGGAACTCTATGAGTGTCGGGGGCAGCGCTGAGCATTCAACGCGCTGGCCTGCACTAAAAACCGCTTCCGTGGTTTTGTAAAAGGAAGTGTGTGTGGGGGGGATAATTTAGGTAAAAAAAAAAATTATTAACATAAATGTGTGAGACAAATTGAACAAAACATCCAAAAAGTGAAACAAATGCTAAATAAACTGAAATTTTTTTCTTATGTATTAGGGCCTTGTTTAATCCAACAGGAATTAAGAAAGATTTGATTAGATGATTCAGATTTATATAATAATGGTGTGTTGTTGTTTTTTAATGAAATGCTGTTTTTAAGCTAATATTATCTTTGTCAATAGGTGTAAATAAAATTATATTTCAATAAATAAATGCTGTTTCCTTTTTATGTGTAGATAACATTATATTCCATGTTTCATGAATATTTTATGCCATATTTGTATTTTGGTCAAACAGTTCCAGACAAAATAGAGCATATGGAAATCAGTTCAAAAGATCATTTAGTTATAAATGAGAAGAGAGATTTTAAGCTCTCGTGTCCTCTGGAGCATAACATCCTACTATATATATATAATGTGATAGGCACCATAGAAATGGCAATGATATAAAATCCTTTGAGTATGTATTAAAACATACAATAAGCAGAAAATTAACAGTAAGTTTTAGTGGCAGTCTCGGTATTTCTCATTTTCTGTCAGTGCACGGTGGGCAGGCTTATTTTTATGCAAAGGATGCTGGTGGCCTGAGTTAATATGAGGATTTTAAAGAAAATTGATCTGACTCTCCCTTAATACTCGAGCTTTTGATTTCATTTCATTTATTAAAATTATAAACCACCCTATACCAAGGCAGTGTACAGATGTACATACACAATTTAAAATTTGCAGAAGACCGTATCAAACTGACTAACAATAGCAGAGTGCAAAGCTCAAGACCCCATCATTCTCTGTCCCATGTAAGCAGAGAAAAGCCACTTAAACTGGCTCATACTCTTTTATCGACATAATCCCACTGCTAACATATTCCAAGCAGTAGGAACTGCCATTGACAAGCTTCCCGTACGAGTAAGTTCATGACGTACCTCTTGACCTGATGTTATTACTAGGTTTACCAGATGTCTGGGACAGTTTTTGAAAAATGGAGGAGTCTGTTCTGGTTTAGCCGGCTCTCCTGACTCCCCCACCTACCTCCTCCCTGGGCTCAGTCGCTGTAATTGAATCTTTGGGCAGCCAACATTAGCAATGAGGTAAGCCGGCTGCCGCCAGCCTGCCCCGGAAGCTGCTTCTCCGCAGCGACTTCCTGTTCCCACGTAGAGGGGACTTGCAGAGAGGCGGCTTCCTGAAGATTCAGTTACAGCGGCCGACCTGGGGAAGAGATGGGTGGTGGAGTTGGGACTAAAGAGCATCATTGGAGGAGGGAAGGGAGGGGGGCTGGAGAAACAGCATGAAGGGAAAGGGGAGGGACTGAAGAAACAGCAAGGGGGGAGGTTGGAGAAACAGCATGAAGGAAATGGAGGGGAGGGACTAGAAAAATGGCACAGAGGAAGGGGGTAGGCTGGAGAAACAGCATGAAGGGAAAGGTTGGGAGGGACTGGAAAAATGGCACGTGGAAGGCTGGAGAAACAGCATGAAGGGGCTGGAGAAACAGCATGAAGGGAATGGAGGGGAGGGACAGGAGAAATGGCACAGGGAAGGCTGGAGAAACGGCATGAAGGGAAAGGAGGAGAAGGACTGGAGAAACGGCACAGAGGGGGAGATGGCTGGAGAAACAGCATGGATGGAAGGAGAGGAGGAGGGAGAAACAGCATGAAGGGAAGGAGGAGAGCTGGAGATGCATTAAGGAAAGGAGAGCATGCTAGAGAAAAGAGCATGGAGTAAGGTAGTGCTGGATGGGAAGGGATAGAAACAGCAAGAGACAAGGTTGGAAGGAGAGAAAGAAAGGTTACAGAGGATGGGACGGTGGACAAAAGAAATGGTGGAGTGTGGGCGGGGCTGTGGGTGGAGTGTAGGCAGGGTTATGTGTCCTCTTTATTGTCTTCACAAACATAGTTGCCCTAGATGTTACTAGCTGACATGCGTCTTCAGAACAGAGAGATCTCCTTGGAACATACCAGTGAGTCTATGAGTCAGCAAAATATTTACACTGGCATGGAGAACTTGGAATATGAGGAACGACTTAAGAGACTGGGATTGTTCTCCCTTGAGAAGAGGAGACTGCGAGGGGATATGATCGAGACTTTCAAAATACTGAAAGGAATCGACCAAATAGAGCAGGATAAAAAACTATTTACAATGTCCAATGTGACAAGGACACGAGGACATGGACTAAAGCTAAGGGGAGACAGGTTCAGGACAAATATCAGGAAGTTCTGCTTCACGCAACGAGGGGTGGACATCTGGAATGCTCTCCCAGAAGAGATAATTGCGGAATCCACCGTTCTAGGGTTTAAGGGTAAGTTAGATGTACACCTCCTTATGAGTGGCTGAAGGTGACATAGGTAAGGGTAAGCCAGATGCGCATCTCTTATGAGAAGCTTAGAGTGATATGGGGACTAATACTATGCCAGGGTACACCTGGCGGGGCCTCCGCGTGTGGCACTTATGTATTATGTTTATACCATGGAAGACAATAGTCTGAGATACCGCAGGTTGGTGACTGCTATGATATATCAAGATATAGTATAAGCACAAGTTTACCGCACTTGATAACTTCCCCTCTAAATCGTATGCTTTAGCTGGTAGATCTGCCAGAGGGTGGTGCTATTTCATGATCACATGTTCAATAGTGAGGGACAGGCAAGCTCTGCAGGACTCCAGGGAACCTGCCTGCCTGCCTAGTGACTAAAAACACAATATTGAAGTACCGCACCCTTCTGGCAGCAATGCAGTTGGAGAACTCCCGCTCAGGGCGCCTTTTACTAAAGCTGCGCTAAATTGCCCCGCACGCTAGACCCTAACGCCATCATTGAGCTGGTGTTAGTGTTTGGCATGTAGCGTGGGGTTTGTGCACGCGCTAAAAAAATGCTAGCTCGCCTTAGTAAAAGGCGCCCTCAGTTTTGTGGGAACAGAGTCCATGGCTGATAATTTTTCCCTTATTCCTCCCTGTTAAAGGACTCGTACTTTTTAAGCACTGGTTTCATTCTCCAGTTTGCTTGTTTGGTCAATGATTTGTGCTAGCCTGTTCCACTTTCTTCTACTCCTAGATATTTATGTTCACTTTCCTGTTCCAGCTCGTTATAGTGCCGTTTTCACGCAGAAAAAAAAATGTTTTCAGCTTTGCTTAGTTGCTCTTTATGAAAGATGACTTTGACGCATTCATCCAGGCCAAATGTCATCTTGATGCCTCCCGAGTGTACATAGAAGAGTTACTGTATGAGGATGCTTTGAAAAGTTTAGTAAAAAAGCAAGTTAAACAACGTACTGTAGTCTCCATCGAGGGTTATACACTTAGGGCTAGATTCACTAAACCCACCGATCAAGTTCCCACCCCTTTGTGACCCGATTTCCCTCCGACCCGATTCACTAACCTCTGTCCCGATCATCCTCCGATCCGCGCATGCAAATGAGGGGGAATGGCATTCAAATGTAGGTAGGCAACGCTTCACTAAAAAAAAACAAAAAACTGAAGGACACTGACTGGGCTGACCAATCCAAAAATAAGCAACTACAGAGGACCAGTCACTCAGGTCCTTTCTGACTGCCCTGCCTTCTGCCCCGACGTTCTTGCCCTTCACTACAGTGCAAGCCCTGGTTTTAACCTGCAGGTTTAAAGCTGGTTAAAACCAAGGACTTGCGAAGAAAAAAAAAAGGTAAAGTTTTCTGCTCTGCCGGGCACGGCGCGCCAGATGGTCTGCACAAGCGTTGGGATCGCTGTAGAGCGATCCGGGCGGTCAGTTGGGGGTGTGATTCCGATCGCCCTCATTTGCATGAGGGCGATTCATGAATCAGTCCCCCGGTTACGGATCAGATCGGATCGCCTACGGATCGGATCGGATCCGTGGCCCTGGTGAATCTGGGCCTTAGTCCAGCGAGTTTCTAGTTTGTTTGTTTTTTTTTGTATTGTAGGAAAAATAGCTTGCGAAAAAACTGGAACCTTGCTGGTGCGCTATGCTTTTTAGCGCATGCTAAATATTATCAAGCGCTAAACACTCGCTAAACGCTAGCACGTGCGTTAGTGGTTAGCGCACGCGTTGATTCAGTGCGTGCTAAATCCCCGCTAAAATGCTTAGCGTGCCTTTATAAAACAAGTCCTAAGTGTATAGCCCTCGAAGGATATGGCGTTGTTTAGCTTGATTTTTTTTACTAATTTTTCAAACCACCCTCGTACACTTACATGGGGAAAAGATGATGTCTTTTGTAAGGAGGATGGAAAAGAAATGTCCTCCGATGATGGACAGGCTGAATTAGGGGTGGTGTTGCACTCTTTCATTCTATTGATTTCTGGTTCTTCTTTTTTATGGAAATTGGAATAGGACGACCATGGGACTAAAACAGGATTGATTGTCTATCCACTATGACATACAGAATGCTGCCAGTTCTGTTGATAAAATATCAAGAACACCCTTCCCTATGTAAGAATAGCATACATTTGTGTACAAATTGTCTAGACCAGGGGTGTCCAATGTCGGTCCTCGAGGGCCGCAGTCCAGTCGGGTTTTCAGGATTTCCCCAATGAATATGCATTGAAAGCAGTGCATGCAAATAGATCTCATGCATATTCATTGGGGAAATCCTGAAAACCTGACTGGACTGCGGCCCTCGAGGACCGACATTGGACACCCCTGGTCTAGACAATCCTAAGATAATTGGCAATATTTCAATGTTAAGACAGAAACTTTTACATAGTACAGGCCTGCAAGATGATTTTGAAAGAGAAAGTCCCATAGAGTTTGCCTTTAAAAAGTCTACTGGATAGCTGGTGTTCTGGCAGTCTCTACCCCAACCGACTTTCCGGATCCAAAGTAGAGAGTTGCACGGGGACAGAAATCCCACTCATCCCCGCCCATCCTTGCCAGGATCCTCTCTGTCCCCGCCCATCCCCGCCAGGATCCTCTCTGTCCCCACCCATCACCACAAGGAATTACCTCCATCCCCGCCCGTCCCCATAAAAAGCAGCAATTACTTCTGACAAGATCATCAATTCCACAGTTTCTTTTGTGTTTGCGCTGCTGTTTTCCTTGTGGAATCTCTTTGGTGGAACCCTTTTTTTGTTTTCTGTTCAGGTAATTAACTTATAAACCCCCTCTTTTACTAAGGCTGACGTGTCCATTATATTATATGGACGAACCCTGCTTCCAAAGCCTTCCATCCCTGTGGGAGTCCCGTGGGCCAGAGGGGGGTCCCCGTGGGAGTCCCGTGGGTTAGGGGGGGATTCCCGCGATCCCCGTTCCCGTGAAGACCTCTAATCCAAAGTATTCAGAGTAAAGAAAATACCATAATGAAATCCCAGTGTCTATTTTAGTCTTAACACCCTGGTCCATCTAGTGTTATCAGATTTTTCCAAATCTGGACCCCTAGACCAGGCCCTCCCATCCCCGTTCCATTACACTCAAGCCCCACCCTAGCCCCACCCCCCGCTGTCTGCTGTCATCAGAGAGTAGGTTTGGGCCAGCCAAGCAGCGATTGGCTGTCCCGGAACTTTCTCTCCGACGTCAGAACTGACAAGGGGAAGGCTTGTGGGCCAGCGGCGTGCAATCACTGCCCGCACCTGGCTCTTCCCTGCCCAGAGTGGTGGCGGCAGCGGGGGATATTTAAATGGAGCTGGTGGGTGGCAGCGGGCGTGTGGCAGCGGCGCGGGGTGGCAGGGAGGAATCAGCGGTCAGCCCGCGTACCCCCAACAGGCGGTCCGCGTACCACAGGTTGAGAAACACTGTTCTACATTAAATACTTAAGACAGTCCCTTTTTGAATTATGAATTCATTTCACCACATATCAACACATTTTCTGCAATTTTCTGCCCGAATTATTGCAAGCCTTCGCCTGAACCAGGAATCTTGCTCTCATCAAGTTTCAAGTTTATTGACTTTTAATATACCGACCATCAACAAGTATCTGGCCGGTTTACAATAAAAATTTAAAAAAGATAAATAATTTAAAAATAATGAAAGTGAACACCAAGGACGTTAACTGGACAGACTTGAAAGTGAGGGAAAAAAGGAAAAGGGGGGGGGGGGGAAGTTACATGTTAGAAGAAGAAAGGAGAAAGAGGGAAGAGGGTAAAACATATGGGGTGGGATCGCTTTATAAAAGCGGTTGGCTGAATAAGAGAAGAAGGAAAAAGAGAAGAATGAAAAGAAGAAGAAAAAAAAAAAATACTCTAAAGACAGGAAAAGGCGTCGCTAAATAAGAAAGTCTTCAGGCTTATCTTAAATTTATCAAGTTGTTGCTCGAATCGGAGTTGCTGTGGCAGAGCATGTACCTCATGTACCTCTGTGAAGAAACAGCAATGATAAACAGACCGAGGAAAGAAAGATCAGTTGTCAAGCGGCTCCACTGCCTCTCGTCAGGAATTATCTGTTGTTTCAATGGCAGAGCTGGGCATTCTAAGCAAGGGTGTAAACAGATGCCAGTCACGTGCATTTTATCAACCCTGACAGTGTTCTTTTAAACCAGGGGTCTCGAAGTCCCTCCTCGAGGGCCGTAATCCAGTCGGGTTTTCAGGATTTCCCCAATGAATATGCATGAGATCTATGTGCATGCACTGCTTTCAATGCATATTCATTGAGGAAATCCTGAAAACCCGACTGGATTGCGGCCCCCAAGGAGGGACTTTGAGATCCCTGCTTTAAACTGACTGCACACCACGCTTTGGCTCGGCGGACGACAAGAATTCTCAACACTGCATGCGCTGCACATACCTACATTCTGCTTCCTCTAATAAGTCGGCGAAAGGTGCTGTGAATTTAATTTAATTTGTATGCGGTTTATAAACCTGCTTTGTGTGGTTAAGTGTCTACGGTTATTATAGGTATGGCCAGCTAATAGAAAATATTTAAAATAGCATTCTGTGCACTACGAATCAGAAATACAAGGCACATATTTAATACTTCAGGGCTAGGAAGCCTGTGAGTAACTGCATTTTCTTCACCGTCCTTGTGGCCAGGACTTTGCATCCATCTGTATGCATGAGAAGCAGCTCGGGTATTTTCTCCGGGAGAGACGATGTCCTACAGAGCTCCACAGCCATCAGCTCTTTATAAGAATAATCTGGGTAGGCACTACAGGTATAATTCTTTTACAGAACTGTAAGAAAGAAAAGGGAAAGGTGACCATCCATTATCAAAAGAGAATTGTAAAAAACGTATATGTCCAAAGATGAGAAAGTCGTCTACATGCTAATAGGGCAACGCCGTGAGCAAAACACACTCGGGCTGTAATGGTGCTTGATCCTGCCTGACACACTCGAAGTGCTTTTCTCAGACATATTATTAGCTTGGCAGGTAAAAGACAAGTCTGATAACAAATTAATGATTCGTTTGGACGTGACCCTAGAGGCCTAGACAGAACAAAGAGAAGACATCGGAATGATACGTTCAGAAAGGGAAAGAAAGCCATTCCAGAGGATCAATCTTCCATGTTACTTCCGTGCTGCTGGTAACCTCCATGACTGTGGTATTGGCTTTCAGCCACTGTTGACAAGCCACGTCACGCTGTGGTTATTTTTCAGTATTCAAGACATTTGCTGTTGACTTCCATGGCAACATATGTTGTGGGTTTTTTTTAATTTATCTTTATTCATTTTAAAACTTTTAATAAGTGTGATAAAATATACAATCAATTTTCATTTAATATTACTTAAAGCTCTTACAGTACTTCAAAACAAATACCCTCCCTCCTCTCACATCAGTTTTTCACTCAAAAGACCTTAAATATTCCCCCTTCCTCCTCCCCTGCCCCCCCCCCCCTGGATATGTACAATCAACAGAGGAAAAGAAAAATATTATCAATCTTTAGAGTATTTTTCTAATGGTTCCCAAACCATCCTAAATTTCTTTAAATGCCCCTGCTGTATGGCCAGAACACGTTCCATTTTGTAAATGTGACATAAAGAATTCCACCAAAAGGTATCATTTAGACCAGTGGTCTCAAACTCAAACCCTTTGCGGGGCCACATTTTGGATTTGTAGGTACTTGGAGGGCCTCAGAAAAAAATAGTTAATGTCTTATTAAAGAAATGACAATTTTGCATGAGGTCAAACTCATCAAATCTTTCCTTTTAGCTAAGTCTTAATAATAATATTGTAATTTATAGCTAAAGAGACATATGATCAAGAAATGGTTTTATTTTACTTTTGTGATTATGATAAACATACCGAGGGCCTCAAAATAGTACCTGGCGGGCCGCATGTGGCCCCCGGGCCATGAGTTTGAGACCCCTGATTTAGACGATCCCAGTTTTTCCAATCTTTTGTAATATGTCATAATGAGTAAGAGTTTATTATTATTTGATGATATTTGACTCTTAACTCTCATCGACATACCGAACAAAACAGTATCATATGACAATGCCACCAGATTTTCCAATAAATGATTAATTTGGTTCCATATGGATTTCTAAAAATTGAGTATTAAAGGACAACAGAATAGAAGATGGCAAAATATTTTAAAAACAACAAAAGTAGAATTCTCCTTTTATCAATGGTGCACTAAGCACCAAAATGCTTATTGCCAATGAAAGAAAACACCTCAGGTTAATGAAACATAGAAAACATAATGGCAGATAAAGGCCAAATGGCCCATCCAGTCTGCCCATCCACAATAACCATTATCTCTTCCTCTCTCTAAGAGATCCCACGCACCTATCCCACGCTCTACCAATTCTACATCACAGGTATAAAAAACTTTAATCAGTAGTGCTGAATATGCAATATTAGTAAACCTTTTGTGGCAAAAAACACCACTTCAACAAAGAAAAATGGGGAGAATCAACGATCCAAGTGAAAACAATCCACCAATGAAAACAAAAAACTGTGGATACAGATGTTCTGGAGATAATTTATTATACACTGACATATAAAAACATGAAAATTCAATTTAAAAAATACAATGATAAAAAAATACTGTGATAAAAATCCAACCGGACCCTACACAGTCCGTGTTTCGGCGAACACGCCTTCCTCAGGGGTCCAATGGTTTGCAAACTCACATATAAAGAATTGGACTGAAAACAGTCTATTGTCTTTAAACCTGTGAGCAAAGAACACCGCAGACAAGCTGAAGTAGCAAAAAAAAAAAAAAAACCCAAAAAAAACGCTTCTGAATCACTGAACCTTTACAGCTAATAGACAATTAAATAGTTACTTCCTCTGCTTACCATTGGTCTGACCCAGTATGGCTGTTCTTGTGTTCTTATTAGAGAGTGACACAGTAACTGTTACCGCGGTAATTCCCACAGTAATGGAAAAACATTACCAAAATTTGCCCAGTATGACTGCAGTAGTGGTTGGCAGGTCCCTAGTAGGCCATGGGAAACAGGAACCCCTGCCAGGGTAATACCGTGGCAATGGGGACCCCCAAGCCTACATTTTTACACCCCTAGTGGTCTAGTGGCTTCTCGGGGGCAGGAAAGAGCTCAACTCTTTCCTGCCCCTGATGGTGCTAGACCCACCATCCATCTCTCTTTCCCCTATCCCTGCAAGCCACACCCCTCCCACCTACTCCTTCCCCCACCCTCGTGGTGTAATCCTGTTGCAGACCCATTCCCCACATCCACCTTATCATGCAAATTTTATTCTGTTCAATATTTTGAGGGTTTTTAAATATATATAATTCCCTGGAGTGCATAATCAGTAAAAGAAGTTTATAAAGAGTGGTGCTCATGAGGGAGCAGTATTCTTTTTATGCTGCACTAAACATCCAGTATCTGAATTTTATTCAAAGCAGCTATAAACTACATGTGAATAAGCAGGGAAAGCATGCAGAGTATGACATTCTTTCCAACTTCCCTGTGAGTGTTTATACACTCCTCCCTCAATATTCACGGGGGTTAGGGGTAGAGCCGGCCCACGAATATTGAAAATTTGCGAATAACTTTTGGGCTGGCTCTGACCCACCCCGCCTCCCTCCCGCCTTCCCCCCAGCATCCCAGACCTTACCTGGTGGTCTAGCGGTCTTTCGGGGCAGGAGCGATCTTCCTACATTCCTGCCCTGTGCAGCTCACTCATACAAAATGGCTGCCGTGATTTCCCATAGTCTCTGGAGACTACAATGGGAACTCACGGCAGCCATTTTGGATGAGTGATCTGCACTGGGCAGGAGCATAGGAAGATCGCTCCTGCCCCGAAAGACCGCTAGACCACCAGGTAAGGTCTGGGGAGGTCTGGGAGGTGGAGGTGATTCTGGTTTTAGGAAATCACGAATAATTGAAATCGCGAGACCTAAAACCGTGAATCGGTAGGGGAAAGTGTATATATAAATAGGTTTAAAATGTTTATTTGCAATACCCTAGGCTTATAAAATTGCATAAAATCATGTTTCTGCTTTGAGCGGGAAGACGCAGGGAAGAAAATTAAGACTGCAGAGTCGAGGATGAAAATGAGGGGACGGGGAGGGGAAGAATTTTTGTCCCAGCGTTGCTCTCTAGTTCATATATAGAATTCCATCCATAATGTCTGTCCTGCCACAGTAAAGATCCAATTAGACTGATCTACGTGTCTCTTATAGTGGAAATCAGAATCTTGGGAAAGAAGTGTAGGGCGTTGACCTTATCTTTCCTTCTATTATTCTTAGTAGACCTTAAATCTATGAATTCTCCCCTTTTGCATGGAACACTCAAACTTATGAGTTGGGGCCTGAGGTCAGCTGCTGACCCATGGTGCTGACATCCAATTAGCATTTGGATGCAATAATAAATTGTACTGGTGAGCCAGTTTATGTGGTGGCACACAGATGTACACCGCTGACAGCATAATGCCTCCAAAGTCGACTCTATTGTAACCCGACCGCATTGCCTGTGGTATTTAAATGCATATTAACAAAAGCCCATATTTAATATCCATATTCTGCCCCAGGAGTATAAATTAACAAGCACTAGGTCCTATTTAATGAAGAATTTCTTTTTTTAAAGTTGAATGAATCATCAAGTAGAAGCCTGGCAGAAGTTCAAAGCCATTTCCTGACCTTCTCGTATTTTGGCGTCCATGAATTTTTAACGAGATGCAATATATCTGGGAAGTCTCTTAAAATTTCTCCCCATGAAATCAATCTTTGTTTTAAATCAAGCTACTGAAGAAAAAAGAATGTGTACTAATTATAACGGCAAAGAAATGTTTAATTTATATAAATGGAATGAAAAGTAGATATCCTAGTTATCAAAACCTTATGCGTTGCTTTGAAATATTAATGGTGACAGGCAGTGATCACTTCTGAAGATGGCATTCATTTTAACATAGGAAGCATGACTTTTTCTTCTATCTCTTTTGCGTTGGATGAACACAGAGGATCTAGAATCAGAAAATAATAGTAAATATTGAAGAACTAAGGCCAGTACTGGGCAGACTTGCACGGTCTGTGTCTGTATATGGCCGTTTGGTGGAGGATGGGCTGGGGAGGGCATCAATGGCTGGGAGGGTGTAGAAGATGGACTGGAGTGAGCTTTGACAGAGACATCAGAAGTTGGAACCTAAGAACAGTACCGGGTAGAGCTTTGGATTCTTGCCCAGAAATAGCTAAGAAGAAGAAGAAAAAAACAACCCAACAAATTTTTAGATTGAATCAGATTGGGCAGACTGGATAGACCATTCGGGTCTTTATCTGCCGTCATCTCCTCTTATTCCTTTATCTTGGAATCTTTTTAGATTCTCTTTTGCAAGAGGCAACCAACAATTTAAACTATATCTTCCTTCCAGAAAAGGGATTAAAGGAATCAAGATTTGTAGTCAATCTTTGATTTTTAAGTTTTCTCAACTTTGGAATGATTTTCCGTTTCTTTTAAGGAGTTCTGGTTCACTTCAGTTCTTTCGTAATTTGTATCGGGCGATGGTGCATCCGCATTTGGAGTACTGCGTACAATATTGGTTGCCGTACCTTAAGAAGGATATGGTGATACTCGAGAGGGTGCAAAGGAGAGCGACACGTCTGATAAAAGGTATGGAAAACCTTTCATACGCTGAGAGATCAGAGAAACTCGGGCTCTTTTCCCTGGAAAAGAGAAGACTTAGAGGGGATATGATAGCAACCTACAAGATCATGAAGGGCATAGAGAAAGTGGAGAGGTACAGATTCTTCAAACTTTTGAAAAATACAACAACGGGAGGGCATTCGGAGAAGTTGAAAGGGGACAGCTTCAAAACAAATGCTAGGAAGTTTTTCTTCACCCAACGTGTGATGGACACCTGAAATGCGCTTCCAGAGGGCGTGATAGGACAGAGTACGGTATTGGGGTTCAAGAAGGGATTGGACAATTTTCTGTTGGAAAAAGGGATAGAGGGGTATAGATAGAGGACCTACTGCACAGATCTTGGACCTGTTGGGCCACCGCGTGAGCGGACTGCTGGGCACGATGAACCCAGCGGAGGCACGTCTTATGTTCTTATGTTCTCCTTAAAAGAAACAGATCATTCCAAAGTTGAGAAAACTTAACAATCAAACATACTGGATGTTTAGTGCAACTTAAAAAGAATACTGCTCCCCCATGTACGAGCACCACTCTTTATAAACTTCTGTTACTGATTATGCACTCCAGGGAATTATATATATATATATATAATCCCTCAACATATTGAACAGAATAAAATTTGCATGATAAGATGGGTGGGGGGAATGGGTCTGCGACAGGGTCTTGATGCATCTGGTTAGGTAGAACCAATGTTGCCGTTATATATAAAGACAAACCGCAGACCTCACAGCACACCTTGAAGAAATCAGGACAGCTGAAACGTTGCATCTACCTACCCAGATGCGTTGATACACAGAAAACCGAAACAAGTATAGTGTGCTGTTATTTATTATTTAGTATTTACTGGTATATACCATTTATAACCTAAGTGGTTTACATTCAGATACTCAAGCATTTTTACCTGTCTGTCCCGGCGGGCTCACAATCTATCTAAAGTACCTGGGGCAATGGGGGGATTAAGTGACTTGCCCAGGATCACAAGGAACAGCAAAGGATTTGAACCCACAACCTCAGGGTGCTGAGGCTGTAGCGTTAACCACTGCGCCACTCTAAAAATCAAAATGTAGTAAAAGTGAGCCAAGTATAGGACAAAGAAGCCATTGTGACATCACTGATGAGGTTGGCTCTTAGGCATTGGTGGAATGAGGCATTATGATGTCACAATACCAGCTCTGATTATCAGAGGCTGAAGCTTTTCACACTATTTATTTATTCAGTGTTTTATACCATTCTGCCGGGGGAGCTCAGAACAGTTTACATGAATTTATTCCCTCCTCTTCAGGATCACCGAGCTATGGAACAGCTTTACTGCCTATCTTCGGAGTTCGACCTCCCTCCAACACTTCAGAAAACATCTGAAAACTTGGCTTTTCTCCAAAATGTAACTACTCCCTCCCTCTCCATTATTCTAAGTCCCCTCTTTCCTTCCTGTTTACCAAGCCCTTCTTCCTCCCATTGGAGTTCCTTTCTTTTTTTAATTCCTGTAAACCGTGTCGAGCTCCACTTCCGTGGAGATAACGCGGTATATAAACTTAAGGTTTAGTTTGGTTTAGTTTAGTACTCAAGCATTTTTCCTTTCTGTCTTTTCGGGCTCACAATCTATCCAATGGACCTGGGGCAATGGGGGGATTGAGTGACTTGCCCAGGGTCAGCGTGGGTTTGAACCCACAACCTCAGGGTGCTGAGGCTGTAGCTTTAACCACTGCGCCACACTCTCCAGATATTGCTGTATTCACTAGAATACCATGACTATGTGTCATATCTAAAAAAAAAAAAATTGGCATGAATATCTGAATTAATTTATAATCACTTTACCAGTGGGGACAACATTCTATTATCAAGTACTGAATGTGATGTTGGCCCCTTCTTTCCTTTGCTGTGCCAAATATCATTTAACAATAGCAAGAACATTTCAGCTTGCTAAATATTCATTTATGATTTAGACAATAATTAAAGAGTGTCACATCATACATAGAGAAATGCAGATACCAAGAAACTAATAGGGAGTGCAGCATCCCAAACCAAGTTTTATGATTTTTGGCTCTTCCGTCTGACAGACGTATCCTCCCAGGATATAGTGAACTTTGAACGCCGCTACCAAGGACAATATAATGAGAACATGATGGGAGACCACATCCGGGAACTGATTCGTGAAAGTGACATGCCATATATACAGTAATTGCAAATCTTGGAAAAACTACTGACTTCTAAATCTTCTGTGGTGATCTTTGTATAACGTCAACATAAATACATGTTAATTGTGACTCATATTTTGCTTTTTATGACTTTATAAGAATGAAAAGATGAAAATTCAGCATTTTCACGTTTTAAATAGGTAAATTGCAAAATTAGACCATCCTGGCCACAAAAGCAAAATGTTATGGAAATAACAGACATTTTCTGTACCTTCTCGGCATGAGCAATTAGGAAATTATACTTTCTCTTCAACACATAAGTCTGCCTTTTATGTACCTGTTCCCAGTTTATGTGATTCGCGCTGAGCTCTCTTACGTAAAATTCAGGTCATTGGTTAAAACTCATCTTTTTGGTCTACCAATATTCCATGCTACCGATCCAGGGCAAGCAGTGGCTTCCTCCATGTCTTTCTCAATAACAGATTAGGGACTTTTCCTCCAGGAATTTGTCCAAACCTTTCTTAAAACCAGATAAGCTATTCGCTCTTACCACAACCTCTGGCAATGCGTTCCAGAGCTTAGCTAAGTGAAAAATTTCCTCCTATTGGTTTTAACAGTATTTCCCTGCAGTTTCATCAAGTGTCCCCTAGTTTTGTAATTTTTGACAGAGTGAAAAATCGATCCACTTGTACCTGTTCTACTCCACTCAGGATTTTGTAGACTTCAATCATATCTCCCCTCAGCCGTGAATTGTATTCAGTTATGCAGCCGAATTCTGAATGGATCGGAAGGGAGCAAAATGGCTAAGCGGAAGGCATGAGAGTAGCGAGTTGCAGTAGTCTAAGTGTGAGGTGATGAGGGTGTGGATAAGTGTTTTGGTAGTGTGCTCTGAGAGGAAGGATTAGATTTTAGTAATATTATAGACATAGAAGCAACAGGTTTTAGCACTGATCTGGGATCCCAATTATGATCGCCTAAATTGGGGCAACCTTTATAGAATCCAGAAGTATATGTATACTTGTGTATTTTATAAGATAAAATAACAAGAAAAAAAGCACAAATGGCCTCAGCGAACAAGGACTTGTTTTTATTTACCCAGACTTGTCTTTGTTGACCCAATGTAAGCTATGTTTCAGTGTACAACTCCTGCATCAGGGGTCAGCCACAGCACAAAATGTTATTAACTCAGGAATCAGACTCAGTCCTTAAGCCAGAGCTCAGAAAGCATCCATGTCCTGTTCTTGCATTTTGTGCTTTGGCTGACCCCTGATGCAGGCTTTGTACATCGAAACACGGCTCGTATTGCGTCAGTAAAGACAAGTCCGGTCAATAAAGACAAGTCCTTGTTCACTGAGGCCCTTTGCATCTTTTTTTACTGCATTGTGTTTGCTGTACTCTGTCCCTCTCTGCACCTAATCTAACCTAATCTTTGGTTTATATACCGGTCATCTCCCAGTGGAGCTCAACTCGGTTCACATATAATTAAGACTAGAGTACACAGCAGAAACCATAGGAGAAGGAAGAACTAATTAAAAACTAAAGTATATAAGAAAAGCATAAGAAAAAAAACTATAATATCATTTCGTTGAGGCTGTAGTTAAACCATTTAAAAATTGCGAGAAGAACAAAGTTTTCAGGAATTTACAAAATAATTGCAGCTGGCCTAAAAGCCTAATGGAGTCGGGAAGTTCATTCCAGATCACTACAAACTTGAAAACAAAAGATCGACTGAGCTTCCCAGCAGATTTAATTCCCTAAAGTAGGGGTGTCCAATGTCGGTCCTCGAGGGCCGCAATCCAGTCGGGGTTTCAGGATTTCCCCAATGAATATGCATGAGATCTATTAGCATACATTTGCAGTGCATGCAAATCTATTAGCATCTATTTGCAGTGCATGCAAATAGATCTGATGCATATTCATTGGGGAAATCCTGAAAATCCGACTGGACTGCGGCCCTCGAGGACCGACATTGGACACCCCTGCCCTAAAGGAAGGGAAGGCTAACTTATATCTTTGTGTGTTTCTCAAATGGCAAAGTTTAAGGGTATTCCAACATAAGGGGACAAACACTCTTCCAGTGGCTTCAGATAAGATAAGCACACACTTCACAACTCTGGGTCTGCTCTATCTACACTATGCACCTGGCAATGTTAACATGCAGATCACATAAATGTCCAGATCCCGATCCAGATGTGCCCTTGAGTTGAATCATGGAGGGTTAAGTGACTTGCCCAAGGCTACAAGAAGCAGCCAAAGGATTTGAACCTGAGCTCCCCAAATTTTAACCCACATAAAAGTAGGCATACATAGTGGCACATATACTTATCTTTGACATATTTATCATTCGTTGTATTTATATGTATTTATTTATTTGATTGGCCTCTGGTATTGATTTATTTGTATGGCTTATGAACATTTTTTTATTTTTATATGATGTGATTTAATATGTTGTGTTGTGGTTTTTATGTTTAGTGACCCCTGATGCAGGCATTCCTCAGACACCGAAACACAGTGCTGTGTTGGGTCCACAGCTTCTGCTTGGGTGCTTTTCTGAAATAAACAAATTGGTTTTACATCGGTGATCTTCAGTGGAGTGTTCATTGTTCGTTCCCAATTCCTTTTGTACTGTTTTATACCCATGGGTTCTCTGTCCTGTTAGACTTTTTGGTGTTTACTTAGGTTGAAAAGATAGGCGACTCGGAACCTTTGTAACTGATGGAAAGTAAAAACATAAGAAATATCAGTTTTGGTTTGCCGATGTTTTGCTTTGTGGTTTCTCTTTTGTTCAGGGGAGTACTGAGGTTCCTTGCTTATTGTGGCTCAGTTAAGGATGCCATATATAGAATCCTGGCGATCAGACGTTATTGCTGATCAAGTTTCAAGTTTTATGAAAATTTTTTATACCGCTCAATCAAACTTCTAAGAGGTGTATAAATAATGAAAAAATGGTCACATTGTTGTATTATGCAAAGTTCTTTAACTATACAGGTCTTGTTCATTTACGACAGTTACGTCAGCGACGTCATGAGATTTGAAGGGCGGGCAGTCCGAAATAAAGACGACGCCATTCAAATTCGCCATTAGAATCATTTCTGCACCGGGAGAATAACATAGAAACATAGAAGATTACGGCAGATAAGGGCCATAGCCCATCAGGTCCGCCCACTCTACTGACCCACCCCCAAGTCTACTATCCTAGGGATCCCACTCCTGGTGACAGGTTCCCTTGGCTTAACCCTCTAAGGGATCCCACATGGGCATCCCATTTGCTCTTAAATTCTTGCACGCTGTTTGCCTCGATCACCTGCACCGGGAGCTCGTTCCAAGGATCAACCACTCTCTCGGTGAAGAAATATTTCCTGCTGTCGCCATGAAATTTCCCGCCCCTGAGTTTGTTTCCTGCCCCTGAATAACAACGCTTCCGGGCTGCTTGGACATTACCATTGTTGGCGGAAAAAAAAAAAGGCTTCCAATACTGGCAAATCAGCCTAAATAAGCGAGTATTGATGCACTCCTGATGAAGCTCTTGGTAGAGTGAAAGGGGGCGCTCCGTTGAGCGCATTAACACAACGCCTCATAACACAGGAGGAAGCTGTTATTTGTCAGCTTTATGTAAAGCCGGGAGAAGATTATATTTTCAATCTACGGGGGAGACAAAGCTAAGTATAGTACTTAATCAGTACTAAACTATATATGCCCCTGTAAGACTATTCTAGAAGAAACAGTAAATTAGGACGCAGGCCCTCTTTAACAAAGGTGCGCCACGTGTTTTAGTGTGGATTTAGCGCATGTTAAATCAATGCGTGCGCTAACCGCTAACGCATCCATAAGATAACATGCACGCATAGCGCACCTTTAGAAAAGAGAGGGGAAAGTGTTGAATATAAAATAGTTATTATTAAGCAAACATAAAAAAAGATAGAAAAAACAAAAGGGAACATATTAAGGATTAATGGTAGCTTTCACTAGGCTGTTATGACAAGACTTGATCTAAAATCATAGAGCCGCAAGCACTTAAGGTCACCTTTTCCCTATAAAATGTGTATAGTATCATCATCAATATACACAGTGTCAAAGAAGTCGTGTAAGACCAACTATTTCAGAAGATTACACCATCCTATAGTGTCCATCAGATAGGTTAAGGGTGATTACTCATTTATTTAGGATCAGGGTTTTAACCCTTTAATTGTCAGATGGTGAAAGGGTTGCTTTACGTAACTTGACGTTGAACGAGAGCATTTGGAGATGCAGATTTCCCATAGAAAACGGCACGCCGACAAATCCGCGCACGACAATTGCGCCCCGTGAAATGCGCACACCAATATGAATCTGCCATAGGTGGATATCTGGAAGGCCCTGATTTGCTCAGACTCTTCAGGCCCCGTCCCTTGGGAGGGGCCTGAGGCACCTCAAGCCCCTCCCAAGGGACGGGGCCTGAGGAGTCTGAGCAAATCAGGGCCTTCCAGATATCCACGAATGTAAAGGGTTCCCATAATCATCATCTAAACCTTACCCTAACACTAGATACCAAGTGAATATTTTAAGTGTAGTGGGGGGGTTTCCCCTCAAAAAAAGAGGGTTACTTTGTAACCCTCAAAAAGACAAAATAGTATCCGCTGTGGATTGTGATCGGGGAGCGCAATTGTCAGAGCGCATTTGACGAGTCGCTTAGAAAACACATGTTGCTTCTGAGCAACAATGCCAAATAAAGGGTTAAACTCTTTAAACTTTAAAACAGCTCGTGAGGGAATAACCACCAGATTTGTGCACTATGCAAGCGGATGCAATGAGCAGTGACGTTGGTCCTACAGAGAACAAAGCATTTGAAGCTGAGGACGAGGCGAGCAGCTAGGCGCGGGAGCATGAAATGACTTGAGAAACAAGAAAATGATCTGTCTGAAATTTTGGGTCCGAGAGCTAGGTAAATATATAGCGCTAGCTGTACTATGTACAGCATTCACGGCATGATGAGGATAATAAGACCCTCCGAGGCAATAATTGCTTCACTGTGGGGGAGCCTTCTGCATCTCAAATTGCTCAGCATATGGGCTTTAAATCATTTGTACTCCCGTTGGATACGACTGCCAGTAAAACAGGCAGGCAGATGAGTATTTTCAGACGTCCCCGGCATGTGACTGCAGTTAGAACTCTGCAAGCTATAGGGAGACATAACCCAACAAAGGGTAAAAAGAATCATGAACCAGAAACCTTGCAATGATGCCTTAATAGAATTCAGCTGTTAACTTGTTGGGTTGTTTGGGGGTTTTTTTCTTCTTCTTCTTTTTAAATTTGCTTGATTATAAAAAAGAGTATTTCATTTCTTTTGTGGTTTCGTTTATTGTAAACAAACGCAGTCTGGTGTGTCGCAGTGTTCTGCGGAGAACATATCAGATTCTCCAGTGTTTCTGATTCTGAACACTGAACAGAAAGAAGCAGTTAATGTGGTCTGCTGAAAATAATGAGGGAAAGCACTTAAGTGTTAAAGAGAAATTGGAATCAGTTGGCAAGCTAGGGGGAATGATGGATATGGCGGATGTTATCTTTAACTAATCTTTTCTATTGCCTCATCGGGATGCTTGCAAAATATGCATTTTGTCTAAATGAGACTACCCAGAGAGACAAATCTTTAACAAATATATTTTTTAAAATGATTGCAAATTGCCTGAGATCAGGACCTGCACTTTAATTATTCTTTTTTTGCCATTTGACAAGGTGAAACAGTCATTGTAGAGGAATGCAAGGAGGAGAGGAAAAAAAAAAAATGATCAAAGTCACCGACAAATGTTCAATAAAGTATTTGGCCTTCTTTGGAAAAAGGAATACATGGTACTTATAAGGTCTAGAATGCACTAGAGCAGTGTTCTCCAATGCAAGGTCCAGGGGCTAACGGCGGCCTCTGGAAACTTCTGGGACAGCCCTCGTCATTCTGGTGCTCTCTGACTCTCTACCCAAGCTTATAGAAGAGCCGAATGCTTGAAGGAAGGGAATGTATTTGGAATGCCCACCTCCTTGCGGACAAAATGTTTGAAGACCAGCTAGTAGGATGGATGTAATTAACACACTAATTAGAGGTGTTTAGGCCTCACGTGGTGGCTCTACTTCAGCTCATTTGGATCCAAAGTTGCCCCAACTTAAAAATTAGTGAAGACCACTGCCCTAGAGTGATAAGGTTCTTCCTCATACTATATAGGGTTTTCTGCACACAGATTAGTAAATAATTATTTACATATACAGTAAAACCTTGGATTGCAAGTAACTTGGTTTGCAAGTGTTTTGCAAGACAAGCAAAACATTTGATTAAATTTTAACTTGCAATGTCTTACAATACAAGTACATACAATATACAAGCAACACAACTGAGCCGATGGTTCTTCTCTCTCTGACGTTGCAAGAATGTAGTGATTGTTCTAAACAAGCAAACTCTTACAATACGAGTACATACATTATACGTGCATCACATCATCACAACTGAGCCGATGGTTCTTCTCTCTCTGACACTGCAAAAGTGTGGTGACTGTTCTAAATGAGCGAGGTCTTGCAATTCAAGTACGTATAGTATTTTGGATAAATGTTTTGGATTGTGGAACGAATCATCTCCGTTTCCATTATTTCCTATGGGGAAATTCACTTTGATATACGAGTGCTTTGGATTATAAGCAGGCTTCTGAAATGAATTATGCTCGCAAACCAAGGTTTTACTGTATTAGGAAAGGAAAAGCTGCTAAAAAAAAAAACGCTTGTAGAGATATGCAACTACCACATGTTATAGTCAGCCACAGGGATAGTCAACTCAGGCCTTGTAGAGATATGTAACCACCACATGTTAAAGTCAACCATAGGGATAGTCAACTCAGGCCTTGTACAGATATGTAACCACTACATGTTAAAGTCAACCATAGGGATAGTCAACTCAGGCCTTGTACAGATATGTAACCACCACATGTTAAAGTCAACCATAGGGATAGTCAACTCAGGCCTTGTACAGATATGTAACCACCACATGTTAAAGTCAACCATAGGGATAGTCAACTCAGGCCTTGTACAGATATGTAACCACCACATGTTAAAGTCAACCATAGGGATAGTCAACTCAGGCCTTCTACAGATATGTAACCACCACATGTTAAAGTCAACCATAGGGATAGTCAACTCAGGCCTTGTACAGATATGTAACCACCACATGTTAAAGTCAACCATAGGGATAGTCAACTCAGGCCTTGTACAGATATGTAACCACCACATGTTAAAGTCAACCATAGGGATAGTCAACTCAGGCCTTGTACAGATATGTAACCACCACATGTTAAAGTCAACCATAGGGATAGTCAACTCAGGCCTTGTACAGATATGTAACCACCACATGTTTGATAAAAATGTATATCATGGTTGTTATTGCTGTTGTATTTACTGTTGCTTAATAAAATAGATTTGAACGTAAAGTCAACCATAGGGATAGACAACTCAGGCTTTGTACAGATATGTAACCACCACATGTTAAAGTCAACCATAGGGATAGACAACTCAGGCCTTATACAGATATGTAACCACCACATGTTAAAGTCAACCATAGGGATAGACAACTCAGGCTTTGTACTGATATGTAACCACCACATGTTAAAGTCAACCTGATCTTACTGTTTCTGCCACGTGGGCCCGATCTTGCTGCCTTTGCCAGGGGGACCCGATCTTGCTGTCTCTATCAAATCCAGTGTGTTTATTGTTAAATTTATTGGAAAATGTGAGTTTGTGGGACCAAGGAACAGATTAATCAAGTTTTTATTATTTTCAATGGGAAAAATTATCTTGGAACTCGAACAGGGTTCTGGAACGGATTAAGTTCGGATTCCAAGGTACCACTGTCCGAGTACATACATACATACTGTGTAGTAGAAAATGGCCATTTACATGTGTAAGTGTTCATATTTGCGCCTAAACGATTAAGATTCTAGGTAGTTCCTTAAAGAATTATCCCCCGAGTGTTCACGCTGAGTGACTTTGCAAATTCAAGAGCAGTTGGTAGGACTGGAGTGTTTTTATGAACATTGCTTTCATTTTAACAGCAAGGATGTCACGCTGATATCAAGTGCTCACACTTAATTGGACTCAACTTTGTCTTTTTTTTTTTTTTTTTTGATTGCCATGTTAAGGATTGGCACTAAGCTGAAATTTAATGTTTAAAGGAGAGTGGTTTTGACCTGTCTGCAGCATAAAAGCGTGTCGTTCTGATATTCATATTCAGACCTGAGGTCTTTTTTCCTTCTTTCTAGATATCGCTTCAATTTATGAGTATTTTAATTTAAAACTTTTTATTGAAGGAATCAAATAAATCTAATATAATAAAACCCTAAGCCGCGCATGCGCACTCTTACCTGCGTGCTCCTGTATTCCGTGCGCTGTAGGTCCCCGCAGGTAGGAGTGTGCATGCGCGGCTTAGGGTTTTGTCGGCTTCAGGCGGAGCGGAGGCTGTCAGTCGTGGCGGCTGTTGGTGTCTGCAGGCCGCGGGGGCTGTTGGCGCCTGCAGGCTGCGGCGGCTGTCGGCAGCTGTCGGCGGAAGGCAGACACAAGGTAAGGGTTGCCGCTGGGCAGGGGAAGAGATGGGGGAGAAAAAGGAAGGGAGGCCTATTGCTGGATGGGGGAGCAGGAAAGAGGTGCTAGGGGGGAAGAAAAAGGAAGGGAGGCCTACTGCTGGACGGGGGAGCAGGAAAGAGGTGCTGATGGACAGGGGAAGAGACAGGGGGGAAAAAAAGGAAGGAAGGCCTTAACTCCCGCAAAGATGGTACAGACAGATCACAATGCTTAATTGAGCGGAACGGTTGAACCAGTTCACGCAGCAAGAAACCAATGGAAGTAAAACCCAGATGTCTCAATCCGTCCTTTTTCTGGAACCATACGGTAACCCTACCCAACTTGCCATCATAAACAGAGCCCCCTGATAACTCATAATTTACCAAGGGCATCACCTGATCCACTCCTGTCTTCCTCATGGGCTCCATGTCTCAACTATCAGCATCACCCCCTCCCTCCTACCAGAGAGGCAGTCGACCCCTCCCCCCGCACTTATCAAGACCATAGTTGGCGGTTTAGTGTCAGGGCAGGAATGATCCCATTTGCTCCCTGCCCTGTTGCCACCTAAATTCAATGTGGCAGTTATGAACCCTAGTAACAGTGTGACGGTACTACCTCTAGGGCTTCAAGCTGTCAAATTAGGAAGGTATTTAGAATTTCTGTAACCAGAGTCTGTGAATTCAGCCTTGGATTCATGGAACGTGGATTGCGGGGGTGCGGGGAGGGCGGTCCGCCCCAGGCACGGTCTTTGTAAAGGGCCTCCTTCCTGAGCCCCCTGCCTTGCCCAGGCACTCCTTCCCTTGTACCTTTTTAATTTTTCCTGCACGAGCCGCATTACTAACTTGCTGCCTGTGTCGGTGTCGCCTCTCTCTGATGTCACTTCCGAGCCCCGCTCCTAGGAAGTGACGTCAGAGGGATAGCCGACACGACGCGGGCAGCAAGTTCATTCTATTGCTCTCGCCTGGAAAATTCAAAAGGTACAGGGAAGGGGGCATGCACGTGCAGCCGGGGGGGGAGGGGTCAGGAAGGAGCAGAGGGGCAGAAAAGAGGGAGGGGGAGGGGCGTCACTTGCCCTTGCTACGCCACTGGATTCAGGAATGCAGAATCACTTGAATCCAGGGGCGGAATCATGTAAACTGGAGCCTCAGGAGCCAGACTCTAGCCCAGTGGTTCCCAACCCTGTCCTGGAGGACCAACAGGCCAGTCGGGTTTTCGGGATAGCCCTAATGAGTATGCATGAGAGAGATCAGCATATAATGGAAGTACCAGGCATGCAAATCTACTCCATGCATATTCATTAGGCTATCCTGAAAACCCGACTGGCCTAGTGGTCCTCCAAGGCAGGGTTGGGAATCACTGCTCTAGCACCAAAGCAGAATCAACCATGGGTTCTCTGGAGGTGGCCTTTCTGGTGTCGAGGCAGGAACAACCAGAACCAGAGTCTCTGGAACTGGAGTCTGCAGAATGATAGCCTCTGAAACCATGGCTGGAATGCCAGGATCTGGAGCCTTGACAGCAGGAGGCACCGAAGGAAAGGTACTTGCAAAGCTTTGGGCACTTCATGCAGAGATGTAAAGTAACCCAGTTCCAGGAGGTAGACGTGTTGGCCAATCCTGGTTTTCCAATTTACACCCTTAAGCATTATGGGATTAATAGTGCCCCTAAATCACTAGATCTAAGGATCAGGGTCAGCCTATACCATTCTTTACACTCAATATCAGAACCCTATATGAAAAATGATCTAAGCTCTGCAACACTACAAGGCCTTAATCGTATACACATTCATCCATGCAGTCAACCTCACAAAGGGGACACAACCAGGAAAAAGAAAAAGAAGTGGAGAGAAAGGCCTCAGTTCAGCTTCATTTGGACAAAAAAACTCCACTCCTTCAATAACTTCTCCTGCATGGAAACAAAGAATGTCTCTAAGAAAAAAAGCAACTCAAGTAGCCTGCAAAGCAGTATCAGTTAGCACGCCTCCAAAAGGAAGATGATGATATCAGTGGGTAAATCGAGCAAAAGCACTATAATCCGGCTCATAACATCAGACGCAAAAACTAGCAAAGAACATAGCTGCTACTGGCTCTTTCACCAAGGCCGGGCAGCCACTGCACCCAAAGGGGAACCCTCCGTTTCGCGTCGTCTCGCTGCGTCAGGGGTGATGATTCCGCTGCTTCACATCCAAGTGTTCCAGACCCACCGTGCTCCTCAAGCTCTCATACCACTTCACCACTTGCTACTGCTCGATTTACCCACTGATATCATCATCTTCTTTTTGGAGGCGTGCTTACTGATACTGCTTTGCAGGCTACTTGAGTTGCTTTTTTTCTTAGAGACATTCTTTGTTTCCATGCAGGAGAAGTTATTGAAGGAGTGGAGTTTTTTTGTCCAAATGAAGCTGAACTGAGGCCTTTCTCTCCACTTCTTTTTCTTTTTCCTGGTTGTGTCCCCTTTGTGAGGTTGACTGCATGGATGAATGTGTATACGATTAAGGCCTTGTAGTGTTGCAGAGCTTAGATCATTTTTCATATAGGGTTCTGATATTGAATGTAAAGAAAGATTTATAGTGCCCCCCAGTTCTACCCATTGAAATTCATGCAGCAGATCCCAGGCACCCTCTTGGAACATCAGGCCCACAGAGACGCCAAACTTGAAATCAAAACATTTCTGCCATTAGCACCTGCTTCTTACCTCTGGATGCTGAGTCAAGCTTCCTTGTTTTCTTCTCTAGAGCTAATTTGGGGTTATTTTCAGGTTGACTGGGCTGTTTGAGCAGTCTACTGCCATTTAGACTTTGAGATGTTCCTGTCACTTTTCAGCGGCTAATGGAGTTAGCACCGTATGATTATATTTTTGACATCTTATTGTTATATTTAAATGGCATTCTGGTATTTCCCAGAGATGATGAGCCATCTATGAAGTGCAGCACAACAAAGAAAAATGGGGAGACCCAATGATCCACAGTGAAAACAAAAACAAAAACTGTGGATACAGATGTTCTGGAGATAATTTATTAAACACTGACATATAAAACCATGAAAATTCAATTAAAAAAGTACAATGATAAAATATACTGTGATAAAAATCCAACCGGACCCTACATGGTCCGTGTTTCGGCGAACACGCCTTCCTCAGGGGTCCAATGGTTTGCAAAATCACTTATAAAGAATTGGACTGAAAACAGTCTATTGTCTTTAAACCTGTGAGCAAAGAACACCACAGACAAGCTGAAGGAGCAAAAAAATGCCCATCTGCAGTAACCGTTATCTCTCTCCTTATTGGCTAAGGCTCTTAACATTTGCATCTCCTCTTCCTATAGGATAAGGCTCTTTACACCTGCATTGTGAGGTCATAGGGCTTTATGGTTATAGAAACATTGTAACATGATGGCAGATAAAGGCCAAATGGCTCATCTAGTCTGCCCAACAAAGAAAAATGGGGAGACCCGATGATCCACAGTGAAAACAATCCACCAATGAAAACAAAAACAAAAACTATTTATTTAACAATGGCATATAAAACCATGAAAATTCAATTAAAAAAGTACAATGATAAAAAATACTGTGATAAAAATCCAATGAATATGTATGAGATGGATTTGCATGCACTGCCTCCTTGAGATGCAAATCTATCTCATGCATATTTATTATGGATATCCTGAAAACCTGGCCTGGCTCCGGCTCTCGAGGACCGGAATTGCCTACCCCTGCCCTAAGCGGTTCACAAAATACATACACAGTTATTAAAAACAATTCAACGAATATTTAAAAAAAAAAAAAAAAATCATACCTCTCCAACAGTATTATTTAGGGCAGTGGTTCCCAACCCTGTCCTGGAGGAACACCAGGCCAATTGGGTTTTCAGGCTAGCCCTAATGAATATGCATGAAGCAAATTTGCATGCCTATCACTTCCATCATATGCAAATCTCTCTCATGCATATTCATTAGGGCTAGCCTGAAAACCCGATTGGCCTGGTGTTCCTCCAGGACAGGGTTGGGAATCACTGATTTAGGGAAGTTCTTTTTTTTATCTCTGTCCCCCGCTTAGATTTGAGGATAAGCGGATTATAAATAATTTTAAATAAATAAAGTAAACAGCTTTCAAGGAAAGGCCTCTAAAAATAGTCATTTCTAAACCCCTTTTTAAATCTCTGAATGTCCGAGAGCATCCTAAATGACCCTGTCAGATTATTCCATAGTAGCACCCCTGCCACTGAGATTACAGAAGCCCTCATTTTTGCATAATGTACGCTTGTCAGCCCTTCACTAACTACCCGTAGTGAACCCTCTGACCTCAGGGCTCGACCTGGTCGATATGCTTCCAGCACCTGAGTCAGATACCAGGGGATATCACTTTGAAAATCAACAAAAGAACTTTATAAACACTCCGATATTTCACTGGTAACCAATGAAGTGCCCTGGTTACAGGTAAAATGAGCACTTCAGGGCAGGGGTCTCAAAGTCCCTCTTTGAGGGCCGGAATCCAGTCGGGTTTTCAGGATTTCCCCAATGAATATGCATGAGATCTAGGTGCATGCACTGCTTTCAATGTATATTCATTGGGGGATTCCTGAAAACCCGACTGGATTGCGGCCCTCATGGAGTGACTTTGAGATCCCTGCTTCAGGGCAATAGCCAGGGCTGCAAAATGCCATAGGGAAGAAGGCTTTAAAATTTGCTAGCAATTACCAAAGATTTGTGTGTGGTTTCAGTCTAAATAGCATCATGTTTACAGTCTGCTAAATCAAAGGCAACAACTGGTTTGGATTAGACAATGGTGGTTCAGAGCGCGTTCATGTTATCCTATGGACGCATTAGCGGTTAGCGCATGCGTTTCATTTGCCCGTGCTCAACGCGCGCTAAAACACTCAGCGCAACCTCTGTAAAAGAGGGCCTAAGTGTCAGAAATGTAGGCCAGGGTTTCACAGGCTTACCTTTCCAGCGCCTACGGTCCCGTCAGAATCTCAGCCGGCGGCGCAGAGTGTTGCTGAAATCCGGCACTGCCCCCTGACCACGCCCACCTCTGGGCTTCAGCGTCACTATGTGCTGCTAGCCGCCACAGACCTAGGTGCTGGTCCCAGAGGCCATGTAGCAGCACCTTTTTTAAAATTACTCTCTAATTGGTTTTAAGTGACACAATCAATTACTGAGTCGTTTAGCACCAATTAAAAGAGTAGGAGGGGGGGAAAAGAGGAAGGCAGGCAGGTATAAGCCCTCAAAGAGTGTCTGAGTGACTAGGAGAGTCCCTGGAGGCTGAGGGGCCAGTGTCAACAGAGAGTGACAGCTTTCACCTGCAAAATGAGAGTGACTAATGGCAGGAAGGTCTGCAGGACCTGTGCACCAGTAGGGCCAGAGTGACTGGTGGCAAGTTAAAGCAGCTGAGCCAGTATACAGCAGGGTGGCCAGACCACTTGGAAGGCCTGAGGGACATAGAGGGAAGCACAGTCTACACTTTTGGGTAGGCAGCGGGAAGCTAAGGGAGCCAGCTGGACCAAAGTGCCTAAAGGACCTGGGGTGACCCCAGGGTAAATGGGGGGCATATTCAAATCTTGAGTTTGAATGGCTAGTTCCAAAGTTAGCTGGACAAAGCCTCTGAACATTAACATAGTAGATGACAGCAGATAAAGACCCGAATGGTCCATCCAGTCTGCCCAACCTGATTCAATTTAAATTTTTTCTTCTTAGCTATTTATGGGCAAGAATCCAAAGCTCTACCCAGTACTGTGCTTGGGTTCCAACTGCCGAAATCTCCGTTAAAACCTACTCCAGCCCATCTATACCCTCCCAGCCATTGAAGCCCTCCCCAGCCCATCCTCCCCCAAACGGCCATATACAGACACAGAACGTGCAAGTCTGCCCAGTACTGGCCTTAGTTCAATATTTAATATCATTTTCTGATTCTAGATCCTCTGTGTTCATCCCACGCTTCTTTGAACTCAGCCACCGTTTTCCTCTCCACCACCTCTCTCGGGAGCGCATTCCAGGCATCCACCACCCTCTCCGTAAAGTACAATTTCCTAACATTGCTCTTGAATCTACCACAGTGCTTTCCCTCTATTCATTTTATACACACATGCTATGATCATATGGCAAAAATATGGTAAAAAATAAAATTTCACCACTACATTTTAGCTATGCAAATTTATTTCCATGTAGCAGATGATAAACTATGCTTCAATATATGGAAGCCCAAAAATTTTTTTAAAAAAGTTATTGTAACCAAAACATGTTTGCTACAAATTTCCCACAATATAATTCAATATAATGGGGCTGGAAAATGGTTAATGGAAATTAAAGTTTTGCTGCAGTGTTGCATCGTTGCCAAAAAGACCTCCAAGCTGCCAACGAAAATCCCAGCGTTTGCAGTGGGGGGACAAAGCCAGAATGAAAGCGACACAAGCCCAGAACATAATGATGATAAATATGTCCTGGTATTTTTAATTGCAAAGCAATCTCAGTTCCATTAGGACTGGTTTCACTGGGTTAAACTATGGTTAGCCACAATAGCCTTTTTGCATTCCTTAATTGTAAGATTTGTGGAATATGGATTCTACTGAAAACTACAGCTGGCTGCAGCCCTGCTGCTGTGTAAAAAAAAAAAAAAAAATATTTCAAGACCTACTTACCGTGAATGAGTTCAAAATGTCAATGATTGCAGTATCAGAGCCATCATTATTATTGAATTACTGTGTACGTATCGTATTCTACAAACTTCCTTTGGCAGTATGAATCTATAAAAGCTTCGAGCAGTACCGTCAAATGATTCACCAAATGAAGGTAATGGCATTCGAAACAAGACAGAGCAGAACCTGAATTAATTTCAATGAGTCGGACTTCAACATGATGGATACTGCATCAAAACAATGGCTGCTCACATCAGAGCCCTCATTATATAGTGCTGGCATCACTTGCAGCCTAGTTCGAGAGAAAGCTTGGCCTTTTAGAGGGCTGGAAAGCGATAGGGGGGGGGGGGGGAGGATGAGGGGCATAGAAGAAAACACCAGGGAGAAAACTAGAAGGTTTGCGGACCTGTCTTATCTTTATGAAATGTTTTACCTTCACCATGGAGCATATTTACCAAAGTGTGATAAGCTGTTAGGCATGGATTCTTTAAACGGCGCCTAGAGATAAGAACATAAGAATAGCCTTACTGGGTCAGACCAATGGTCCATCAAGCCCAGTGGCCAATCCAGGTCCCTAGTACTTGGGCAAAACCCAAGGAGTAGCAACATTCCATTCAGAATCCTAAAGAATAGCAAGATTCCGGAATTCTAAAGAGTAACAAAAGATTCCGGAACCACAAGGAGTAGCACCATTCCATGCTACCGATCCAGGGCAAGCAGTGGCTTCCCCCACGTCTTTCTCAATAACAGACTATGGACTTTTCCTCCAGGAACTTGTCCAAACCTTTCTTAAAACCAGCTACGCTATCCGCTCTTACCACAACCTCTGGTAACGCGTTCCAGAGCTTAACTATTCTTGGCGCAGTTGTCAATCAGCTGCTAGGTGCTGTTTATAGAATCACGCCTAACAGCGCCTTAGATGTCACTAGGCATCCTAGATAGAGGCACCACTCCGCTCCAGAATTCTTCAACCTTGCTCACCTGCTGTGCTGCTCACCTGTTCACCTGCTGTGGCCTGCTTTTGTGCTTCCATCTCTACCTGGCAATGTGGATGAGCGTGCGGAGGACTTGAGACGTACAGTGTGCCGGGAGCTCCTTCTGGTCTCCTCCACTTCTCCCTTGTTGGTGGCTGTTTCTCAGGTGCACAGCGTCGTGCCATGCCCTTGCACGCTGGGCGGGGTCTGCTTCGGTGGCATCCCGATGGCCTGTTCCACTGCTGATGCTGAGGTGTTGTCGGAGAAGGGTCTGCTGCCAACGTTATGCCTTGCCGTGAGGATCCCGAGCCTGGATGCTTGCAAGGAGTGCACTATTGGGATACTCTTCGGAATCGAATCAAATTGAATATGAATATTCAGTACAATCCTACTTGAAATATCCACAAAAGTTTCTTTAATAATCAAAAAAGGGAGAAAGTCTGAATTGTCAAACAGGGGGGGGGGGGAAATCCACCTGACATTGCTGCATTTCAGTGCTTTGAGCATCTGCCACGAGGATCAATACAATCACCGTTCCATCCAGAAATCATCCCACGTGACACCAGAAACACATCTGGGCAGATCATTAGCAAGAGTTCTCCAGGATTAAAATTACTTTAAGGGTATTTTCATCCATAAAGAGTATAGGAATGGCACTGAAGATTATTAACTCATGTCAGTGCACTAAAGCTGAGTGATGCTCCTATCAAAATACAACATCATTTTCCCATTAATTGCAGTGAAAGCGCTATTAACAGTTTTTCTTCAAAAGCTGTAATGGGAACATTTAACATTTATATTTAATCATAAGTGCATGTCTCTTAGACAGAAAATTTTACTTACAATCATTTCCTCCTAAAATGCAGAATTTACCAAATGTCGCTTCAGTATAATACCCAAAATGACTCAGATATCATGAAAAGTCAATAATAACATATAATAACCCTTTCAATTACAATTGATGCTTGATGTCCAATGGTGTAAGTAATGTAAGGACAGCATAGACTTTATATCAGATTCAAACTGAAGGAAAAAGCCTCAGACAAGGGCCCTCCCACCTCCACAAAAGTGGTTTCTTAAAGGTGGCAGAGCGGTCACCTCATTGGCAAAAAGCCTTCAACAAAAGTGAAAAAAGCTCTATACTTCACACACAAATATCTCAGGATTTGCTTTGTTTTTTCTTATATTTATGTCTGGATTTCAGCAGTGCTACTTACGGCTCAGATACCGTGTTTCCCCGAATATAATACACTGTCTTATATTAATTTTGGGCCAAAAAAGGCACTAGGACTTCTTTTCGGGGAGGTCTTATATTTTTCATGTACAATGATCATCTCTTCCTTCCTCTCCTCCACCCCAATTCTTCCTATTACCTTTCTCTCCCCCACTTGTGCAGCATCTTTCCTCCCCTCACCCATCCACTTGTGCAGTATCTTTCTATTCCTCCCCTTCCCTCCCATCCTACTGTGCAGCAGAACCCATGCAGCTTCTATCCCCCCCGCCGCCGTCACACACCCCCTCCCCTGCCAACTCATCTCTCCCTCCCATCTGAACCGCGAGACAGAAATAAATACCTTATAACAAACCGGCAGTGTCGGCAGCAATTTAGATAGGCTGCTTCCCCACCTTCTATCGCCCGGCCATTCCTCTGCCGCATCACTGATGATGTCATCAGCAACGTGGCAAAAGAATGGCCCAGGCCACGAAGCAGCCTGTCCAGATGGTCGCTGATGCTGCCGGTTTGTTGTAAGGTATATTTATTTCTGTCTCGTGGTTCGGATGGGACGGAGAGATGGGTCGGTGGAGGGGGGGGAGGGTGAAGCGCTGCTGCTGCTACCGGCGACTAGGGCTGATTTTCAGGGAAACACGGTATTTCTCATAGCCCTAAGCTTTATGCACCATCATCATTAGTCCACTCTATCACTTTGATATATATTTCAACATTTACTTACTATGTTTATCTTTTCCCCTTTTTTTTACAAAACCGTAGTGCGGTATGTAGCGCCGGCCACAGCGGTAACAGTTCTGATGCTCATAGAATTCCTATGAGCGTCGGAACTGTTACCACCATGGCCAGCACTAAAAACTGCGCTACGGTTTTATAAAATGGGGGAATTAATTAACACAGGTGCGCTAACCGATTTAGAGCACGCTATCCAATTTAACGCATGCTAATCAATTTAGCGTGCACTAATGATTAGCACACGCTAAATGCTAACGTGCCCACGGAATATGTATATGCCTTCATAAAAGAGGGGATTAGTGGCGAGCAGCGCCAAGTTCCTCCCATGGCTGCTGAAGCTCGCCGCTTTGGCCAAAGCTTCTGTCGGTGGCCCCTCCAGTTCTGATCATGGGTATGCAACTCGCTCCCCTCCCCCATGTGGGATTTGACATCTTCCCTTCCCTTCATAATCTCCCCTTGCTGGTCAGCAGCAGCAGCAGCAGTGTTGCACGTACGCTGCTTGTGGCTTGCTCTGAAGCTTTCCCTTTGGCCCATCCCACCCATGCAGAAACAGGAAGTGGTGTCAGAGGAGGTGGGATGGATCAGAGGGGAAGGTTCGTACCAAGGTGCAGGCAACATATGTGCAGTGCTGCTGCTGGGAGCCAACAAAGATTAGGGGGACACTCTAGGGGGAAATACTTTTAAAACCAATAGGAGGACATTTTTTTTTCATTGACAGAATAGTTAAGCTCTGGAACACATTGCAAGAGATTGTGGTAAGAGCGGATAGCGTAACTAGTTTTAAGAAAGGTTTGGACAATTTCCTGGAGGAAAAGTCCATAGTCTGTTATTGAGAAAGACACGGGGGGAAGCCACTGCTTATCCTGGATCGGTAACATGGAATATTGCTATTCCTTGGGTTTTGGCCAAGTACTAGGGACCAGGATTGGCCACCGTGAGAACGGGCTACTGGGCTTGATGGACCATTGGTCTGACCCAGTAAGACTATTCTTATGTTCTTACGTGAGCCAAGTATAGGACAATGAAGCCATTGTAACATCACTGATGAGGTTGGCTCTGAGGCACTGTGGAATGAGGCAATATGACATCACAATCTCAGCTCTGGAATGTTGCTCTCACCGGGGTTCCGGAATCTTGCTATTCTTTGAGATGCTGGAATGTTGCTACTCCTTGGGTTTTGGCCAGGTACTAGGGACCTTGATTGGCCATCGTGAGAATGGGCTACTGGACTTGATGGACCATTGGTCTGACCCAGTAAAGCTATTCTTATGTTCTTATGTTCAGGGTAGACCGCTGCAGGGGGTGATGTTGAATCATGGGTGGGGGGAATGATGCCAGATCATGCCAAGGACAGAGGTTGGGAGTAGAAGTGAGCAGAAAGGATGTGTGGAAGGGATAGGAGATGTTAGATAACATGATTCATTTTCTTAATTGCAATTAATTTTTAAAATCACAATTAATAATGAATGCAGTAATTACAAGATTAACTGCAATTCATTTGCAGCCCCACTCTTAACATCTAATGGCATCAAATATATTTATCTGCTGCCTTCATCCTGTCTTAAGCCTTACACCTATTCCTGACTGATAACTAGAGGAATTGGAGGCCCTGAATTATTAGCTACCAAAGAACTGATTTAACAAGGCATTGTTTTCCATTCTGTCTACCTAAAGCCCCAAAAAACAAAACAAAACAAAAAAAACCAACGTAGTAGATCAGAGCTTAAATCTAATATATCAATCTTCATTTTAGCCTACAGAAGAATTTACAATTTATCCAATAGTCCACAAAAATTAACATCTATATTGTTTGACAAGCAAAAATGATTTTATGTTCTTGTCTGTCTTGTTGACAGACTAACCCTAGTGAAATTACATTCTGCTGACAAAAAAATAAGGTTTAATACAGTTAGGTGACAAGTTTGAAATGAGAACCTTTGACAGTGGGCATTTTTTTAGATGTTTCAAAGCAAAATGCAACGAAGATTATTTGGATTGAACAAGCTAAACAGTACATTATGATCCATTCATCTTAATCTATAACTGCACATGAACTCGAAACTGACAGGACACCATAAGGTACATTTTTATCAAGGTTTCCAAAGCCTAAAGTATGCATTTACTTTTCAAACATCACAAAGAAAAAAAAACCCCAAAACCCGCCAATTTTCAAACACAGCAGCTCATAATCCGCCTCCTTTACAAAGTCACGCTAGTGTTTTTAGTGCCGGCCGATAGAAGCTGCAAGGGTTCTGCTGCACAGGGGGATGGGAGGGAGGGGGAGGAATAGAAAGATGCTGCACAAGTGGGGGGGAGAAAGGAAATAGGAAGAATTGGGGTGGAGGAGAGGAAAGGAGAGATGATCATTGTACATGAAAAAAAATAAGACCTCCCCGAAAATAAGACCTAGTGCCTTTTTTGGCCCCAAGTTAATATAAGGCCATCTGACGCTCATAGAAATCCTATGTCATGTATTCACTGTGTGTCATGGACCCGACACAGTCCGTGTTTCGGCTTGGAAGCCTGCCTCAGGGGTACAATCGACATCTGACAGCGCTCTCGTGTGGTCAGAAACAGCTATGGCAGTAAAACCGGAACAATTCGATCGCTCAACAGTTTGTCCCTCCATACGCTTTTCTAGTAGAGCACCTAACGCTGTCCACTTCATCGGAGGGACATACTTTCAAGCTAGCGGAGTTGCCATTGAAGCTGACTCCAGCCTGTCCAAACCTTCTCCATTGCTGGATTTGGACTGTGAAAGTTTGCTCATTTATATTCTAATGAGCGATCCTCTCTGTTCAATCCCATGCTTTTTTGAATTCCATCACAGTTTTCCTCTCCACCGCCTCCCTCGGGAGGACATTCCAGGCACCCTTATAGACCCGCCTCAGGGTTTATGACGATAATCCAATAGATGGCGCTCACGCAGTCCGAAAACAAATGTCTGACAATACCATGTATCAAAATATAAGTAATATCTCTCAAGTAATAATATGACCTCTCGCTCGAAAACTCCGTGGCTATGCGTCCACGAACATCAGACCCCCATTAAGGGGCTTTGTGACATTTTTGCAAATCGCATGTTAAGCACTTTTTGTCATGGTGGAGAATGAGCATGGGAAGCGTTTCGTAGCTTAGCGCTTTGATTTGTGCATATTAGATGCTTCATAAGTATTAGGTCTCCCTTTTAGTATGTATTATATCTCTCTCATTTAAATTTCAGTGCTGTTAATAAGTTACGGTATATATTTGGAACTGTTTCACGGAAGTCCTGTTATTAAGTTTCAATTTACTGATTTTATCTTTACCTCGTTCATCATATTTATGCTTATATTTGATCTTTTTACTACTGTTATGCTGTTAACAAAATAGTGGGTTTTAATGTTAAATTATACCTGCTGTACACCGCCTTCATAAAGGCGGTTAATAAATCCCAATAAATCCCACGCGCTAATTGGCACTTTTGCAGCTAGCGTGGGACTGCTTACTGCCTGCTAAGAGCTTCATCGAAATACGTGCTTGCAGGATTGTTCAAAACCTTATATACCACCAAGACCATTGTGCTCTCCAAAAGAATTACATTTGGAAGCAATGAGGGGGGACCACATTTGCTTGTGCGGGTCCAGTAGGATGGAACAAACTTGTCTCTACAGCATCAAAAAGACTTGCGTCTTTATTGGTGTCAGGTCAAAAGCGCGCCAGGACAAAGGCGCGCCCAGACAATTGAGCGCAGCGCGCGCTGCCGCACCGCTCTAAATTACTGTTTTTAGCGCTCCGACGGGGGGGCGTGGGGGGAACCCCCCCACACACTTTACTTAATACACATCGCGCCGCATTGTGGGGGATGTGGGGGGTTGTAACTGAAAACTTCACTTTTTCCCTGTTTTTAGGGAAAAAGTTCAGTTTACAGTAAAATGTGGAGGGTTACAACCCCCCAAACCCCCCATAACGCCGGCGAGATGTCTATTAAGTAAACTGGGGGGGTTCCCCAACAAAACCCCCCGTCGTCGGAGCCCCTAAAAACTGTAATTTAGAGCGGCGCGCGCTGCGCTCAATTGTCGGCGCGCGCTTTTGTCTTTCGCGCCGTTGTCTATGAACCGTCTTTATTTCCTATTTGATCTGCACATCCAGGGAGGGGGGGTAATATATTTTGTTGTATTCATTGATCGATTGTAAGTGCTGTCTATGACGTTAATTGTATGTATATATTTAAGGCACTGTTCTCGAATTGAAAATTAATAAAGATTTATTAAAAAAAAAAAAAAAAAAGAAAGACGTGTGTCAATTTTATTTAAAAAACACTTGACGTGTCAACTTTTTTTGCCACATGAACTACGTGCTCTAATGTTTGTGGTGCTTGAGTTGTTTTGAGGCCTTACTTATGCATGTTTTACCGTAATCTGCTTTGAATAAAAGCGGAATATGAATAATAAGCTGTAAGGGCCATATTCTATAAATGGCGCTATAAACCTTCGCTTTACAGAACCGCAGGGCGTTTTTTAGCGTCGGCCGTGGCGGTAACAGCTACGATGCTCATAGGAATTCCATGAGCGTCAGAGCTGTTATCGCCTTGGCTGGTGCTAAAAACCGTGCTACGGGGGTAATTTAAGCCAGGGCTTTGCAGGCCTACATTACTGGCACCTATGTTTGATGAGAATCATGTCTTTACTTTTTGATCTTCCCTCGTAGAATTCCCCCTTTGCAAAATCATAAAGGGTAAAGGGAACGGGACTTGATCCATTGCTTTCTCTGGGTTGTTACATACAATCAGAGAACTTTAAATATTTTATACAGGCATTTCTCGTATTTTGAACCTGGGGCAATGAAGTGAATTAAGTGAGTTGCCCAGAGTCACACAGAGCTACAGTAGGACTTGAACTCCCAATCTCAGGGCGCTGAGCAGCTGTTCTAACCACTATGCCACTCCTCTGCTCCCATGAGGCCCATTGTCTAGGGCAGGGGTGTCAAAGTCCCTCCTGGAGGGCCGCAATCCAGTCGGGTTTTCAGGATTTCCCCAATGAATATGCATGAGATCTATTTGCATGCACTGCTTTCATGGTATGTTAATAGATCTCATGCATATTCATTGGGGAAATCCTGCAAACCCGACTGGATTGCGGCCCTGAAGGAGGGACTTTGAGATCCCTGACTCAGAGGGACTCTCTTCTCTCTACAAAGGTCATTCATATTCTTCTAGGACAGGGGTGTCAAAGTCCCTCCTCGAGGGCCACAATCCAGTCGGGTTTTCAGGATTTCCCCAATGAATGTGCATGAGATCTATGTGCATGCACTGCTTTCAATACATATTCATTGGGGAAATCCTGAAAACCCGACTGGATTGTGGCCCTCAAGGAGAGACTTTGAAACCCTGGTCTAGCGTTACCAGGCGTCTGGATTTCCCCTGAGGGAGACTAAGGAGCAAAACCTTCATAAGAATGAAGGTGAAGACCCCCATGAGACCCCAGAAGAAATACTTAAGAGAAATATTGTGCTGCTGAATTGAACTTGCACAAGACTGATGAACAATGCAAAAAAATCATATCTCTCCTTGTCAGCACAATTAATATGCTTTTTTGACAAGTTTATCTTTGACCCAGAGACAGGCAAATATTTGCTGATGGTGACAGCATTGGATATTTCGGGACTTTCCAAGAAATGCTTGGGCCACATATCCAGGGGTCCGGACGGCTTTTCAAAACCCGGCACTTTGTCTGGGTTTTGAAAAGCTGTGTCGGGTAGGGAGGAAGTCCGCGCAGGCAGCAGGGGTGGGGCAAAGGCAGGCTTGGGGGCGGGATTAGGGCGGGGTAGGCATAACTAGGCAAGGGAGCAGGGCTAGAGGTCCTGATTTTCCGAAAGGAAAATCTGGCAACCCCTACCATTGTCTACCCATAAATAGTTTCCAAAATCACAACAGTCTGGGAAGTTTTGATTTTTTTTTTTTCCATATGCATTGAATTGAAAAGTCACCCCCCCAACACACACACACACCTTAATTTACAGTTTGTTGGATTGTTTTAGGGCCAGCTAGTTTCTTTCCTCACAAATGGACTCTTTAACTTTTGTGAACTTCTCCTTTAATCTAAATCTGTCTCCTGAAGCATAAACAATCTTCCCTGAGAGACTTGTTTGACAAGTGCACTCGTACATTTTTACCTGGCACTAATGGATTCTGTCTGGCACAATGTAGTGCAACGTAGCACAACTACAAGCAGAGATGAGAAAAGACATCTCAAAAAACTATGAGATTATATCGATTCTCTCTCAGTGAACAATATGTCTGAGGTGCGATAGTGAGGCAGGAAAGCGAGTGAGTGAAAGAGAAAGAAAAGGTGATTAGTTTTCTTAGGGTCTGCTTTCAATCTGTAGTGTTAGGTTGCTGTTTCTGTACCTGTTTTGATGAAATAAGACGGATTCTTACAAAAGGTCTTTTAAAGGCCACTCATTGGATCAAATATTTTTCTAAGGTCACTGTGTATTCTTGAATATAAATCAAGATTGGGGGGCCAAAAAAACGGCCCCAAAATGGGGTCAGTCACCACTGGCGCCATCAGTGGCGCAGCGAGGGTGTGTGGCGCCCGGGACGCGGCCCCTTCCCCGCCCTCTTCTCCACTCCAACTCCTATCTGACCCCCTTGCCACGCGCACGCCCCCCTTCCCTTCCCCCGTACCTTTTTTAATTTTACAGACGCGAACAACAGCATGAACTTGCTGCCCGCGTCGTGTCGGCTATCCCTGTGAAGTTCGTAATGCTGCTCGCACAGGGGAAATTAAAGAGGGACAAGGGAAGGGGCTCACGCGAACGCAGGGGGGGGTTCAGGAAGGAGCGGGGGGTGTTGATGAGGATGGGTGCCTGCACCCCTTACAAAGACCGCGCCCGGGGCAGACCACCCCCCTTATTATGCCACTGCATGCCATCATCCCTCTAGTGGTCGTCTGCTCAGTTTGGGCACCTTTTCGTCACTTATTCGTCGTTAAAAACAGATCTAGCCTCAAATGGCTAGATTGTGCCCCGGACGTTTGCTAAATGTTTGATTATTGCAGGAAAAACATGCAAATCATAAGCCCCCCCCCTAGCCCCACCCAAATCACTCCTCTACCACGCCCCCTTGAGATTTAGACGCACTGCAAATAAGCACCATAGCAATCCGTCTACAAGATACGTTTTGATAATAGCGAATAGGAAGGGTTTCGCGACTGAAACCTCCATCTGCCCCTTCATGCCACATTTAAGATTTTTTTTTTCTTTTCTGAAAATGAACCCCCGAACGATATTAGGTTTTCCTAAGGCAGCCAAACCGAAACCTAATGCATCTTTTTCAGTAACTTTATCAGGTCAAGGACCTAGGATTTGGAATGTGTTGCCTATTGCTGTCTACTTACCCCACCTTCCCCCTCCCCCCACTCTTTTACAAAACCACAATGCGGTTTTTAGCACCGGCCGTGACGGTGACAGCGCCGACGCTCATAGAATTCCTATGAGCGTCGGAGTTGTTACCACCGCGGCTGACACTAAAAACTGTAGTACGGTTTTGTAAAGAGGGTTTAACCTCTAACTATATGACCTTTAGAGGGGCGCTAAAACATTCATGTTCCATAATGTTCCGGTTAATAGAGGAGAATCTTTTGCCCTTGATAAAGTCATTAGAAACTGAAGACGAACGATTAATGCATGACTAACCTTTCACCTAGAGCAAGAAGTTTAATCCTCAATGATTTACGTTGAAACTAAGGTTGTCTAAATTACATTCTAGATCTTTATTTTTGTCACCTTTCATCCAGGGAGGGGGAATTGGGATGGAGGGGAGGGAAATGGGATGGAAGGAGGGGGGAAAGGAAAATGAAAAGATTTGGAAGGAGGGGGTGGGGGGAGGAAGGGTGGGGAAAGGGGAGGGCGGGGTAGGGAAGGGGAGAGAAGGGGGTGATGAGGGAATTATGGTTTATTATATAAAATTTTTGGAGGAATGATAGAATTTTATAGAATACTAGCTGATGCCCCGGCGTTGCACGGGTATTTAATTATAGCAATAACACTGTAAATGGATTCAAATAAAGATACTTTATAGTGGTGAATGAAAGTATTGTTTTACAGCTTAATAAAAAGTACAATATTCAAATTATAATGTGAAATATTTGACAAAATGAATACAATACAACTAACGCAAAACGTGATTATAAACAACATTTTTAGTTTCACCTCCTGGAGCAAGAACATATAAATTCTTGGGTGAACCCACCCTTGAGCAAGCAACATAGAGTTGTGGGCCGCGAGACCCCCAGAACATATCACCCCAGATAGTGAGGGATCTGCATACCAAGTTTCGTTCAAATCGGTCAAGCCGTTTTTGAATTACTGTGAGAATGGCAGCTTTTTACATTTTTTCCATTGACATGAATGGGTGAAATCTGATTTTCTGTTTGTAGCTCCGCCCACGTGTGCAGGTGGGCCGCGAGACCCCCAGAACATATCACCCCAGGTAGTGAGGGATCTGCATACCAAGTTTTGTTCAAATCGGTCAAGCCGTTTTTGAATTACAGTGAGAATGGCAGCTTTTTACATTTTTTCCATTGACATGAATGGGTGAAATCTGATTTTATGTTTGTAGCTCCGCCCACGTGTGCAGGTGGGCCGCGAGACCCCCAGAACATATCATCCCAGGTAGTGAGGGATCTGCATACCAAGTTTCGTTCAAATCGGTCAAGCCGTTTTTGCGTGATCGCAGCACATACACACACACATACATACATACCTCCGATTTTATATATATAGATAAAGAGTTTAACCTCATGCAAAATTGTCATTTCTTTAATAAGACATTAACTATTTTTTTCTGCGGCCCTCCAAGTACCTACAAATCCAAAATGTGGCCCCACAAAGGGTTTGAGTTTGAGACCACTGCCCTAGATAATACGTAAATGGAATTTTTAAAATAATTTTAGCATGCATTGATATATATATACAGTACAAAGAAAACCACAAAAAAACTGTGGAGTGACAATGTTCCTAAATGGACTTTATTTGAAAGTGTCAAAGTTCCAAAGGTACACTGAAATCATCCACATAAAATAATTCCATCCACATAAAAGCCTTAAAGGACCTAGTCCGCTAGGGATACAGGACCCAACACCCCTTTCTATTGCAAATGCAAGCAGTGTCTCATTTCCGGTTCACCACACAATTGTTTCCCACGTATTCACCTTTATAGGACCCCCAGGGACCCCTGAAGAAGACTTTTTGTCGAAATGCGGACCGTGTTGGGTCCTGTATCTCTAGCGGACTAGGTCCTTTAAGGCTCTTATGTGGATGATTTACTTTTATGTGGATGGAATTATTTTATGTGGATGATTTCAGTGTACCTTTGGAACTTTGACACTTTCAAATAAAGTCCATTTAGGAACATCGTCAATCCACAGTTTTTTGGATTTTCTCTGGATTTTCTTCTTTGTGGATATTTTGGGGTCAATTCCTTTAGTTTTATGTATATATACAGTACATGCATTTACATATATATATTGCTGACAAATTACCCACCCCCCACTCCCTTTTACAAAACCATAGAGCATTTTTTAGCGCTGGCCATGGCAATAACAGCTCTGATGCCACGGACGGCGCTAAAAAGCGGGCTATGGTTTTGTAAAAGGTGGGGGGGGGGGTAGTAATTTGGATCACTTTTATTAATCTATGTAATAATGAACTTGTTTGCAAAATCAGAAAACTGATAAGCCTGAAAACAGAAAATTGATGCTTAAAAATGTTTCCTAAATTCTTTACTTATGAAGCCACTTTGAAAGTACAGATGAAAGTAATCCCACCTCTCGAACGTTTAAATACGTTTAATAAAAAGCCACATAAAATTTTCAGAGCCCCTGAAAAATGCTGAACTTTTGTGAGGCCCCTTCAGGAAGAGATAGTGGATGAAGCAGGTGGGCAGACTGGATGGGCCATTTGGCCTTTATCTGCTGTCATGTTTCTATGCTTCTAAGTGGATGGCAAGTCCAATAGAAAAATCACTCTTTAAGCAATTCCAAATGTTTGATAATCTTTTTGGTGGGTCTTTTTCTAATAGCCATGATCAGTTTTTAAGCAGTTATAAGTCAATTTTTTAAAAAATTTCATTACAAGTAAAGCATTCATTCATTTAATTGTATATTTCAGAGACTACATCGCCCGAATTTAAAAAATCTTTTTTGAAATGCACTGTAGGTTCCCTGAAGCAGTACCGAAACGTGTCATGTTGGAACCCGCTAAGTTTGCCATTTATTTTCAATCTACGAGTGCATAGAGTACACCTTATAGCCTGTGTGGCATTTCAAGTTAAACATTTAACAAACATGACCATCAACTTAAAATCGTTTTGAACATGCGATGATTGGGTGGTGAGGCAGTAGTGTTGGCGTTCTCCCTTGTTATTGCCTTCATGTCTCTGAGCATAAGTTCTATCAGCGGTTGATGCACATTTGAAATGGCCTATTTTGAATGGCTTAAAGAGTGATTTTTCTATTGGACTTGATACACTTTCTTTAATCACTCAGTTCTTAGAAATATTGAGTTAATCGCCCCCATTTATATTCACTTGTCTAAGTGGATGGCGGCAGAAGATAGTGGTAAAAGGAACTCACCCTAGGGAAACAGATGTTGCCAATGATGTGCAGTATGGTTAGGTTCAAAGGCCTGTTCTTTTTAACGTTTTGTAAGCAATATTGCTGAAAGGTTGTCTGGTACGGTTTGCCTCTTTGTGGTTGATATCAAAATCTCCAATAGGGTAGACCCCCCTTGATGGTGTGAATAATATGAGGAAGGACCTAGGAAAGTATGAAGAATGGTCCAATATCTGGCAGCTAAGATTTAATGCTAAGAAATGCTGGGTCATGCATTTAGGCTGCAAAATCCGGAGGGAGAGGCGTAGTTAAGGGCTGAAGAACTTTTGTGCACAAAAGAGGAGTGGGATGGAGTGGGATCATATGTGATGGTCTTAAAGTGGCCAAACAGGTAGAAAAGGTGACAGCAAAAGTGAGAAAGATGCTTGTGTGCAGAGAGAGAGGCGCAGTGGTTAAAGCTACAGCCTCAGCACCCTGGGGTTTTGAGTTCAAAACCAAGCTACTCCTTGTGGCTCTGGGCAAGTCACTTAATCCCCCCCCCCCCCCATTGCCCCAGATACATTATTAGATAGATTGTGAGACCAACAGGACAGTCAGGGAAAAATGCTTGAGTACCTGAGTAAATTCATGTAAACCGTTCTGAGCTCTCTTCGGAGAACGGCATATAAAAATTGAATAAATAAATAGCCAGTAGGAAAAGGAGGCAATAATTCCCCTGTAGAAGACTCTGGTGAGACCACATGTAGAACATTGTGTTCAATTCTGGAGACTGCACCTTTAAAAAAAAAATACGCACATGCGCCACATGCTGCAACATTTCTCTGCCGACCACGGAGCTACGGACGCACGGAGCCACAAAGATTGAAGTGCATATGCGCGCTAAGGGTATTATTACATAGGATATACAAAAATGCAAATATAAAGAAAACCAACTTCTAAAATATAACTAGCTTCTTTCACAAGATCTCATACAATTTTAGGCTGTGATATAAATGAGCATATGTAATAAAGTGTATAAGGCCAGCACTTAGCTTCTGCCTGACAGTTACCCAACCGTTTCACTGTGCAGTTTCCTCTCTGAAAGACCAATAATGAATGCACCACCCCAGTAAGGGCACGAAAGAAGTTTCGGTAGTGCCTTGGGTATATGAGATCTTGTGAAAGAAGCTAGTTATATTTTACAAGTTGGTTTTTTTAATATTTGCTTTCTAACGCTTGTAACATGACGCATATTTCTCAGTATGTACACATTCCATTCTGTATACCTAATGCTTTTCATCCCTTATCTTTTAATTGGCTTAACAAGTTCTTTAATTTGAGGTTCCATCAATCTAGTATTTCAAGTCCAGGACTCTAGACAATGTATGATTTGTAATCTTTGATGAAACTTGATGGGTGAAGTGGAGAAAAAGGCTTGCGACTCCTTGCTTCATTGTTATTTTAATCTGACTTGCTGCAAAGTTGGACGATTCATTTTCCTTACGCTTAGTTTCTCAGTACAAAGAGTACATGGTGACTTTTCTGCAATTGTCCCTGAACGTAGTCAGTTCTCAAGGTACAAATAATTTCTCTAACACGCTGTCATGTTAAAAGCAAGGGGAAAATGAAATACATTGTATCCACTGCAAAATGAATCACTTGTGGAGAAAGCCATGCTCCTAAATTTATTTTGTTAAATTCACTTTAAGTTCTCTACATTTCTATTAGACAAAAAAGAAAAAAAAAAAAAAATTGTTGACTAGTTTTAACAAAGAGACATTAGTATGAGCCTAGCAAAAGATTTTTGCGGGTTGTCTAATTGTTATTCTCCGTGCTGTTTTCACATGATTGTTTTGCTAGCTGGATAGTTGAGGAAAAGGTACATTTCTTATCAAAGCAGATGGTGCCTTGTTAGCAATATTTGATAACTATTGAGAACAATAACCCCACGCATAGAAATGCAAACTGATTTGGATGACAGAAAGTTTCTTGTTATTTATTCATGCTAAAATATCTTCATCAAAATGCCTCTTGACTCTTCATGTCAAGGTTCAAGCAAATGTCGTACGCCAACAAAGGCCGGATTCTGTAACCCGGCGCCGTTACCATAGTAACATAGTAGATGATGGCAGATAAAGACCCGAATGGTCCATCCAGTCTGCCCAACCTGATTCAATTTACATTTTTTTAAATTTTTTTTCTTCTTAGCTATTTCTGGGCAAGAATCCAAAGCTCTACCCGGTACTGTGCTTGGGTTCCAACTGCCGAAATCTCTGTTAAAACCTACTCCAGCCCATCTACACCCTCCCAGCCATTGAAGCCCTCCCCGGCCCATCCCCCACCAAACGGCCATATACAGACACAGACCGTGCAAGTCTGCCCAGTAACTGGCCTAGTTCAATATTTAATATTATTTTCTGATTCTAGATCCTCTGTGTTCATCCCATGCTTCTTTGAACTCAGCCACCGTTTTCCTCTCCATCACTTCTCTCGGGAGCGCATTCCAGGCATCCACCACCCTCTCCGTAAAGCAGAATTTCCTAACATTGCCTTTGAATCTACCACCCCTCAACCTCAAATTATGTCCTCTGGTTTTACCATTTTCCTTTCTCTGGAAAAGATTTTGTTCTACGTTAATACCCTTCAAGTATTTGAACGTCTGAATCATATCTCCCCTGTCTCTCCTTTCCTCTAGGGTAGACATGTTCAGGGCTTCCAGTCTCTCCTCATACGTCTGCTGGCGCAAGCCTCCTATCATTTTCGTCGCCCTCCTCTGGACCACGTCAGTCGTTTCAGAATCGCGCCTATGGGAAAGCCAGGCACCAGAAATGTAGGCCAGGGTTATCTGGGGCGACATATTCGGCGTCTGTCTTTGCATGAATCACACCTCCATAGGTGCTGTAGGCTGCGTAATGCCACTTCCGGCATTGCCCAAGCCTGCTTTGGCACTCAGGAGCCAAAAGCACCTACATAGGCGCGATTCTAGCTCGTTTGATTTAAGCACCATTTTAATGGCGCCGGTTTAAGAATTTTCCCCCAAAATCTCAATCTCTAAATTTTCTGTTCAAGCAGATAACAAGATATTGAGGGTCACCTCTTAATTTTTTCGCATCAGGGTTGTTCTTTCAGAATCTCTAAATACTAGGAGGCACATTTTCATAAGAGAAAAACGTCCCCAAAATGGCAGATGTCGTGCAGGACATTCACCCTCCAGGATGTCTAAATGTTAAGGCGGCCTGTACGAGGTACGTTCTGGGTGGGATTTCGACGGGCTTAATACTCTGACGTCTCACAAGGATAATCAAAGACGTCCAGGGTGTCATTTAGACCAGTGTTTTTCAACCTTTTTACACCTATGGACCGGCAGAAATAAAAGAATTATTCTGTGGACCGACATCGGTCCGTGGACCGGCAGTTGAAGAACACTGGACTAAGTCGTGGGTCAGACCCCGCCCATCTCTACCCAAGCTCCACCCTAGACCCCACCCCCATAATAGCACTAATTGCACCTTGCACATCCCACGCCTCATCTGGAAACCTTCCCTTTGACGTTGCAACGTCAGAGAGAAGGCTTCCGGTTCAGGCGCAGGATGCCCTTAGGAGCCGCTGCCCGTGGCTTTGTGCACTGAATCAGTTAGGAAGAGGGAGCTGGCTCGAAGATAATGCCGCATCGATCGCACCGTGGACCGGCGGTTGAAAAACACGGGGCTAAGTCGTGGGCCAGACCCCGCCCCCATAATAGTACTAATTGCACCTTGCATGTCCCTTGCCTCATCTGGAAGGCTTCCCTCTGACGTTGCAACTAGAGAATGACACGGTGAAAAAATTGGTCCCCGTCACCGCCCCGTCCCCGTCTCACCATCCCCGTCACCGCCCCGTCCCCGTCTCACCATCCCCGTCACCGCCCCGTCCCCGTCTCACCATCCTCTTCACCGCCCCGTCACCGCCACTGCCACCCCATTCACCGCCCCGTCACCGCCACTGCAATCCCATTCACTTTTCTTTATTTACATATAAAGGAAACATTCTTTAAAACTTTAAAACTTTAAAACTTAGTTAAATATTAGTTAATAACTATACAAAAACAAAACACGCAGAGAAAAAATTAATTAATATAAATTCTCAAAACTGACACATTTTGATCACTAAATTTAAAATAGTTATTTTTCATACAGTTTTTCAATCACTAATCTTCCACCACCCCTGGGGCTAGCAATGCAAAAACAAACACGACATGTACTTTAAATGCTTACAATGTTAGCCTATATGGTAAGTAGACGCGGCCGCTGTACCTAATCGCGGCAAAGATCTCCCTGCCGTGATTAGCATAGTGACCGCGGCTACGGCTGCAAGTCTCCCCTCCCCCCAGCGATCACGGCAGGAGGGCACCCAACCCCTCCTGTAGACCCCCCCAACGGCCCTCCCGACAATCGCAGCAGAAGGGTACCCAACCCCTCCTGCCGGTCCTCCCAATGGCCTCCCCTAAGATCGCCGGCAGGAGGGTACCCAACCCCTCCTGCTGGACCCCCCCCCCCATGAACCCTCCCACCCCGGAACCCCCTTAGTCTTACTTTCCAAGTTGGACCGGACGGCTCCTCACACGTATGGCCAGCAGGCTTGCCTCCGTCCAAATGAGGCGGGCCCGCCCCTACCCTGCCCAACCCACAGGATCCTAGGGCCTGATTGGTCTAGGCACCTAAAGCCACTCCCGCTATAGGAGGGGCCTTAGGTGCTTGGGCCAATCAGGCCCTAGGATCCTGTGGGTTAGGCAGGGGAGGGGAGGGGCGGGCCCGCCTCATTTGGACGGAGGCAGGCCTGCTGGCCAGATGAGCGAGGAGCTGTCCGGTCCAACTTGGAAAGTAAGACTAAGGGTGGTATTTCGGGATGGCGGGGTTTGTTGGGGGAGGGACCGGCAGGAGGGGTTGGGCACCCTCCTATTGGCGATATAGGGGGCCGTTGGGGGTGCCGGCAGGAGGGGTTGGGCACCCTCCTACCAGTGAGGGCGATCGTCGGGGGGGGGGGGCGGGTTCTATTGGCAGGAAGGGTTGATCTGACAAATGAGGAGCACGGTGAAAACACAGGTAAATTGCGGTTCCTAGAGGGGGGGACATTGGCCTGCGGGGACAAATCTATTCACCGTTTTTGCGGTCGGTGAAAGGATTTGTCCCCGCGTCTGCGGCGATTTGCTAATGAGGTCACCATAACCCGCAGCCAAACCGCAGCCACGCAGTGGTTCGCTGCGGGGATCGCTCCCCGTGTCATTCTCTAGTTGCAACGTCAGAGAGAAGGCTTCCGGTTCAGGCGCAGGATGCCCGTAGGAGCCGCTGACCGTGGCTTTGTGCCCTGAATCAGTTAGGAAGAGGAAGCTGGCTCAAAGATAACGCCGCATTGATCGCACCGTAGACCGGCGATTGAAGAACACTGTTTTGGGCCTGATGTACGTGCTGGCCCTGTGGACCGGCAGGAAATTTCTGTGGACCGGCACTGGTCCATGGACCAGTGGTTGAAGAACACTGATTTAGACATTTCAAGTTAGACCTTTGATCGTAAAACCGTGAATAACCGAAACCACGGACCTCGAAACCATGAATGCGGAGGGGGGAAGTATACAAAGGTTGTTGACCAACGTCAACAACATTTGGCCTATCTCATCCTGAATACATTTGCAATAAGCCCACACTCGTGCAGGTCACCTCACCTCGATGATGTCACTTCACGACCTGGTTCTACGACTGTTATGATGTTCTCTTCCCCGTGAGCTATGAACTGATTGGGCCCTGCCACTTCCTGACTGGCAGTAAGCTGAGCCTGTTTCTCGCAGTTCTTCAAAACATGTTCTATGCTTACCCTCTGCCACCTCTTTTCTGGAAACTCTTGCACCAAGATCCATAACCTTTCTACAGACAGAAATTGTTTTTATAACGATCAGATCCTCCTGATTGAAAACCATGGTAACCGCGTGTATCAAGATTAGAATCGTCATTTCGGTGAAGGGGTAGGTGTGAGTGTTCACTTATTGCAAGACTGTGGAAAGATCTGCGTAAGGTTTCACAGTTAAGAACATAAGAACATAAGAACATGAGCAGTGCCTCCGCCGGGTCAGACCATAGGTCCATCCTGCCCAGCAGTCCGCTCCCGCGGCGGCCCAAACAGGTCACGACCTGTCTGAATAACCAGAAGGGGCCCCCTTGCCACCTTGGTTTCCCATTGAAGTCCTATCTTCCCATCGAAGTCCTAACCCTCCGGTCTTGCACATTCACGACTTGGTTGGGTTTCCATACTTATTACCTGGTTAGCTTTCTATACTTGTATTACATCCCAGCACCTCTCTCAATATCCCACGATCCCTTTATCCCTCAGAAATCCGTCCAATCCCTGTTTGAATCCCTGTACCGTACTCTGCCTGATCACTTCCTCCGGTAGCGCATTCCAAGTGTCCACGACCCTTTGTGAGAAAAAAAACTTCCTTGCATTTGTTTTGAACCTATCTCCCTTCAGTTTCTCCGAATGCCCCCTCGTACCTGTTGTCCCCTTCAGTCTGAAGAATCTGTCCCTATCCACCCTCTCTATGCCCCTCATGATCTTGAAGGTCTCTATCATATCTCCCCTGAGCCTCCTTTTTTCCAGAGAGTTGAAGGAGATTTGTTTCACTGTTGCATTGTTGTCATTTTTTTAAATGTATCATATTATCATGTTTATTTTTACTTACAGATCATAAAAGAAATCAAAACAAATGCTACGGTGTCTGCTTTGCACATCTATCACCGTCTGGTAAAAAAGAAAAGGTCTGAATTACTGTAGGAAATGAGCCCTGAAACCTTCTCAAACTAAACACAAACCTTCTTTTCCTGCATTGAAACTCAAATATTGAATGTTTCATATCAAGAGTTTGTTTTTAACCTTACCAAAATAATTGATGATTAGAGAATGACATAGGGACAAATTTTTCCTCGTCCCATCACCGTGAGTTTGGTCGCTCTCCCTGTCTCTGCTCCATTCCTGTAAGCTCTGCCTTAACCGCACAAGCCTCGAACACTTATGATTTTAAAGTGCTTGAGGCTTGTGCAGATGAGGACGGAGCTTAGGCATTGGTGGAATGAAGCATTATGACATCACAGTCTGAGCTCTAGAATGTTGCTACTTAGGATTTTAAAGGGTTTGAGTCTTGTGCAGATGAGGACAGAGCTTAGGCATTGGTGGAATGAGGCATTATGACATCACAGTCTGAGCTCTAGAATGTTGCTACTTAGGATTTTAAAGGGTTTGAGTCTTGTGCAGATGAGGAATGGGGGCAGGGACAGGAAAAGAACTCATGGGGTTAGGGAAAAATTTGTCCTCGTGTCATTCTCTAGTGATGATGTTAGTGTCAAAAGAGCATATCTGAGACTTGTACAACTTTCCTAATCAATAGCCCTGTGAAGAGCAATTGTATAGAGAGGTGTCTATCTGTAAGCATATAAATTGTACTTGTTTGGGATCTAAACTAAACTAAACCTTAAGTTTATATACCGCATCCTCTCCAGCTCAGCACAGTTTACAAAAGTTTAATAAAGGAAGAGAATAGCACATTGAGTTTGGTGGATTGAGAATAGGGGGGGGGGGGGGAGAGCGTTACATTTTTGTGAAAAGATGCTTACGGAATACAGTAGTTGGAAGGAGACCTGAGTCCGCAGTGGTGTAGTAAGGTTATTCCAAAGCCCTGTAATTCTGAAAAAGAGAGATTTTCCCAATTTTCCCGCTTAGAGGATGCCTTTTAGTGAGGGGAAGGAAAGTTTAAGTTTTTGGGTGGGCCTGGTATTGTCGAGACTCGAGGAGTTCCAAGATAGAGGGATTAGAGGAGGGAGGATGCCGTGTAGGATTTTAAAAGCTAGGCAAGAGCATTTAAAATGAATCCTGGCGATTATTGGGAGCCAGTGGAGTTTGGACAAAAATGGAGCGACATGGTCAAATTTACGTTTGGCCGCAGTGTTCTGAATTAGTTGAAGTCTATGAAGACTCTTTTTTGTTAGACAAAGGTAGATGGAATTGCAGTAATCTAGTTTAGAAAGGATGATGGATTGAACAAGGATGGCAAAATGTTGTTGGTGGAAGCAGGATCTCACTTTCCTCAGCATGTGGAGGCTGAAAAAGCATGATTTTACCAGGGAGTTGAGGTGGTCATTGAAGGAAAGAGAAGAGTCAATGATGATGCCTAGAACTTTGCTTGAGAACTCAAGCTGCAGCGTGGCTCCAGAGGGCAGTGCGAAGATGGTGGGCAACTGTTCTAATTTTGGACCGAGCCAGAGAAGTTTCGTTTTGGACTCGTTCAGTTTCATTTGAACAGAGAGGGACCAGGATTGGAGTCTATAAAAGAAAGTAGGTGCCCAGATGGGTGGTACATCGTTAGTCAAACATCTCCGCTGAAACCTGTCCACCTTGGGAGGCCCTTATAGAATTTCCTCCCGAGTATACTGATCTCTAGCGGTAGACTACCAAGATGCAATACTACTGCTATGGGTGTTATTTGAAGGATGGCTCCCTGAGTGGCCGGGAGTGACTGAGAATTGCTTCTGTCTAAAGGAGACAGATAAAAGATGAACACCTCGCCTTGGAATATAAACAGTCTTGAAGAAGGTAAGGGAGACGTCTTTTCAACCAATGGTAAAGTCTTTAATGCCAAACTGTGGTCCCAACAAAAATCCAAGTTTCAGCGTGTACAAGACGCCTTCTTAAGGGGGGTCACTCGTGCAAGGAAGTACGCTGCAGTAAAAACGCTCTTGAAGTGACATGAAGCAACGCTCAAGCGTAACACTTGTCGGGACCCCAGTTTGGAAATAAAGACTTTATCATTGGTTGAAAAGACGTCTCCCCTGCCTTCTGCTATTCTGCCTAAAGGACTCACAGATCATCCCCAGAACCCAGACCACTGCCTATTCAAAGTAGCCATTATGGGGGCATGGACAGGCCTTGGGGAGGCCTTACATCAGGGAAAAAGTTAAGGGAGGGAGGGGCTCAGAGCTGCAGGCTGCGTCTTGGTGGTTCAATGCTCCCAGACAGCAAAATAACCCCAGTAAAAAGCTGAGGTTATTTTATTGTGCTTTGGAGGCCATAATATGACTTGCAGTGTATCCCTGCAAGTCATGTTAGGCTATTTGCATAGTAATGATATGCAAAATATGCATTTGCATGTTATGCACCTCCTTACTTATTAACATGTGGTGACTTAAATATCACTGTGCTAGTTTTAGAAAAGTGATGTTAGGGCTGTTTAAGTCGCATTAAGGGCCAATTAGCGTGACTTAAAACCCTAATGCCACTTAATGAATATTTTTATATATAAACTAGTTGTTTAGCCAGTTACATTAACGGGTGCTAGCAGCCCTTCTCCCTTACTTTTACCTCCTCCCTGTCCAGCAGCACCCCCACCCATTCCCTGCTCCCCCTATATAGCAGTAGCCCTTCTCCTTTTATCTCCCCCTGTTCAGCATCACCCCATTTCCAGCTCCCCATATCCAGCAGTAGCTCTTCTCCTTTGCAGGAGCCCTTCTCCCTTCCTTTTACCTCCTCCCCCCCCCGTCTAGCAGCACCTCTTCCCTGCTCCCCCTATATAGCAGTAGCCCTTCTCCTTTTATCTCCCCCTGTTCAGCATCACCCCATTTCCAGCTCCCCATATCCAGCAGTAGCTCTTCTCCTTTGCAGGAGCCCTTCTCCCTTCCTTTTACCTCCCCCTCCCCCCCTCCCCCATCTAGCAGCACCTCTTCCCTGCTTCCCCTATCCAGCAGTAGGCCTCCCTTCCTGTTACCTCCCCCCCTGTCCAGAATCACCTCTTCCCTGCTCCTCCTGTACTGCAGCACCCCCTTACCTGCTCCCCCTGTCCAGTCCGGTGATCTCCAGCCATCAGGCTGGCTCCTGCAGGGAGTCTAGTTCCTGTCCGGTCCCCGCCAGGCGTGCGAGCCTGCTCCGCCCCCTCCCGACCTGCGGGGGGTATTTAAATTATACCCTATGGTTCCTGTTGAGGGAAGCACTCCTCACCGGACTCAGCGGTGAACTCCAGCCATCGGGCCGACATCCGCCTTGGTTTATTTTTTTTTTTAAGTTGAAAGACGCGGCGGTGGCTCCTCTCATGATCCCCGCCTGCGTCGGAAGTCCGACGCAGGCGGGGATCGTGAGAGTAGCCACCGCCGCGTCTTTCAAAGAATCGTAAGCCGCGCATGCGCACTTCCTATGTGTCGCTACAGCTCACAGAAAACTGGCACACACTTAGGAAGTGCGCATGCGCGGCTTACCATTTTATTATATTAGATGTTCTTGTGAAGGATCACCAATCAAACTCTCACCAAGATATATATTAAGCTCAATATATACCTCAAACTCCTCACCTCTAATGGATAATCTCGAGCTCCTCAGAAGTACCACCTGGGCTCAAAAGCTTTCACAGCCCTAGGCTTTATGTACGACCTCCTCACTGGAGCCGTTATCAATTTTTACTCACAAACTTTTTTTAAAAATTTTATTTAACAACCCTTCTAGCATATTTCAAGGGTACTTAGCTTTTAATTGGGGTCCCTTGAAATATGCTAGTGAGGAGGTCGTACATAAAGCCTAGGGCTGTGAAAGCTTTTGAGCCCAGGTGGTACTTCTGAGGAGCTCGGGATTATCCATTAGAGGTGAGGAGTTTGAGGTATATATTGACTTACTGAATATTGGCATTTAACCAGCTATGAGCCAACCCTCCCCCAGAAAGCCCCCAAAACAGCCAGTTTTAGCTTGGGTGCTAATAGGGCATTTTCAACTGCTCAGCCCTGGATGGGTAATTTAAACACCCAGGAGACTCTTTGCTAGGCATTAAAAATGTTTTGAATGTCAGGCCAGTGTTTCACTGAAATCGTGTCACCTTAAAAGATTCCTCGAACGAACCTTCTCTTTCCAAGCGGCCAAACTAAACTCATGGCTCGCCCAAATCATACTTGACAGCTATTCATACCTCCCCTTCAGAAAAAAGCTCAAAACTCTACTTTTTAACGGACCAAATCCCTAACGCTCCCCTCTTCCGCCGTAACGTTACCCCCTCTCCACCTTAGAAAACTGATGAAACCCCTCCTTTGCAACAGACCTATCCCTTAGCCCCCCCTTCCCCCATCTAAACCCTCCTCTCCCCTCTCCCCCCCCCCTTACTTTCCCACCCCCCCTCCAAGTTGGTTGCCCCCCCCCTTTTTCCATCTAATATGCTCTTATCTAATTTCCTCTCTTAAACTCTATTGTATCCTACTGCAGCACACTGTATGTATCCCGTATTTAGCCCTTCCCCCTCCTAAATCGTTTATGTAAACGAGTTTGTCCCCACGATTGCCTTGTTATGTTCTTCTTTTTTTCGAATCGCACTGTATGTAATTCATCTACCTGTTGTGAACCGCCTTGAACTCCCTGGGTATGGCGGTATACAAAATAAAATATTATTATTATTATTATTAAATGTTGCCACCATACCACGCACACAGATTTATTCCATATAATTCATTTATGACAGATGCAATATGCAGCTTATTAACTCTGCCATTGTTTTCCATTAATATATTTTGTGAATCAACAGTATTGATTCAAAGAGGACCACTTTGCAAGATATTCACTCATTTGCTTCTCTTTTTCTCTCCAGATATATTGCAATCTTATGAGCCTATCATTATTCAAATGATTCTGGTATCCATAAAATTCCTTATGCTCCCTCTGGGTGCTGTATTTTTTTGAAGAATGTCTTCTATTATCATTATGATGATGATACCCGGTGTTCCTGTGATTTTCAAAGGGAGGTGGCTGAAAAAGTAAGGGCAACTGATTACCATTCAAAAGGTGTAAGGGTTCTCGTAACAAGGACAGGAAAGAAACAGCCAGAAGCTCTAAAAGAGGCAAGGAAGGCAGTCAAGATCGCAAAGGTGCAAGCAGAAGGAAAAATTGGTGTGGCTACGAAGTATGGAGTCAAGGGTGTTTTTAAAGTTAATAAATCAGTGATGTCATAATGGCTTCATTGTCCTATACTTGGCTCATGTAAGAGCATAAGAGCTGCCTTACTGGAACAGATCACGGTCCATTTAGCTTAGTATCCTGTTTCTACAGTGGCCAACCCAGGTCACAAGATCCCAAAAGAATAAAACAGATTTTATGCTGCTTATCCTAGGAATAAGCATTGGATTTCCCCAAGTTCATCTTAATAATGGCTTATGGTCTTTAGTTTTAGAAAATTAGCCAAACTTTTTTTTTTAAACCCTGTTAAGCTAACTGCTTTTACTACATTCTCAGATTTTATGTATAAACAATTTTACTGATGACCAGATAGTAGATAAACAGAAATAACAAACATTACCAATAAGGTCAGGTCAAAAGCGCGCCGGGACAAAGGCGCGCGCAGACAATTGAGCACAGCGCGGAGGTGCGCGCCGCAGAAAATTACTGTTTTTAGGGCTCCGACGGGGGGCGTGGGGGGGAAACCCCCCCCACTTTACTTAATAGAGATCGTGCCGCGTTGTGGGGGCATTGTGGGGGGTTTGGGAAAAAGTTAAGTTTACAGTAAAATGTGGACGGTTACAACCCCCAAAACCCCCCATAACGCCGGCGCGATCTCTATTAAGTAAACTGGGGGGGCTCCACAACAAAACCCCCCGTCGGAGCCCCTAAAAACTGTAATTTTCTTCGGCGCGCGCCTCCGTCTTGCGCTCAGTTGTCGGCGCGCGCCTTTGTCTTTCGCGGGGTTGTCTATGAACCGTCAGGAAGAACCACTGAACTTGGAATATGTAATGCCTGCAGAAGGCTGTATCCGTTCAAAAAGTTTTGCTGAGGATTAGGAGATGAACATTACCAGTGAGACAAAACAATTATACGTGGGATGTATCTGTTGCTGGAACTGATACGTCTGAATGGCATGAAACCCAGACATGAATTGATATAAGGGCTTAGCCAATTAAGTCTCATGCGGTATCATTTTAGTCAGATACTGTATATGAAATCCTCAGATAGATTAATGACTCCTTAGGAGCCCAAACTGACATAGCTGTTACCCAAAAAAAGAAATACAATGTGAAAACCTGTCTCAAGACTTGGCAGAACAGAGACAGGAGTCAGCAAAGCGCTGTGATCTCAGATTAAGGGAAAGAGTTCAGAGCATAAAGGCGAGAAACTTGAAATAAGCAAGCGGGAAATTTGACAGCAATTAGGAAGAGTAAAATGAAGGACAAAGAAACCTAGAACATTCTGAGGAAAGACATCAGAAATGCCAAGCCGAGCTAGCACAGGAAAAGAGAAAGAGATGAAGGAAATGTTAAAAGTGGAAAGAAAGAAGGAATTGACAGAGATACGAGGAAAAGAGGGATGATAAGACAGAAATGCACTACACACAATAATGGTAAACAGAGACTGAAAAACAAGAGAAAAGCCAAATAGGAAAAAAAAAAATCTCAGGAAAAAGACAAATTTGGTATATGAGAGGATAGAACTCTCGTATGAGGAAAGACTAAAACGGTTAGGGCTCTTCAGCTTGGAAAAGAGACAGCTGAGGGGAGACATGATTGAAGTCTACAAAATCCTGAGTGGGGTAGAACGGGTACAAGTGGATCGATTTTTCACTCCGTCAAAAATGACAAAGACTAGGGGACACTCGAAGTTACAGGGAAATACTTTTAAAACCAATAGGAGGAAATTTTTTTTTCACTCAGAGAATAGTTAAGCTCTGGAACGCATTGCCAGAGGGTGTGGTAAGAGCGGATAGCGTAGCTGGTTTTGAGAAAAGTTTGGACAAGTTCCTGGAGGAAAAGTCCACAGTCTGTTATTGAGAAAGACATGGGGGAAGCCACTGCTTGCCCTGGATCGGTAGCATGGAATGGTGCTGGTATTTGGGATTCTAGAATCGTTACTCTTGGGATTCCAGAATCTCGCTATTCTTTGAGATTCTGTATGGAATGTTGCTACTCTTTGGGTTTTGGCCAGGTACTAGTGACCTGGATTGGCCACCATGAGAACAGGCTACTGGGCTTGATGGACCATTGGTCTGACCCAGTAAGGCTATTCTTATGTTCTTATTTATTTAATTTATTTACTTTTAAAATTTCTATACCGCTTTATGATCAAATAGAAACAATAAACCAAACCATAGGCACACAAAAATAATGATTTATTCGAATTGGAAAGGGGTTGGGACTTGTATACTGCCTTTTTGTAGTTTTACACACGGGTGCTTCAAGCATCTCCCTCTATCTGTCCTGATGAGCTCACAATCTATCTAATGTACCTGGGGCAGTTGAGGATTAAGTGACTTGCTCGGGGTTCACAGAAAGCAGTGTAGGGTTTGAACCCAAAACCTCAGGGTGCTGAGACTGTAGCTCTAACCACCGCGCCACAGTCTCCTCATTGCTCACATTTTTAAGCCACCCACACCTATTTGGAGGAACTTGAGCTCTGAGGGGCAGATTCTGGGAGCGGCACCTGCTGCAGCAAGCACCTACAAAATGGGTGGCTGCCGCGTGTTTGAGGCTTGTGCGGTTAAGGCGGAGCTTATAGGAATGAGGCAAGGAAAGGGACTGTGACAGGACTTGCGGGGATGGGGAAAAATTTGTCCCCGTGTCATTCTCTACACTGCACCACTCTAGAAATCAAAATGTAGTAAAAGTGAGCCAAGTATAGGACAATCAAGCCATTGTGACATCACTGATGAGGTTGGCTCTTATTGGTGGAATGAGGCATTATGATGTCACAATACCAGCTCTGGTTATCAGAGGCTGAAGCTTTTCATACTATTTTTTTATTCAATTTCCTATACTGTTCTCCCAAGTAGAGAATGACACGGGGACAAATTTTTCCCCGTCCCCACGGGAACTCATTTCCCTGTCCCGTCCCGGCGAGTTCTTTTCCTGTCCCTGCCCCATTCCTGCAAGCTCCGTCCTCATCTGCACAAGCCTCAAACACTTTAAAACGTGGTGACGGGACTAAATCGTGTGAGACAACGGTGTGCCGACAACTAAGCGCAAGGTTGATGGCGCGCCGAAGAAAACCACTATTTTAAAGGGCTCTGACGGGGTTGTGGGGGGGAACCCCCCCCACTTTACTTAACAGACATTGCGCTGGCGTTGTGGGGGATTTGGGGGGGTGGAACCCCCCCACGTTAGACTTAAAACTGAACTTTTTCCCTAAAAAACAAAAGTTTGGTTTCAAATATAATGAGGGGGGTTACAACCCCCCAAACCCCCCCCCCCACAACGCCAGCGCGATGTCTGTTAAGTAAAATAGGGGGGTTCCCCACCAACACCCCCCGTCGGAACCCTTTAAAATAGTGCTTTTCTTTGGCGCGCCGTCAACCTTGCGCTCAGTTGTCGACGCACCGTTGTCTTGCGCGATTTTGTCTATGAACCTGAAACGTAAGTGTTCGAGGCGTGTGCGGTTAAGGCTGAGCTTTCAGGAATGAAGCAGGGACAGGGAGAGCAACAAAAGTTGTGCGAATGGGGACGGGAAAATTGAGTTCCCCCTGGGATGGGTAAAAATTTGTCCCCGTGTCATTCTCTAAGGCACTGCCTGCAATTGGGACACCATTTTTAGAATCAGGCCGTCAATGCACTTGTATATTGCCTTTGGAATTGGTAACTTGTTTGAGAATTGAGTTCTCTTTATTGCTGAAAAGTGATTTTCTTTTTTCAAGTGCTATTACAATAATTGATTTCCAGGCCATGCATTTCAGTTGAACAGTTGCCTTAAACTTTTACAGAGAACATAACTTATTAGAATGCAAAGTTTATTAGTTACTGTGAATATAAACTCTTCTCTTTAATGAGTAGCTGCTACTGCAATATACTATTCTAGAGACAGTTATATAATATTCTACTAAAACCTCGCAATTTCTATTTAGCATTCCTACGGAGAGATGGGACCGTCAGTGCCTTTATGCAAAATCATAAGGCAGATGAGCTTTGAAAGATAATAGACAGCGGCCATGTGTCTGAACCTGTGTTTTGTTTCCATGGGAACTAGCAATAAAAGCGAATGCCTTTAAGATACCTCATCGTTCAACAATGGAAAATAAAGCACGATGACTTCTATACATCGTGTCCTTTAAATGGACCTGATCATCAACACCACCCCCGCAAAAAAAACAACCAAAAAACAACAAAGCCTTTAACTCCGTAAGAGCAAGGTTTATACGCCATAGCAGTCTACTAAACAATTTGTTTAACTCTGAAAGCCTTAATCATTGACGGTAGCGGTGTCAAATAAATGCAAGTCAGTTGAGTACCTTAAGACGTTCTCTTGTGCAACCCCGCTGGCCCCTCACCACAAATGACAGCAACGCCATTCAATAGTTAAGAACATAAGAACATAAGAAGTTGCCTCCGCTGAGGCAGACCAGAGGTCCATCTCGCCCAGCGGTCCGCTCCCGCGGCGGCCCATCAGGCCTATTGCCTGAGCAGTGGTCCCTGACTATTTCTATAGCTTGCCTCTTACTCCTATCCCTATAACCTACCCCTATTCCTAGCTGTACCCTTCAATCCCTTTGTCCTCTAGGAACCTATCCAAACCTTCTTTGAAGCCCTGTAACGTGTTCCTGCTTATCACAGCCTCCGGAAGCGCGTTTCATGTATCCACCACCCTCTGGGTGAAAAAGAACTTCCTAGCGTTTGTTCTAAACCTGCTTGCCTGTTTGACCTGGTTCAATCGGAAGATTCTTTGGGGAGTTAGCAGCTAATATGGATGGGCAAACTGCATAGAATACCCTGTTTCCCCGAAAATAAGACCTATCCCGAAAATAAGCCCTAGCATGATTTTTAAAGATGCTCCTAATATAAGCCCTAACCCAAATATAAGCCCTAGTTAAGATCAGCCCCTGAAGCCCCCCTCCCTCCGAATGTCCCGAACACTCCTTGACTCCATCCCTGCCTGATTCGCTGAAAAAAATCAGATTCGTTGATTCAGCGACCCCCCCCCCACCCAGGTAAGACCTGACATACCTCCGCTCTGAGGCCTCCTAAAGCAGCAGCGGCGGCAGCGCTCTGAACGGACTGCTTCACGGACCTTCCCCGCTGCAGCCTTCCCTCTGCCACATCTCCGAGCGCTGCCGCCGCTGATTGCCAGTGGATGCGCGTGTGAAGTTTAAATTGGGTTGTTTTTGTTTCAAAGTTTTGCTTGGACTTTCTCCCAAATACCTGACTGACCTCTTTACTTTTGCAAATAAGAAACATAGGAGAAATGCGCACCTGAACTTTGTCTTCCCGCCTGTTAAAGATTGCAAATTTAAAAAAACATCATCATTATCTGTTGTCCTATCAGGCAGCATTATGGGGCAAGGATTTGGAAAATCTAATCATGTCTTTGAGTTCTTATGTGAAATTTAGAAGAAATTTAAGGACATAATTGTTTCTTAAATATTTGGGTAATTAATTTTCATGTTACTATATACTTTAGTAATCTATTCTGTGAGTCTTTAACTTATATAATTTTCAATTTATTCAATTGTATAAGCTTTTGTTAACCGCATAGAACTTTACGGTCCTGCGGTATATAAGTTGATTGTTATGTTATGTTTTGGGAGGCCTCGGAGCGGAGGTATGCCAGTCTCACAGTGAGAGGATCGGTGGGGTTCTGCTGCACAGGGGGTTGGCAGGGGGGGGATAGAAAGATACTGCATAAGGAGATGGGTGAGAAGGGGGGAAAGATACTGCACATACGGGGGGAGAAAAGAAAGAGGAAGAATTGGGGTGGGGTAGAGGATAGGAAGGGAGAGATGATTGTTGTACATGAAAAAAAACAAGACATCCCTGAAAATAAGCTCTAATGCATTTTTTGGACTCTAAATTAATATAAGACACTGTCTTATTTTCAGGGAAACAGGTAAGGCCTTTATCTGTCATCTTTATCTTTCTATCTCTTCACTCCTCCCTTCCCGTCTTCATCTAGAATACAATTCTAATGCATGCCATTATCCAAATGCCAAGTCTTTGCTCCTCCCACCTACAAATACTCAGGTTATCCCTTAGTCCTTGCCTCCCCACATTTTTTTTTTTAAGTTCTTTTGCCGTATTACTTCTGCCTCCTGGGAACTCCCTCCCTCCCTCCCCCTCCCCCTTTATCTCTATTTCTTTCTCCCTTCTCACCTTCCACAATTTGAAGTTTCTGCCCCCTCTCCTACCCTTCTCTAATTCTATTTCTCTCTCCCTCTCACTGTCTTCCCAAACTTTTCCTTTTCTCCATTCACTTTCCATCACCCCAGTGGCATATAAGGGGGATGCGGGGGGTGCGGACCGTCCCGGGCGCCAAGCCATGGGGGGTGCTGGCACCTCCCTGACACCTTCGTGCTGTCCCTACCCCCTGTACTTCCATATTATCTTCACTAACACGAGCAACTTCTGCCTGTTGCTTGCGCCAGCCTGGTTCCCCTCTGAATCACTTCCGGGTCACAGGGACAGGAAGTGACGTCAGAGGGAAATCCAACACTGGTGTGAGGAGCATGCTTGTAGAAGCCACTCGTTCTGGTGAAGATTAAGAGGTACGGGGTAGAGGGAGAGCACAAGTATAGAAAGGGGGGCGGGAAGGAGCGGGGAATGGTGCAAAGAGGAGGGCATGGGGGCACTGAGGGGGGGACATCATCACCTCCTACCTTTACTATGCCACTACATCACCTTATATAAAGGCCCTCTTTGACAAAGGCACGATAAGCATTTTAGTGTGGATTTAGCGTGCACTAAATCAACACGTGCGCTAACCGCTAACACGTCCATAGGATAACATGCACACGTTAGCATTTAGCGCATGTTTAGCGCACGCTAAAAAGCTTAGCGCACCTACGTAAAAGAGGGGGGAAATCTTTTCATTGTATCCTGTTTCTCCTTTCTCCCCTTATTTTTTCCTCCCCCGTCTATCCTCTCTCTTCACGCTGAAATTTTCTCTCCCTGCTTTTTATTCCTTGTCCTCACTCTCTTTCTCTATTGTAACCTCCAGATCGGTTTTCCCTTTCCTCCTTATCTTGTGTCACACAGTCTCCATTCCCTGATTCCAGTGACATGGCTTTCCATTTCCCAAATCTCTTCTGCCATGAACTCCTGATCCTTTCTCTCTCTCTGTATTTTTTTTATTTTTATTTATGCAATTCAAGATACGGTACTCCCCCGAAATTCACGGGGGTTCCATTCCAAGAACCCCTGTGAATCTTGAAAAACCGCGAATACGGTTTTTCATGGGGGAGACTGGAGAGGGCAACAGGAGAGCAGCCGGAGCGTCGGCGAGTGAAGGAAATCACTCGCTGTATGCTCCGACCGCCTCTTCCTGCACTAAAGTCGGGCCTTACCAATCAGGAGCTGCTTTGACACGAAGCTCCTGATTGGTGAGGCCCGACTTTAGTGCAGGAAAAGGCGGTCGGAGCATACAGCGAGTGATTTCCTTCACTCGCCGGTGCTCCGGCTGCTCTCTCCTGCCTCTCCAGCTGTCCTCTTCGGGTTGGCGGTCGTAGTCGGAAAATACCGTAAACCGCCAACCGCAAATGACTGGCGGAACACTGTATACAAATCAAGCAAAATACTTGTTCCAAAAAATAGAAATGCAGCAATAACACATACAAGAAAGTAGTGAACTGAATCTCCCTCCCTCTCACGCTCTTTCTTTTTTTTTTTTTTTTAGCAATTTTAAGGCCCTAATCCAGCTTTTAGCCTATGCAAAACACATAATCACAGATTCTAGGACTGTTTGAATGTAGTTGATAGTCTGGAGATCATCTGCTTGGCCTTTCCAATTACTTTGGAAATCCAGATGTTTAAATGTTAATTGCCAAGGCAAAAAGAGGAGAGAAAGAAGCTCCGTGGAACTGTTCATTTTTTAAAATATGAATTTGTTCAGAGACAAACTATCACAAATACACACTTGGATGCCAAAGCAAAAGCCCACAACATTAGAAACCATCAGTACTTGAATATGTCCGAGTTATAAGAGAAAACTAAGGCAGAGTATTAACAGCTTACATCTGTTTCTTTGTATATTCAAGGGCATAATCATAATTCAGATAAGAATGGCTTTTTGAGGGCAGTTCTTTAACGGGGCAACCATGTAGGCAACATCTACTTTCCTTTATAGAATACTAGTATAACTGGGAAAATGCACGCCTAGAATTTAGGTATGAGAAGAGCGACCAAGATGGTAAAGAGGATGGAACTCCTCTCGTATGAGGAAAGATTAAAACGGTTAGGGCTCTTCAGCTTGGAAAAGAGACGGCTGAGGGGAGACATGATTGAAGTCTACAAAATCCTGAGTGGGGTAGAACGGGTACAAGTGGATCGATTTTTCACTCCGTCAAAAATGAGAAAGACTAGGGGACACTCGATGAAGTTACAGGGAAATACTTTTAAAACCAACAGGAGGAAATTTTTTTCACTCAGAGAATAGTTAAGCTCTGGAACGCATTGCCAGAGGATGTGGTAAGAGCGGAGAATGTAGCTGGTTTTAAGAAAGATTTGGACAAGTTCTTGGAGGAAAAGTCCATAGTCTGTTATTGACAAAGACAGGGGGGAAGCCACTGCTTGCCCTGGATCGATAGCATGGAATAGTGTTATTATTTGGGATTCTAGAATCTTGTTACTCTCTGGGATTCCGGAATTTTGCTATTCTTTGAGATCCTGTATGGAATGTTGCTACTCTTTGGGGTTCCGGAATTTGCTTACTTTGATATAATGGAATGTTGTTACTCTTTGGGTTTTGGCCAGGTACTAGTGACCTGGATTGGCCACTGTGAGAACGGGCTACTGGGCTCGATGGACCATTGGTCTGACCCAGTAAGGCTATTCTTATGTATGAGTACATAACTACATCAACAGAACCAAAAGAAAGAGGGGTCCAACCTTATCTGCAGTGGGAAAACCAATCAGGAACAAACAAACCAAAACTGCAGATGTGTACAACTTTAGCGAGATCCCTATTACATTTAGTGATTCTCGGTGCGACGATTCATTTGTTTGGTTTTATTGCATTTTTCAACATTTTTTGTGACACATGTTTTTTCCTTTTTCTACCATGGACCCCTGATGAAGGTTGTCCGAAACACGGACCATGTTGGGTCCCTTGTTTGGTAAAAAGGTTTTAATATATTTTGGTTGTCACAATAAATTTTGCCTACATCGTTGTATATATCTGCAGTTTTGGTTTGTTTGTACATAACTACATCAGTCATAGAGCTGGCATAAGTGATCATGTCTAAATGCTGGAAACACCCATGTAATTTAGAGCATTATAGAAGTTACATGTACGTATGAATTCTATCCATATTCCACCCATATACACATACCTGTAAAATGTTCTCCAAGTTAGTTATTCAAGGGCGAATCAAAAATTAAAGTCAATTGTTAAATTATGTGATAAACGGAACAGACCTAGCGAAATGCAGCATACGTACTCGTACGTTGTCTGTTGGATAGTTCGTCCTCGAGCGCAGCGCTCAACCTTTAGTCATACGGCAACCACAAAGTCAGAAACATGGACGCTCCATGGCAAGATTGCACCATCGAAGGACAACATGCAGTAGTGCGCTTTCTGGGGGCCGAGGGAGCGGAAATTCGCCGTCGAGTATTGACTCAGTATGGACATAGCGCCATGAATCAACAAAAGTGGGTGAAAAGGTTTAAAGTAGGAAGAACAGGGGTAACCGATGAAAAAAATCATTACAGCTATCTTTTTTGAATTTAGGAGCAGCTTATTTCTCATTAGCCAGTCAGCAACGTGGTAAAGTTTTTCTGAGAATGAGGACTAACTTCTATCTCCTACCACATTTCGTATTACACAGCCCCACATGGTCAACCAGAAACTGTAACATATGGTTCATAGACAACTCGGCGAAAGACAAAGGCGCGCACTGACAACTGAGCGCAAGACGGAGGCGCGCGCCGAAGAAAATTACAGTTTTTAGGGGCTCCGACGGGGGGTTTTGTTGGGGAGCCCCCCCCCAGTTTACTTAATAGAGATCGCGCCGGCGTTGTGTGGGGCTTGGGGGGTTGTAACCCTCCACATTTTACTGTAAACTTAACTTTTTCCCTAAAAACAGGGAAAAAGTTAAGTTTTCAGTAAAATGTGGGGGGTTACAACCCCCCACACCCCCCACAATGCGGCGCAATCTCTATTAAGTAAAGTGGGGGGGTTCCCCCCCATGCCCCCCCCCCCCGTCGGAGCTGTAAAAACTGTAATTTTCTTTGGCGCGCGCCTCCGCGCTGCGCTCAATTGTCTGCGCGCGCCTTTGTCCCGGTGCGCTTTTGACCTGCCACCGTAACATATTTGCATACCCAAGGATCACCGGCTGTAAATACAAATCCTTTTGGGACAGATCTTTCATGTTTCAAGCAAGCAAAAAGCAGTCCTGGCTGGGTAACTGCATCAATGGAGCCAGGCTGACCTAGGCGCATTTCGGAGACTAGTCTAAACTAAACTAAACCTTAAGTTTATATACCGCATCATCTCCACAAAAGTGGAGCTCGACACGGTTTACAGGAATTAATATAGAAAGGAACTCCAATGGAAAGGAGAAGGGCTTAGTAAAAAGAAAGAAAGAGGGGACTTAGCATAATGGAGAGGGAGGGAGTAGTTACATTTTAGCGAAAAGCCAAGTTTTCAAATGTTTTCGGAAGCGTTGGAGGGAGGTCGAACTCCGAAGAGGGGCAGTGAAGCTGTTCCACAGCTCGGTGATCCTGAAGAGGAGGGATGTCCCAAGTTTTCCTGTACGGGATATGCCTTTTAAAGAGGGGAAGGATAGTTTGAATTTTTGAGTGGATCTGGTGGAGGTAGGATTCGAGGAGAGCCAAGATAGTGGAAACAGGGGAGGAAGGATGCCGTGTAGAGATTTGAAGGCTAGACAGGCGCATTTGTAGTGAACCCTGAGGATAACTGGGAGCCACTGAAGCTTAGACAGAAGCGGGGAGACGTGGTCGAATTTGCTCTTAGCGAAAGATTAGTTTAGCCGCGGTGTTCTGAATCCGCTGAAGTCTGTGAAGACTTTTCTTTGTTAGGCTTAAGTAGATGGAGTTGCAGTAATCCAGTCTGGATAGAATAATGGATTGAACGAGGACAAAACCATACTGTTTGACAGATTCATCTCCTAAACAGAAGCCACACTAAATTCATAAATTTATATTTTCCTTCTGTCTATTTCTTGTGTAATATGTTGTACCCTCACTTTTTGCATTCTGTAATTCGCTGATTGTCCAGCCCTCTTCGATGTTAACCGCCTAGAAGTCATCTGACTATGGCGGTATAGAAGAATAAAGTTATTATTATTAAAAGGATGGACAAGTTGAATGTCGCCTGCATAGATTTTAAAAAAGTGAATCTAAGTGACTGAAGCAGAAGGGGAGCGAGACAGATGTTAAACAGTCTAGGGCAGGGGTGCCCAAATGGTCGATCGCGATCGACCAGTAGATCGCAAAGGCAACGCGAGTCGATCGCATTGCCTTAGCGGTCTTTTTCTCTCTGCTGCTTCCTCAAGCCAGGCCTGGCGCGTACAAGCGCTGGACTTACAAAACTTCACCTCCGACGTCAATTCTGACGTCGGAGAGGAAGTTTTGGGCCAGCCAATCGCTGCCTGGGTGGCCTGGAACTTCCTCTCCAACGTTAGAATTGACGTCGGAAGTGAAGTCTTGTGGGCCTGGCGCTTGTACGCGCCAGGCCTGGCTCAGGGAAGCAGCAGGGAGAAATCACGTTGGTGGCTTGGGGGTAGGGAAAGAATCGGGGAAGTGGAGAAATCGGCACGATGGCTTGGGGGGGGGCAGGAGCAGAAAGAAAGAAAGGCAGAAAAAAAGAAGGGGGGGCAGGGGGAGAGAGAAAGAAAGAAATGTTGGCTTTACAGAAGAAAAAAGTGCAACCAGAGACTCATGAAATCACCAGACAAAAAGGTAGGAAAAATGATTTTATTTTCAATTTAGTGATCAAAATGTGTCAGTTTTGAGAATTTATATCTGCTGTCTATATTTTGCACTATGGCCCCCTTTTACTAAACCGCAATAGGGGTTTTTAGCGCAGGGAGCCTATGAGCATCGAGAGCAGCGCAGGGCATTCAGCGCAGCTTCCTGCGCTAAAAACCGCTTTTGCGGTTTAGTAAAAGGGGAAGGGGTATATTTGTCTATTTTTGTATAGTTGTTACTGAGGTGACATTGTGTATTTTAAAGTCATCTGCCTTGACCTCTTTGGAAAAAAACCTGAATACAAATGATAATTAACATTTTCTCTGCGTCCAGTGTGCTTTGTATTTTTTTAAAATTTTATTGTTGGTAGATCATTTTGACTAGGTCATTTTAAAAGTAGCTCGCAAGCCAAAAAAGTGTGGGCACCCCTGTTCTAGGGCTAAGTACTAACCCCTGAGGGAAGCGGTGTGGGTAGTGAGAATGAGCCTGAGTTAAAAAAAAAAAGACTAGGACTGGCCCGTCAGATATGAATGGAACCATTGACAAGCACAGGGATCTCAAAGTCCCTCCTTGAGGGCCGCAATCCAGTCGGGTTTTCAGGATTTCCCCAATGAATATGCATTGAAAGCAGTGCATGCACATAGATCGCATGCATATTCATTGGGGAAATCCTGAAAACCCGACTGGATTGCGGCCCTCAAGGAGGGACTTTGACACCCCTGGACAAACACGATCAGTAGCATGTAAGTCATTTAGACCAGTGGTTCCCATCCCTGTCCTGGAGGACCACCAGGCCAATCGGGTTTTCAGGTTAACCCTAATGAATATGCATGAGAGAGATTTGCATATAATGGAAGTGACAGGCATGCAAATCTGCTCCATGCATATTCATTAGGGCTAGCCTGAAAACCTGAATGGCCTGGTGGTCCTCCAGGATAGGATTGGGAACCACTGATTTAGACGCTCAAGGAGACTGCCATGATCCACTAAGTCAAAAGCAGCTGCCATAGTGAGAGAAAAAAAGCACAACCAACCTCACAATTGCTATCTAGGATCATTGTTACATAGTTTGTTAGACATAATAAAGTATGTTCCGTGGAATGTTGAGGTCAAAATCCAGTTCGGCATGGAGAGGAGCAATAGAATCTGAAAGTCGATTAGCTACTACCTTTTCAGTGATTTGAGAAAGAAAGGGAAGATTAGAGATGGGTCTGTAGTTGGTTACTTAGAGTGGGGTCAGATTTGGAATCTTTAAGTATAGTATAGGGCAGGGGTGGGCAACTCCGGTCCTCGAGGGCCGGAATCCAGTCAGGTTTTCAGGATTTCCCCAATGAATATGCATGAGATCTATTTGCATGCACAGCTCTCAATGCATATTCATTGGGGAAATCCTGAAAACCCGACTGGACTCCGGCCCTCGAGGACCGGAGTTGCCCACCCCTACCCACCTCTAGTATAGGGGTTACTATTGCCCATTTCAATTAAGGAGGAAAAAGCACTGGAGGTTAAACTTGATCAACATTAGGGGGGAAATGAGTGGGTCTAAGTCAAGTGTGCCACGAGAAAGGCAGGGGTACAGTCAGTTGGAGGTGACAAAGGTTTTAAGAGCATTAATGATTTGCTTCAATGATGTGATAGAAGGAAGGTTGTATTGATTATATTTTTGTATTATCCTATTGTATTGATTATTTGATTCTTTCAATAAAAATTGTTATAAAATAAAATTTAAAAAAAAAAAAAAAAAAAGAAGGAAAGCCAGCCTGTAGGCACTAGAGAAGAAGAAGAGGCCCATCCAGTCTGTCAATCCGCAGTAACCATTATCTCCTCCTCTCCCTATTGGCTAAGGCTCTTAGCATTTGCATCTCCTCTTCCTATAGGCTAAGGCACTGTGCACCTGCATTGTGAAGTCATAGAGCTGCCCATCCGCAGTAACCATTATCTCCTCCTCTCCCTATTGGCTAAGGCTCTTAACATTTGCATCTCCTCTTCCTATAGGCTAAGGCACTGTGCACCTGCATTGTGAAGTCATAGAGCTGCCCATCCGCAGTAACCATTATCTCCTCCTCTCCCTATTGGCTAAGGCTCTTAACATTTGCATCTCCTCTTCCTATAGGCTAAGGCACTATGCACCTGCATTGTGAGGTCATCCGCAGTAACCATTATCTCTTCCTCTCTCTAAGAGATCCCATGTGCCTATCCCAGGCTTTCTTGAATTTAAACGCAGTCTCTTTTTCTACCACCTCTTCCGGGAGACTGTTCCACGCATCTACCACCCTTTCTGTAAAAAAGTATTTCCTTAGATCACTCCTGACCCTATCACCTCTTAACTTCATCCTATGTCCCCTCATTCCAGAACTTCTTTTCAAATGAAAGAGACTCGACTCATGCAAAGAAGAAAACTTCTGACATTTACAGTCTTAACCACATGACATCTAAAACTAACAAAAGCAGACAGCAAATAATGAAGAGTGTTTGTTTTCAGAACTTTTTCTGATTCTGACTTTCGGCTTCTACTTGAGACTTGCTAGCGTGGGATCGGCTTCACATAGATGTCACTGTCAAATGGTTTGTTGGAAGAAAAATAAAAGTCAGTCAACAAAAGAATATATGGTTAGCCCATTTTGTTGGGCTGGCAATCTGTTTCTTTATCAGCTCTTGGAACTTTCATGCTTTTCATCGGGTCAAATCAACATGGGCAGGTCAATAGAACGCTGGAACACAAAGAGCTTCTGAAATACTAAGTGGCCTGTACATCAAAGCCTGGGATGTAAAAAAGTTAGTGTGACCTCACAAAATATTTAGCAAGCATGTTAGACTGACTCTCAACAAACTGTGTATGACATCAGCAAAAAGAAATCCTGTGATTCAAAAGTGCTATAAACTCAAAAACACTGGCATCCGCTATAATAAAACCCTTAGCGCGCATGCGTAGTTGAAACTTCATGCGGCCATGATCTCTGATCCGTGGCTCCGTATCGCCGCATGCGCAGTAGGAGTCTTCGGCGGTTTGCAACGCGTGTGGTGGTTTCCCCAGCAACGTTCCTGCCCCGATCTCCCACGCTGGCTGACTTCTGACGACGCCTCTCCTTCTCACCCCGGGACCAGCAGCGGCAGCAGCCGCGGGGCATTTGCTAGGCCGGCCCACTTCGATAATGCGAAGCGGGCCGGCCTAGCAAAAGCCCCGAGGCTGCCCAGCCTAGCGGATGCTGGACAGTGAGCAGGTAAGGGAGAAGGGGTACTACTGGACAGGGGGAGGTAAAAGGAACGGAGAAGGGCTACTGCTGGACAGGGGAAGGGATGCTGCTGGACATGGGGGAGGGAAAAGTAAGGGAGAAGAGAAAACAGACAGGGGGCAGAGCGAAAGAAAGAAAAAAAGACAGACAGACAGACAAGGGGCAGAGAAAAAGAAAGAAAGAAATGCCTAAGTCTAAGTTAATGTAACAGGCTAAATATGGAGTCTTGTACCCAATTCGGATTCTGCCATGAAAATCTTTCACTTACTTCCATCCCCCCTCCTTACACACACTGATTTTATTATTTTAAATATATATTTTTTATTTTCAGCCTTTAAGTTTTCTTTATTAGATAAGTGTTTTCAAATTTTTTTTCTAAAATGGTAGATTCCTTAATCTCGTGTTTCAGCCTAAACGTCTCAACCCACTGATTTTCACTCGTAATGCTGGTTCACCCAACAGATTATTTCAGTAAAGAATCGACAAGACTAGTGCAGAGCATAATTCAAAAACTTGTGGTGACTACTCCCATCGTTTACATCATCAATTTAATGGAACGGTACTTAACTTAAACAACGCTGAATTATCTCTAAGGAGGGGGATGGAAGCCTGTGACATGAGCAGGAGTAAGTGAAAGATTTTCACGATAGAACCCGATTTGGGTACATGACTCCATATTTTGAGGCTTACCAACCTCTATAGAGAATACTTACATCTTTAAAGAATAACCCTACAGCATCTTATGAGGTTCTAGGCTTATACATATTATGCAGGCTCTGTCTCAAGCACCGCTATGCACCATCATAGGCGTGCATGTGTGTTTTAAATTATACAGTGCTAAATACACAAAAAGTGTCCATGCTCTGTGTAAATCATCTAACTTATTCTTGCTCGCTTGTTGCCTACCTAGCAAGATTAAGTGCTCAAGTCCTCAAAAAAACCCCAAAAGATTAAGTGCTCAAAAACTGGCGTAAATTGCGATACCTATCTCAGGCGTTTCCCGATTTTTTTCATTTTCAGTTACAGAAATTCCTTATGCTGGCAACACCATCATTTCATAGTGAAGATCCTAGCTTCTAATTTTCCAGGTTACTAGGCTCCTATGCCTGTGCGCCTACGATGGTGCATAACGATGTTTGAAACAGAGCCTGCATAATATGTATAAGCCTGGAACCCTGGTTAATTTTCCAGGGCCCCGTTAGCTTTCATAGACACACTGAGGGTACACTTAATATAATAGAAAGAATGTATGCAATTCTGGAGGTCACATTACAGTAAAGATGTGCGCAGAATTGAATCGGTTCAGCGGACGGCCACCAGGATGATCTCGGGGCTCAAGGGTCTCTCGTATGAAGAGAGACTGAACAAATCGCAACTCTACACTCTCGAGGAACGTAGGGAGAGGGGAGACATGATCGAAACATTTAAGTACCTCACGGGACGTGTTGAAGTGGAAGATGATATTTTCTTTCTCAAGGGACCCTCGGCCACAAGAGGGCACCCGCTCAAACTCAGGGGTGGAAAATTTCATGGCGACACCAGAAAGTATTTCTTCACAGAGAGAGTGGTTGATCATTGGAACAAGCTTCCAGTGCAGGTGATCGAGGCAGACAGCGGGCCAGACTTTAAGAATAAATGGGATGCCCATGTGGGATCCCTACGAGGGTCAAGATAAGGAAATTGGGTCATTAGGGCATAGACAGGGGGTGGGTAAGCAGAGTGGGCAGACTTGATGGGCTGTAGCCCTTTTCTGCCGTCATCTTCTATGTTTCTATGTTTCTATGATGGGTCATTTGGCCTTTATCTGCCATCATGTTTCTATAATCAGAAAGTTCTATGACATCACAATGCAGGTGTAAAGAGCCTTAGCCTATAGGAAGAGGAGATGCAAATGTTAAGAGCCTTAGCCAATAGGGAGAGGAGGAGAGAGTGTTGATCATTGGAACAAGCTTCCAGTGCAGGTGATCGAGGCAGACAGCGTGCCAGACTTTAAGAATAAATGGGATACCCATGTGGGATCCCTACGAGGGTCAAGATAAGGAAATTGGGTCATTAGGGCATAGACAGGGGGTGGGTAAGCAGAGTGGGCAGACTTGATGGGCTGTAGCCCTTTTCTGCCGTCATCTTCTATGTTTCTATGTTTCTATGTAATGTATAATTTTGGGATTATTTCGCAAGGGACAATTTGGTACACGTGTATTAGTGAGTCCCATATTGGGTTGACATATAGGGCTCCTTTTACGAAGTTGCATTAGGGCATTAACGCGCGGAATAGCGCACGCTACATTGCCGCCAGTGTTCCCGCTAAGCTGCGTTGGCCTGCGCACGCGCACAAAATATTACATCGCAGCGCAAAGTTTCTCTTCACAGCGCACACACGCGTCGGTAAGGTAAGGGGACGCATTGGGGGGATTGCACTTCCCCACAATTGCCATGCTTCGGTTCCTCTTCTTCCTTCCTTCCTCCCCCCCCCCGCGGGACCCTGCGGCACCATCAACTCTTACTCCCTCTAATGTCGGCCCTGCAGCTCCAGACTTCCTCGCACCTTCTCCCCTCCCCCTTTGGATCGCTATTATTTTAAATGTTATAGCCGCGGAGCTGTATCCATCAGTGGAGATGTCTAACCTCGGCCTGCCCCGGAACTCTTACTGCAACAGTGACTTCCTGTTCCTGCCTAGACGGGCGGCTGCTGCAGTAAGAGTTCCGGGGCAGGCCGAGGTTAGACATCTCCACTGATGGATACAGCTCCGCGGCTATAACATTTAAAATAATAGCGATCCAAAGGGGGAGGGGAGAAGGTGCGAGGAAGTCTGGAGCTGCAGGGCCGACATTAGAGGGAGTAAGAGTTGATGGTGCCGCAGGGTCCCGCGGGGGGGGGGGGGGGAGGAAGGAAGGAAGAAGAGGAACCGAAGCATGGCAATTGTGGGGAAGTGCAGAGCTGCAGGGAAGAGTGTTGCGGTACCCAGCTGGAGGGAGAAGGAAGATGAGGGAGGGAATTAAAGGAGATGCCAGGGCTTGGAGCGTAGGAGGAAGGTATGCCAGTCTAAGGGAAAAGGAAGGGGGAGATGTGAGAGCATGGAGGGGGAGCGAAAGATGGAAGAAAAGGAAAGGAGAGAGATGCCAGAGAATCAGGGAAGGGGAGATACCAGACTATGAGGAGAGGTGTGGGAGAGGGAAGGCGAGGAGAGAGATGCCAGACCAATGGGGTGAAAGGAGAGATGGAAGGGGGAGGCATACAGTTTCTGGAAGGGGCATAGAAGGAGAGAAGATGCCATATAGGGGAAGAGAGACGGCAGACAGTGGATGGAAGGAAGAGAGTTACAAGAAGATGAGGAAAGGAGAAACCACAGAAGACAAAGGTAGAAAAAAATTTCTATTTATTTATTGCTTTAGGAGACATGTGTCACTGTTTCTGTGAAGCATTGTATGCAGAGTCCAGCTTCTTGCTGGTTCAATTTAACCTTTGTCTATGTATTTTTATTTTATCCCCCCTTTTACAAAACTGTGAAGCGTTTTTAGCACCAGCCTTGGTGGTAGCAGCTCTGATGCTCAGAATTTTATGAGCATCAGAGCTGTTACCTCCGTAGCTAAAATCCACACTACAGTTTTGTAAAAGAGGGAGGGGTTAGTTTGTGATTACATATTCCTTACTAGGCGAAGGTGTTTTCTGTGTTCTGTGTGTTCGAAAGACATGGTTTTCTGTTAGGATTGACGGTATAGGATTGATCTGTGCTGGTCTGGCTTGTTTAGTTTTACAATGGGTGTATTGATGTACTGCTCACTGCAATATGTAAGATGCTGCCTTTTCCTAGGTACTCATGTGTGACGTGTGGTTTGTTACTAAAAATCATGTTTTTCTTACAGATGGGGGGGGGTGCCAAAAAATGATGGGCCCCGGATGTTACATATGCTAGGTACGCCACTGTATGTAAAGATACCAGAAAGCTGGCGTAGCAAAAACTTCTAAGTTTTGAGTATTTAACCCTCCCACAATCTCACGGGCACTCGTTTCAAGTTTATTGAGATTTTGATTTAAACGCAATATCAAATATTTTCAATGCGTATAACAAAAATAAATTTGGGGAAATAAATAAAACCATTTGAACCAGTGTTCCCGCTAAGCTGCGCTGGCGTGCGCTGGCGCACAAAATATTACATCGCAGCGCACACGTTTCTCGTCACAGCGCACGATCGGAAGAGGCGTACGGCAGATGGCAGGGCGGCGAGAGGAGAATCGGGCGAGTTGGCTCATAACTTGCTGGCGCCCGATATTTTTGGCTCACGGTGAAAAAAGTTTGCTCACAACACCCGCCCGCTTAGAGGGAACACTGATTGCCGCACGTGCTAGACGCTAACGCCAGCATTGAGCTAGTGTTAGTTCTAGCCGCCTAGCGTGCGGTAATATCCTGCGTGCGCTAAAAAAACGCTAGCGCACCTTAGCAAAAGGAGCCCATAGTGTGAAACATATACGGTAACTAGCAAAACATATACCCATGGCAAGTACATGGACAGGAAAGCTTCAAATCTACAGTACTTGTTTAATTCGACCCCTCCCCCCCCCGCCCCCGAGTGAGACGTCGCAGGATTCCTATTCTCTTGAATGATAAGAACTGAAATTACCAAGCCAGATTTTCTTTTTTTATTATTATTATTATTTATTGATTGATTTTAAATTTTTCCAAGAAAACGTCTTGTACAGAATATTGAGAAAGAAACAGAAATAATTGTAAACAAAATATAGATAGCAATTAGAAAATACAAATCTTAATCAATATTTTAAATCCCAAATATTAGATCCAAGATTCTTATTGAGTGAACAAATAGAAACATAGAAACATAGAAATAGACGGCAGATAAGGGCCAAGGCCCATCTAGTCTGCCCACCCTAATGTCCCTCCCCTACCTTCGCCCTGTGAATAGATCCCATGTGACGATCCCATTTGGCCTTAAAATCAGGCACGCTGCTGGCCTCGATCACATGCAGTGGAAGACTATTCCAGCGATCAACCACCCTTTCTGTGAAAAAGAATTTCCTGGTGTCAGCTCGTAGTTTCCCTCCCCTAATTTTCCACGGATGCCCTCTTGTTGTCGTGGGACCCTTGAAAAGGAAGATATCTTCCTCCGTCTCTATGCGGCCCGAGAGATACGTAACATTTAATAGGAATTTCGAGGATCTAACTGCAGTTGTAGGAGTCTTCTATTAACTTAGTTAGAGATGTTATTCTTTCCCCCTTCAAAGCTTTTCATAGAGAGGAAGCTTGTTAACTGAGAAGGTTCGAAGAATACATAAGTATTAGTTTTATATCTAACAATACATTTACAGGGATATCGCAAAATAAAAACACCCCCCCCCATCATTGTTATTCCTGGCTTAAGAAGATGAAATTGTTGTCTACGTTTTTGGGTGTCCTTAGTCACATCCGGGAACATTTGTATCTTTAATCCCATAAATTCTTTATGTCTATTTTTGAAAAACATCTTCAATAACCAGTCTTTATCAGGCAATAAAGCCACTGTTAGTATAAGTGTTGCAGGTTTTACTATATCCTTCAATGATGTTTCCAAGATTGCAGTAGTATCCATTTGCAAATCCTGTTTTTCCAAGTTTCCAAGTTTATTATATAATTTGATTAATCGCCTATTCAAAGTTCTAGGCGATGTACAAGTTGTTAAAAAATCTAAAATATAGGTAACAAATTACACAAACATACAGCTTAACAAATTAAATTGCAAATATAGACATTCATATACAAAGTTTAAATCATTTAAGTTAAATAATTTATACATACAACATCAAAACAAAAGGAAAATTATTTAGGGGTTACAATCAATGTTAAATTCAATATATTAAGGTAAAAACATTGGGAGGGGAGACAAAAATGATTAGAGATGAAATATTAGATGAAGAGAGACAAAAGAATTATGTTTATTCACTAAAAGCATCTTTAAAGAGAAAACTTTTAAGTTTGGTCTTGAATTTGTCTAAATTCTTTTCCTCTCTTCTTCTTGTTCTTTCGTTGGCATATAAAATATTTGTACAAAAGGAGGAAGTATATCTTCCGAGATGTTAAATAGTTCCATAAGATATTTTTTCACCAAGCCAGATTTCCACCCCTGAGAAAGAATAGGAATGAAACATTGTGATAACCTAATGAGAAGGATGAGTAGGAAAAAAGTCTGTTTCGTTTTCTTCCCATCGGCCTCTAAAAAAAAAAAAAACCCAACGCCACCAGTGTATTCAAAGAGATACTGATGAAATCAGAGTTTAATTTTCTCAGCTGCCTAATGAGAAATTTGACACAGTGAATGAGTTCAGTCAGCTAATATTCCAAACACCATCACAATGTGACTCCAAATGAAAGAGAGAGAGAGAGAGACTGGTGGAGACAGAAAAGACATACTAAAGCTTGGCACATTAACAAGCCACCAGGGGCTATTAATATATTTATGGCAGGCTGACCTGGTCATTCAGTGGCACTGCTGTGTGCTGCTTAAGAATCAGGATCCAAGTTCTAAGCCCAGTTAGGGCTGCGATGTTGTAGCAGGATGACAGGATGACCCAGCCACTTCAGCGTAGTCAATATTTAGCCAGCGGAAGTGAGCATTTTACCATGGAATTATTTCTGTATATTCAAAGCCGAGCCCTGTCTGGGCTTTGGCTTTGGCTATCAACACATAGCCACTCAAGTCGATATTCAGCACTTCAGCAGCCATTGGTTAGCACATAAAAACAGAATAGATTTTTATGTGGTCCCATTTATGTACCAACCCTAGCTAGGTACTTGGGACCCTGGGAAACAGTTTGACAACTCTTATTTTCTTATGTGAGCCGAGTATAGGACAATCAAGCCATTGTGACGTCACTGATGAGGTTGGCTCTTAGGCATTGGTGGAATGAGGCATTATGACGTCACAATCTCAGCTCTGGAATGTTGCTTCTCTTTGGGTTTCTGCCAGGTACTTGGGACCTGGGTTGACCACTGTTGGAAACCAGATACTGAGCTTGATGGACCTTCGGTGTGTCCCAGTATGGCAATTCTTATGTGAGTCAAGTATAGAACAATCAAGCCATTGTGACATCACTGATGAGGTTGGCTCTTAGGCATTGGTGGAATGAGGCATTATGACATCACAATCTCAGCTCTGGAATGTTGCTTCTCTTTGGGTTTCTGCCAGGTACTTGGGACCTGGGTTGGCCACTGTTGGAAACAGGATGCTGAGCTTGATGGACCTTTGGTGTGTCCCAGTATGACAATTCTTATGTTCTTAAGTGCTGAATATCAACCCTTAAGTGGCCAGGTACTAACACTGCCTCTGGAACACCCCCAACATAGCCGACTGAGTTAGGCGCTAACCACAAATTTCAGCAGCGCTTAGCCAGTTAAGTCTGTCAAAAATTAGTGGCTTGCTCCAACCAAGTGATTTAAACAGTTAATAGCCAGCAAAATTGCTTTGAATAATATCAGCTGGTTTATGATCAGTCCCAAAGTTCATATGCCAGGTGCTAATTGGAGCCTTAGTCTGTGGCCCATGGTGACAGGTTGGGTTGTTGATTGCGATATTAGATCCTGTCGTCTTTACTCATTTACCCCACTGGAAGCATATTTTTTAGAATGATTTGGCAGGTCGGGTGAGGGGTGGAGTTTGCAGTTGATGGATTCCAGCATCATAGCTCCAGTATGAGCTGGTTCTCATTGAGTTTGAAACCTAAAAGAGCAGATGGGGGTCATAGGTTTATGCTTTGCTTGACTGGTGATTATTTTAGAAGCACTCATATGTCCAAAAGGCTGCCTCTGAACATCTCCTATTACTACTACAGTGTCCCTCGCGAATTTGTGCTTTGCAAATCGCGGACTCACTCATTCATGGTCTGCTCTGACCGCCTCTTCCTGTAGTAAAGTTGGACTACACCAATCAGGAGCTGCGTGTCAAAGCAGCTCCTGATTGGTGTAGCCCGACTTTACTACAGGAAGAGGAGGTCGGAGCAGACCGCGAGTGATTTTCTTCACCCTCCGGTGCTCCGGCTGGCCTCTCCTGCTTCCCCTGCCTTTTGACAGGCGAAAAAACCCACATTTGCAGTTTTTCAAAATTCGCGGAGGTTCCTGAAATGGAACCCCCGTGAATTTCAGGGGAGTACTGTACTGCCATCAGTATTTGCAGAGCGCTACCAGACATGCACAGTGCTGTAAAGAGTCATGAAGGAGACATTCCCTGCAAAGGCGTAGTAAGGGAGTGGCACTTCACCCCAGGTGTCATCTTGGTGGGGGCACCATCAGCCATCCTTCTCTCTGCTCCCCCTGCTCCTTCCCTGCCCCCCCCCCCACTACCGCACATGTGCGCTTCACCCCTGTACTTCTTTAACTATAGGGACATGCCTGGATTCCTGCTTGGGATAGACAGCCCTGGCTTCACCGGTCTCTATCCTTTTGTGTGCCTGACCTTTTCTGCTTGCGGCCAGTGCAGCTGCTCTGTCCTCGTGTGCGACAGGGCCGACTCCAGGGTCAGAAATGTCACAATGTTCAATTGCTCACAGTTCCTTCAATTACAGCGGTTAAATTACATTAGTGATTTCTATTCCGCCATTACCTTGCGGTTCAAGGCGGATTACATCCAAACTAAAACAAAAATTACATTCAAAATTTGAAGGAATAGAATAAGCGATGACATAGAATTTTTAAGGTAATATATGTTGGGAAAAGAGTTGCCAAAGGGAAGTGGAGGTCTTTAGGAGATAAGAATAGGGTGAAATTATGGGTTTTAGATAACGTTTGGTAGATAAAAGAGTGTTAGAGAGATCTAAGGGTAAATAGAGTGTTGGATATTGGGTTGGGATTGGTTGTGCAGGATAGGTTTTATGTGTTTTTTGAAGAGTATGGTTTTGAATTCTCTCCTGAAGGTTTTGTAGTTGGACGTTGTGATCAGCGGGTTGGAGACAAGGTGGTCTAGTTTTGCTGCTCGGGTGGCCATCATACACTTTCCCTCGTATAACAGGGTGCTTATATGAGAAGTCCGAAAAGGGCCTTATTTTGTAAAGGCAGCAAAGAGTCCTATGTGATTTTATTAAATAGGTCCTCAGAACCCCCCACCCCCCAATAGCACCTCATAAAATCAGACCTAGTAAGAGGAAGGCAGTTAAAAAAAAGAAAAAAAGAACTTATGTGTGAGGTACTTTATCAAATGTAAAGTGCCTTTTGAAAATTGACCTCAGCAAATCTTTTAGGGCTCCTTTTACGAAGCCGCGTCCATGGTTTAACGCGCGTAATAGCGTGCGCTAAACTGCCGGATGCGCTATCCGCTACCGCCTCCTCTTAAGCAGGCGGTAGTTTTTCAGCTCTCGCGGGGGCTAGCGCGTGATTAAAAGTCGCGCGCGCGCTAAAGCCGCTAACGCGGCTTCATAAAAGGAGCCCTTAGTGGCCCACACAGGTCTTTTTAGGACCAGTTTCAAATTAGGCAAAATCATTAAAATCCAAGAGGTCCTTTTAGTAAGTTGCGCTAACATCCATCTTAGCATTTAGTGCACGCTAAATCGGTCAACGCACAAGTTAGCTATTCATTGAAATTTCACCTTCCATATTTTCCCATCCCTGTATTTTATATACTACTAGCTTTATAGCCCGTTACATTAACGGGTGCTAGAATATATGTGTGTGTCTGTCTTCATTTCTTTCTCTCTCTGTCTCCTTAGCCGCTTTTTCCTGTCCATTCTCCCTTCTTTTTACTTCCCCTGTGTCCACCACCACCCCTTCACTGCTCCCCTTATCCAGCAGCAGCCCTTCTCCCTTTGTTTTACCTCCCCCCTATCCATCAGCACCTCTTCCTGCTCCCCCTGTCCAGCAGTAGGCCTCCCTTCATTTCCCCCCCCCGTGTCCATCATCACCTCTTCCTGCTCCCCCTGTCCAGCAGTAGGCCTCCCTTCATTCCCCCCCCCTGTGTCCATCATCACCTCTTCCTGCTCCCCCTGTGCAGCAGGCCTCCCTTCATTTCCCCCCCCCCTGTCCATCAGCACCTCTTCCTGTTCCCCCTGTCCAGCAATAAGCCTCCCTTCCTTTTTTCCCCCCTGTCCATCATCACCTCTTCCTGCTCGCATTTCCCTCCCCCTCCAGGTCCCTGTGCAGCAGTAGCAGCATTTTCCTCCACCCCCTTCCCTACTCTTACCACGATGTGGCCTGCTCCTTTTGGCCCCTCCGCCTTCCATTCCCATTACTTGGTGTCGTCTCATACGCTTTTTTTTTTTTTTTTTTTTTACACTGAACGTTTTCACAGCTGTTTCTCCCTTTTCGACGGCTTTATTCATTGTTAGTACAGGTTTTCCATTAGTCTTGATTCATCAGCTAGTGCTCCCTAATAGGTTTGTAAGTTTCAAGCGTACCAAGAGGAACCAGAAGCCATGGCGGAGGAGCGACCTCAGCTCTTAAGGGCTTTCATGTGCCATTCATTGTATCATTTCTACGTTCTGGAGTTGTCTGAGTCACAGGTTTAGTTCTTGTGAAGTGCAGCTTTCCTTGACTTGAGCTTTATAACCATTTCTTTTATTTTCAAGGCATCAGCAGATTGCATAACCTTGAGGTTAGCCGCTGCATGAGTTACCGTGTCTAATCTGTAAATGTAGTGTTTTGTAATACAGACATTGTGTATCTAAAATGTCTTACCAAATAGATGGCACTAAGTTGCACAGAAGATGAAATATTGTTTCCTGGGACTTACATAAAAGCTTATTGAATCCTTAAGGGCGTTTCATTTATGCTTGCTTTTGTCACTTCTGGTCAAATTTTTTTACAAACAAACTGCAAAAAAAAAGGGTGGGGGGGGGGAATATTGGGCAAAACCAGTCTGATAAAACTAAAGAATAAAATTGTTATCGATGCAATCCATGAGAATATGGCTCTGAACCTTCAGAAGCATTCGCGATGGATTGAGGGTATAAGAGACAATGTTTCAACACCATCGGGGTGCTAAACCCAGTGGAAATTACTCCTCCCTGGATTTTGGGGTGCTCAAGCACCCACAGAATTGGCTCCTAGGATTGAAGAGACTATGTAGATTGTGGGTTGCTGTTTTCTCGGGCTCCTTTTACGAAGGCGCGCTAAGGTTTTTTAGCGCACGCGCAAAATTACTGCACGCTATAGCGCGCGGTAGCTGAAAATCTAGCGTTCTCAGGAATTTAACGAGCGTTAAGGCCCTAGCGCACTTTTGTAAAAAGAGCTCTTAATGTTTATGCTTCTTGAAAGCTTCTATGCCGCTACTAATTTCAAGTTTATTCGGTTTTCATATACCACTAATCAAGGTTATCTAAGCGTTTTTTTACACTCAGGTACTCAAGCATTTTTCCGTATCTGTCCCGGCGGGCTCACACTCTATCTAACCTACCTGATTGGGGAGTCAATTCAGAGCAGTTTGCATGAGCTTCTGTAATGGTGTTACAATACAGAGTTAGCATTTTATTGAGATGGTTTTCAGTACAGACACATTTATACAATAGTCAATCATCTTACGTATATACACATAATACTAGTATCATACAAGCCCTTTCTGGAAACGTCAATCGCTCCTCCTAAACTTACTTGCTCCACTTCATCACTGACGCTGAAACCGTGGATTGAAGACAAAGTTTTATTTTATTTTTCTTTCCAGCTTATGATTTATCTTTAATCTTATCTATTGTTTTGCCTTTTGTCTTTGTTTTGTTCTATTTCTATCATTTAAATTTCTCCAGAATTCTACTGTTCAACGGCTCCCCCTTCTGCTTCTATTCCTTTCTCTCCTCTCTTCTACCTTCCAAAGTATTTAGATCAATGCTGTCTTGTTAAAATGTTTATTTTATTTTTATTTTTCCTCTAACTCTACTTTTCACTTCTCTATTACCCTCCAGGTACTTTAGTTAGATTGTGAGCCTTCGGGACAGTAAGGGAATTTTTCAAGTACCTTTCTTATTTCTAATCTTAATGTATATTTTCTGTAAACCGCTTAGAACCTAACGGATGTAGCGGTATATAAGAAATAAATTACATTACATTACATTACATATCATGTACTAAGTTCATACTAAATCCTACTTATTTGCACACACAATACCTGTATCGTGTTCTGTGTTGTATTCCTAATGGAGAATATGATAAATGTGATCAATCTATACTGTACATATGTACATTGAACCCATTTGTCTATGCATTATGTATGTTTGCTTCCTGTACTCTTGTAATCCATTCCAGACAGATATCTTGGTCTTGTGTTATATCTTACTTATGGTTCTACCATGCATATGCACAAGATAGACTTTGAGCTTCAATAGTCATTATCCCACCTCAGATTTTTTTTTTTTTCTCCCTAGATTCCAGTGTCAGCTGCAGTTCGCCTTCAGCTCAAGTTTAAATTTGTATTCCTAACTTGAGCTTTCCAGTTGTAAAATAGAAATGACTCATATCTTCTGACTGCAGCTGATGGTGCATGTAGAGCATCGACAAAGGAAACGCAGTTGAGAAATAATTGAATGCATGAAGCGGGGAGTCCTGATTGTTTTGTTCCATTTATTTGTACTCATCCATCATTCATCTTATTTCAGTATGTTGATCTGCTTGAAGTTAGAACTGGATTCACTCAAACTTGGGACTAGAGAATGACACGGGGACAAATTTGTCCCCGTCCCTGTAGGAACTCGATTTCACCATCCCGTCCCCGCGGGTTTTGTCACTTTCCCTGTCCCTGCCCCATTCCTGTAAACTCTGCCTTAACTGCACAAGCCTCGAACACTTATGATTTTAAAGTGTTTCAGGCTTGTGCAGATGAGGACGGAGCTTAGGCATTGGTGGAATGAGGCATTATGACATCACAGTCTGAGCTCTAGAATGCTGCTACTTAGGATTTTAAAGTGTTTGAGGCTTGTGCAGATGAGGACGGAGCTTAGGCATTGGTGGAATGAGGCATTATGACATCACAATCTGAGCTCTGCAATGTTGCTACTTATGATTTTAAAGAGTTTGAGGCTTGTGCAGATGAGGACAGAGCTTGCAGTAATGGGGCAAGGGCAGGAAAAGAACTCTTGGGGACAGGAAAATGAGTTCCCGCAGGGATGGAGAAAAATTTGTCCTTGTGTCATTCTCTACTTGGGAGAACAGTATAGAAAATTGAATAAACAGTGTGAAGAGTTTCAGCATCTGATAACCTGAGCTGTATTGTGACATCATAATGCCTCATTCCACCAATGCCTAAGAGCCACCTCATTAGTGATGTCACAATGGCTTAATTGTCCTTTACTTGGCTCACTTTTACTACATTTTGATTTCTAGAGTGGTACAGTATAGAGAATAACACGGGAACTCAGGGAAAATAGAAACATAACTTGTGTACTAACATTTACTGCATATGTAGTTCTTTTATTGGTTTTAAGTCCCATGTAGAGAATGACACGTGGACACTTGAATTATTCTAGCAGCTGTATTTTGAATAAAATGCATCCTAGTAAGCTGTATTTGGGTAATACCCATGTATAACAAATTACAGTAGTCTAATTGAGACAATAATTAGTAACTGCACCAGAATCTTAAAATGACCAGGAAGGAAATAATTTGCTTCCACTGTCTCAAATTCAAGCTCCTGAGTGTCCATGTGTACTATATTGCATTTCAAAAAGTCCCAAGGATGGCATGAGTTCACCTGAATATAGCTTCAGTTTGGTGCTACTTGGCTGCAGGGATGCCCTTGATCTCAACCTCATGTTTTCTTTTAGTCATATTGGAATTCAAATGCAAATTAATGATTATAAACTAATACTGTTGATTCAGCACATTGTTTATAAGGTTGTTTTTGGTTTTTTTTTGGGGGGAGTGTTCTAAGGCATTCTTTAATTTTACAGAGCTCGTTCAATCTTAGTTTTTGGTCATTTAATGCCAGAGCACTCTTTTGAGAAATTTGCATCAGTGCTGAGCATGTCTGCATCATTTGACGCTGATATCTCTTCCAATGTATATATACTTTTTGCTTCCTGTTTGATAGACACACACAAATTGATTTTGGCCACCTAGAGCCAGATTAAAATTGCCCAGTATGCCAAATAAGAAATTTAAACTTAATAATCCACTCAGTATCCCAGATGACTCCTAGAGGGGCATTTTCAGTACATCTAAGTCCAACTTTGGACGTTTCCTGCAAGACGGTCAGAGTTGGAGGCGGGAAAAATGGCCATCTTTGAAACAGGCAACACCACAAGACATCCAATTTTTTTTTTGTCTACTTAGACATCTTTGCTACCAGGACATCCAGCCTTAGGATGTCCAACTTTATTCACCATTTTTGACCGCAAAACTGTTCAAGTTTGAAACGTCCTAATCCAGACCACTTGAATGTGGAAGGGACCAGCATTGTAATGAACTGGCCATATAGACATACCAATAAAGCAGTGGAGCACTGCACATAAAGGATGCTAGAAGTGCATCTCACCGTAAACCCAAAACCTACTATACCCACCTATCACTCCAATAGCTCTTATGGTTGCAAGTGGCACCTATATAGCAGTATGGTAGGATTTTGGTGGGCTAACACTTTTCACCATAAATATAGAGGTTAGAATGACTTATGGGCCTGGGTCCAACTCTCTATGGCTCACTAGCCCACCCACCAGGCTACTAAAGATACCTAATGATACTCTACTAGGTTTTCTATACCAGATGCTGCTGTTCTAGAGACAGGTATGTACTATTTCATTCAGATTTTTAGGGGGTGGGAAGGGGTTAGTGACCACTGGAGGAATGTGGGGGTATCATATCTAAATCCCTCCAGTGGTCATCTGGTCAGTGTGGCACTTAAATGATCAAACAACAGGTCTAGCTCCATCGAGGACATCTTGGGAAAGGTTTGATTATTACCACAAGGTGTCCAAGTCTAAGTCTGCCCAAAGCCTGCCCAGAACTCACCTCCAACACACACCCTTGTAGTCTTGGATGTACAGTGGGTACAACGCCTCACAAGGCATCCATAAAGATGGTTTCAAAATTCGGCACTTGGACGTCCTGGCGATTAGGAAGTGCCAATTTATGCCATTTTTTTTTTTGGTGGGGGGACATCTTAAGAGTCTTGAAAATGCCCCTCCTAATGTGTTATTTTGAACTAAGAATTGACCTGGTTTAAAGTCACTTAAAACAGCAACCGTGCCAAAGGCAACAAGAAAGAAGCAACAAGTTCCAAACTATTTCCAAATCCCCCCCCCCCCCCCCCGGTACTTCACCCCTGTTTATGCGGACCTGGGGCCACATGTTAGAGACTACTGTCCTAGATCAATTCCTTAAGGGAAATTCTCCTCTTATATTTGCATTATTTAATTCTGGGACGGACACCTATCCATTCATATGTCTACTAATTATTCTACATTTTTATCAATATGAAACACTGTTTCATTATTTACAGCTCAGGGTGTCCTTTCTTATTCAGAGGCCCGCTGTGTTGCAGCAGGAAACTTATTTAAACGTTAAGGTGGCAGCTTATTCCTTTTGTCTATTTACACTCATAATTTGGGATTGTTTAGGTCATATTATTCATAATAAATCTTTTCAAATCAATGTTTTAATCCTCCTCAGCTGGGGGCGCTCATTAGAGCATCCTCCATCCCTTTTTTTCTTTTTCGCCTTTGTTCAATACTGACTTCCTGAATTTATCTGGAAGTTGTCTTCTTTCTTTCTCTCTCTTTGGCATTATAATTATGGTAATCCCTCCGGAAAGTGTTAATTGTTATAAGGCACAGACTTTCTATTGATCGGCATAGAAATAACAGTCATAGGCAGTTAGCCCATGAGTCACATTGGAATTCAAATGCACATTAATGATTATAAACTAATAGTGTTGATTCAGCAAATTGTTTATAAGGTTGTTGGTTTTTGGTTTTTTTTTGGGAGGGGGTTGTAAGGCATTCTGTAATTTTACTTGTAATACCACAAAATATTTTACTTAGGGGGGTCCTTTCACTAAGGCGCGCTAACTGATTTAGCACGTGCGAAATGCTAATGCATCCATAGAATATAATGGGCGCGTTAGCATTGAGCGCGTGCTAATTGTTAGCGCGTGCTAAATCAGCTAGCGTGCCTTAGTGAAAGAGGGGGGGGGTTAATGCATTCCCCTTCTCAACTGAAATTAGAGCGGACTGAAGAAATGTTAAACCAATGCTTTATATCAGGGGTAGGGAACTCCGGTCCTCGAGAGCTGTATTCCAGTCGGGTTTTCAGAATATCCCCCAATGAATATGCATGAGATCTATTTGCATGCACTGCTTTCAATGCATATTGATTGGGGAAATCCTGAAAACCCGACTGGAATATGGCTCTCGAGGACCGGAGTTCCCTACCCCTGCTTTAGGGCCTGTAGATGGGAGGGACTTTATCCCCTGTCCCTTGGTGTTTGAAATGCTCTCCCTCCTTTTATTCTCACATTGCCTCCTTTTCTACTTGCCAAATCAAGGTGTGACCCTTCCCCCCCCCCCCCCCCCGGTCATAGAGACAGCAGCAAGGGTGTCAGGCACTCTAGGCCAGGGGTAGGGAACTCCGGTCCTCGAGAGCTGTATTCCATTCGGGTTTTCAGGATTTCCCCCAATGAATATGCATGAGATCTATTTGCATGCACTGCTTTCAATGCATATTCATTGGGGAAATCCTGAAAACCCGACTGGAATACGGCTCTCGAGGACCGGAGTTCCCTACCCCTGCTAAATATTGACCTAGAAGTGACTGTGCTATTGTGCTCATGGTGTCTGTCTGTCCATGGTCCTCAGTACCACTTTGTCTTCTTGGGTGCATCTATTCATGGCTGAATCAGGGATCCAGCTTCTAATGAACTCCATCCCTTACCTATGCATCTCATTTGGCTCCTATCATTGCCACAACATATACTAGTGCAGGGGTGGTGGGTCTTAAGCGTGCGAGACAAACGCGCACCGACAAACGAGCGCTGACAATTCAGCGCAGGACTTCATCGCGCCGAAGAAAAACCTTCTTTTAAAGGGCTCCGATGGGGGGTGTGGGAGGAACCCACCCACTCTACTTAATAGGGATCGTGCTGGTGCTGGGGGGATATGGGGGGTGTAACCCCACACATTATGCTGAAAACTTAGCTTTTTCCCTAAAAAATAGAGAAAAAGTTAAGTTTACAGTATAATGTAGGGTTACAACCCCCCAAACCCCCCCAACGCCAGCACGATCTCTATTAAGTAGAGTGGGGGGTACCCCACCAAGACCCCCCGTCGGAGCCCTTTAAATGAAGGTTTTTCTTCAGCGCGATGAAGTCCTGCCCTGAATTGTCAGCGCTCGTTTGTTGGCGTGCGTCTGTCTCGCACGCTTAAAACTATGAACCATATTTGAGAGTTGGGAGGTTCGAGGTTCGCCTAAAAAAACTCATCTTTTTATGGAGGTTTGGGATCCTTATATTCAGAATCTTTCACCAAAATACGAAGTTTGGTTATCAATGATTTATTATGAAAATTAGGTTTACTAATTACATTCCAGTTATATTTTTTAATTTTTGTCAACTTTCATCCAGGGGGAGGGATTTCATTTAGGGGAAGATAGTGGGTAGGGGATGGAATTAAGGGGGGTGTAGATAAGATTGAATTAATTCATATGGAAATTCAATTTGAAAGAATGATTTAAATTTGTATGAAATTTTATTGTAATTCTTATTGTATTGAATGTATTTTTGTATAAAAATTGTTATACATAAAACTATGAACCAGTGCAGGGGTAGGCAATTCCGGTCCTCGAGAGCCGGAGCCAGGTCAGGTTTTCAGGATCTCCACCATGAATAGGTATGAGATGGATTTGCATGCACTGCCTCCTTGAGATGCAAATCTATCTCATGCCTATTTATGGTGGATATCCTGAAAATCTGACCTGGCTCCGACTCTCGAGGACCGGAATTGCCTACCCCTATACTAGTGGAACATATGGATAATGCAGTTCCCAAAAGTCCGGTGCTGTTCTTTTATGTTTATTTAAATTTGATATACTGCTGAATCTTACAGTGTTCTCAGCGGTTTACATGTCTTTTACAGGTACTTCAAGCATTTTCCCTATCTGTCCCGGTGGGATCACAATCTATCTAATGTACCCGGGGCAGTGGAGGATTAAGTGACTTGCCTGCGTTCACAAGGAGCAACGAGGGATTTGAACCCACAACCTCAGGGTGTCAAATGTGCAATTAATACAAGTTCACCTAATGCTACCTCAATAGGTAGTGTTAGATGCACCAAAAGGCAAGGTGTGCTAGTGTACGTCTAGCAGCCCTATAGAAACGAGAAATAGTAGTATTTTATTAGTTTATTAGTTACCTGATATTCCGTCTATCCAGAAAATCAAACAGTTTACAATGCAGTTAAAAAATTAAAAACAGTTGTATATTAAAAAAAAAAAGGGGGACTAGAATAGACAAAATGAAACTGACATGATACAGGGGGGAAAGGGGCACAAAATTACATCGAGATTAAAAAAAAAAAAATACAACGAGAGAAAGGGAAGAGGGGAATCACGATAGGAAGGGGAAAGCTCCTTTGGAAGGATTAATCATCCTCGACTGAAACTTTCACTGACATGAAGACTGGCAATCAAGTGGAGAAAGCTTCTTCCAGGGCTAGACAAATCATGGGCTGTATCCGTAGAAGTTTCGTCAGCCGTAAGCCCGAGGTCATAATGCCGTTGTACAGATCCATGGTGAGACCCCATCTGGAATACTGTGTACAATTCTGGAGGCCGCATGACCAAAAAGATGTGCGGAGAGTTGAGTCGGATCAGCGAATGGCCACCAGGATGGTCTCAGGACTCAAGGATCTCCCGTATGAGGAACGACTGGGTAAGCTGCAGCTGTACTCACTCGAGGAACGCAGAGAGAGGGGAGACATGATCGAGACGTTCAAATATGTCACAGGCCGTATCGAGGTGGAAGAGGATCTCTTTTTCCTTAAAGGACTCACGGCAACAAGAGGGCATCCGTTGAAAATCAGGGGTGGGAAATTTCATGGCGACACCAGAAAATATTTCTTCACCGAAAGGGTGGTTGATCGCTGAAATAATCTTCCACAACAGGTAATTGAGGCCAGCAGCGTGCCAGATTTTAAGAAAAGATGGGATTGGCATGTGGGATCTCTTCATGGAGGTAGTTAGGAGGTGGGCCATTAGTGTGGGCAGACTAGATGGGCCTTGGCCCTTTTCTGCCCTCATGTTCTATGTTTCTATGTTTCTAAGCGTCTTTAAATAGGAATGTCTTAAGTTTGGATCTGAATTTTTCCAAGGAGGATTCTAATCTGAGGTCAAGGGACATAGCATTCCAAAGTGACTGAAAACATTGTCTTACTGGCAGTGGCGTACCTAGGGGGGGGGGGGGGGGGGGCGGGCCGCCCCGGGTACCAGCCCTGAGGGGGTGTTCCCGGCCTTGCCGCTCAGTCCCCCCCCACGCCCGAAGGACCGCTCGCCCCACTGACCTTCCAGCACACCTATGAAGCAGCCCGCAGCAGGATCGCGCCGTCAGCAATCCCTCAGCTGCTTGGGCGCTGCTTCCTGCGCCGCGGTCCCGTCCCTCCTCTGACGTCAGAGGAGGGGGCGGGACCGCGGCGCAGGAAGCAGCGCCCAAGCAGCTGAGGGATTGCTGACGGCGCGATCCTGCTGCGGGCTGCTTCATAGGTGTGCTGGAAGGTCAGTGGGGCGAGCGGTCCTTCGGGCGTGGGGGGGGCAGTAGCTTAAGGTAGCCCGGCGCAGGAAGCAGCTCCTAAGCAGCGCAAAGATAGCTGACGTCGCGATCCTGCTGCGGCTGCTTCATAGGTAGTGCGGGGAGGCCAGGGGGGCGAATGGTCCTTCGGGGTGGGTCGGGGCATCAGGCCTTCAGGGTGGGGCGGGCGGGCGGGCAGGCAGACTTTCAAGGGGGAGGGGGGTGACAGGCAGGCAGGCAGGCCTTCAAGGGGGGGTGCAGGTCTTCGGGGGGGGGGTGCAGACCTTCAAGGGGGTGCAGGCCTTCAAGGGGGGGACAGGCAGGCAGGCCTTCAAGTGGGGGGACAGGCCTTCGGGGGGGTGCAGGCCTTCGGGGGGGGTGCAGACCTTCAAGGGGGTGCAGGCCTTCAAGGGGGGGACAGGCAGGCAGGCCTTCAAGGGGGGGGACAGGCCTACAAGGGGGTGGGACAGGCCTTCAAGGGGGTGCAGGCCTTTGGGGGGGTGCCAACCTTCAAGGGGGGGGTGCAGGCCTTCAAGGGGGGGGGACAGGCCTTCAAGGGGGGACAAGCAGGCAGGCCTTCAAGGGGGGGGACAGGCCTACAAGGGGGTGGGACAGGCCTTCAAGGGGGTGCAGGCCTTTGGGGGGGTGCCAACCTTCAAGGGGGGGTGCAGGCCTTCAAGGGGGGGGGACAGGCCTTCAAGGGGGGACAAGCAGGCAGGCCTTCAAGGGGGGGACAGGCCTACAAGGGGGTGGGACAGGCCTTCAAGGGGGTGCAGGCCTTTGGGGGGGTGCCAACCTTCAAGGGGGGGGACAGGCCTTCAAGGGGGGACAAGCAGGCAGGCCTTCAAGGGGGGGTCAGGCGTTCAAGGGGGGGACAGGCCTACAAGGGGGTGGGACAGGCAGACCTTTAAGGGGGGACAGGCCTACAAGGGGGTGGGACAGGCAGACCTTTAAGGGGGGATAGGCCTTCAAGGGGGGACAAGCAGGCAGGCCTTCAAGGGGGGGTCAGGCCTTCAAGGGGGGGGGGGACAGGCCTTCGGGGTGGGTGCAGGCCTTCGGGGTGGGTGCAGGCATTCGGGGTGGGTGCAGGCCTTCGGGATGGGTGCAGGCCTTCAGGGGGGGACAGACCTTCGGGTGGGGGGTACAATCCTTCGGGGAGGGTGCAGGCCTTCAGGGGTGGGGTTTAGGCGTTCAGAGGGGGACAGACCTTCGGGTGGGAGGTAAAGTCCTTCGGGGGGTGCAGGTCTTCAGGGGTGGGGTGTAGCCCTTCTGAGGGGGGACAGACCTTCGGGGGAGGGGGGTCCTGGTGTAAAAGTACACAGAGGGAGAGAGGGAAGGGGGGGTTCAAAGATACGTGCATATGCCAGACTTTGGGGGTTAGAAATAATGGGTCTAAAAACAGAGGAGTGGGAGAGAGATGGTGCATAATGGGATTTAGGGAGGGAAGGAACAGAAAGGGAGAGAACTTGGAAACAGGGGATGGTGTGGAGGGGGGATAGAGATACTGGATAGGAGGATAGTTGGGAACAGAAAGGGAGAGATGGTGGATCCTGGGGTGGTGGGGAGTTGAGAAAAGGTGAATCTGTGGATGGAGACAAAAAAAAGGAAAGATGCCAGATCTCCGGGAGAGGGAAGGGAAACGGAAGGGGAGAACAGAGATGGCAGACGGATGGTTAGCACGGAGAAAGGAGACCCTGGCAAGCAAGACAACAAGAGCCTGGGACCAACAAGATTTGAATATTGATCAGAGAACAAAAGGTAGAAAAAATAATTTTATTTTCTGTTTTGTGATTACAATATGTTAGATTTGAAAAGTGTACATGAGACAGCTTGAAATGGGAACTTTTCTATTTTTGTGAATGGCAAGGCTGAGTTCAGTTAAAATATATGCTTTATAAGAAAATATAATAATGTGTTTTATAAAGTTTATAAGCATTGCTGGCATACTCGGTGAGGTGTTCCTAGTGTTGGTGGTGGTGGTAGCATGTCAGTGTGTTGAGAGGAAGAGGTAGTCTGGGAAATTCTGCTGAGCAAACTCTGGGCCCATTTCCACCCCCAGTTAGTCCACTCCACTCAACTGGTTCACACACTGAGTGGGTCTTTGGGTGTTATTTCTGGGTAGTTGTTTTAGAATCTCTTCCAGTGGTTTGTCAGTATCTCCTTCTGGTCCAAGGAAGGAAACTTTGTCAACCTTAGCATTGACCTTCAGAATATGTTTGTAACAGCGCTGCTTGTGTGGCATTAGGCTATGTAGTGATCGAAAGAAAAAAACAGACCTTTGCACATTTTTGCACTATATGGTGGGTGTATGAGGAGATTCACATTTCCTGCACAGCTAAGTCCATGTGAAGTTACCTTGTGCTGTATTTGACATCTAGCAAGGTCTCTGTTTGAAAGGAAAGATCTAAACTTAAAAATGAAGTGGCCAGAAGTTATGGTAAAAGCAGATAGTGTAGCTGGTTTTAAGAAAGATTTGGACAAATTCCTGGAGGAAAAGTCCATAATCTGTTATTAAGACATGGGGGAAGTGTCTGCTTGCCCTGGATTGGTAGCATGGAATGTTGCTACTCTTTGGGTTTTGACCAGGTATTAGTGTCCTGGATTGGCTACCATGAGAATGGGCTACTGGGCATGATGGACCATTGGTCTGACCCAGTTAGGCTATTCTTATGTTATGTTCTCATCTGTAGGGGCCTTTGTTTTCACTTCTTATTTTAATGTATTTTTTTCCTGGGAACTTATCAGTGTTTTTTTATAATGGGAACAAAAATGGAAGAGAATTAATGTGTGTGGAATGGGGGGGTAACTAATTTCTTCAGCTAAATAATTCAATCCACCTCAACCAGACATAGGAGAACTCACGCACCATTCACACACCCTCCAACCAAAAACGTCAAAAGAAAAAAACTGTTCGACAACCTCCTAGCCATTCGAGCTGCAACACTTGACCCCCAACTCTACAACCTATTGACCTCGACCACAAACTACAAAACCTTAAAAAAAGAAATAAAAACCCTTCTATTCAAAAAACACATAAAACCAAACTAACATAATCAGAACTGTCCCAAGCATCACCTGCAACTACTCCATATGTACTTCTGATGTCATGACAATTCCGACATAATTTATGTTATGTTATGTTTGGAATAATGGTTACATAAATGAGGTTCAATAAAAGAAAATTTTCACTGCCTGTTTCTATTCTGACCATTTATTCCATTTCATGGTTATTGCAAAAAAAAAAAAAAAAAATTTTTCCATGAGGGGGGGGGGGGGGTGTCAAAAAATGATGGGCCCCGGGTGCCACATACCCTAGGTACGCCACTGCTTACTGGTAGTATCGTAGACAATTTTGCAGACAGAGGGTATTGCTAATAGGTTCTGAGTATTTGATCTCAATGTCCTTGAAGGGATGTAAGGGGTAAGAAATGTATTGAGAAATGCTGGGGTGTTTATGAGTCTAGCTTTAAATGTGAGAAGAAGTCATTTATAAGTTATACGGTGTGGAATTGGCAGCCAATGGGGATGACGGGACAAAAGCGCACGAGATATCAGCGTGCCGACATTTTAGCGCCGACAATTCGGTGCAAGCCACCAGCGCGCTGCCTAAAAAGTGACTGTTAAAGAGCTCCGATGGGGGTGTGGGAGGGAAGCCCCCCACTTTACTTCAGACTGTTCGCGCTGCCGTTGGGGGGGGGTGTGGGGGTGCAATCCCTCCACATTATAGAGAAAACTTAACTTTTTCCTAAAAAATCAGGAAAAAGTTAAGTTTACTCTATAATGGAGGGTTCCAACCCCTCCCCCCCCAACGTCAGCGCAAAGAATATGAAGTAAACTGGGGGGGGGTTCCCCACTCACAACCCACGTCGGAGCTCTTTAAAAGTCACTTTTTAGGCGGCACGCTGGTGTCTTGTGCCGAATTGTGGGCGCTGTAATGTCGGGGCGCTGAAGTCTCACGCGTGAATGACTATGAACCGCCAATGGGCATCGTGGAGTAAGGGAGTTGCATGGTCAAATTTTTTTAGCTCTGTGAATGGGTTTTGTAGCTGTGTTCTGGACAATTTGGCGTCAGTGTATTTCCTTCTGTGCTATACCTTGGTATAACAAATTGCAGTAATCGAGGTGAGAGACTACCAGAGAGTGAATCAGAAAGTTAGGAGAAGGAGAAAAGATATTGAACGTATTAGCTTTAATTTGTAAAAGCATTTCTGAATGTCTGCACTTATCTGTTCATGAAAAGTAAGGTTTTGTTTTGGGTTGTGGGTTTTTTTTTTTTGTCAAGGATGACTTCCAGTAGTTTCACCTTGGTGTCTATTTGTACTGGGGTTGATTCAGTACAGATAGGCATGGTTAGATCGACCTTGCCTGTGCATGGAAACAGAACACCTTTTGTTTCTGAAATGTTTCATGCAAGCTTGTTTTGACTGAGTTTACGATTCATTTCTTGAACTTCATCTGTAGCGGTAGGGCCCAAAGAAGGTTGAAGCTGAATGTTGTCTGTGTAGGCGAAGGCAGTGAAACCTATGGATTGAGCGAGAGTCAATAGATGGGCTAAGAATAGAATAAAGAGTATTGGAGAGAGGATAGAGCCCTGTGGAACTCCATGTTTTTTTTGTATAAGAACATAAGCAATGTCTATGCTGGGTCAGATCTGAGGTCCATCGTGCCCGCGGTGGCCCAACAGGTGCAGTAATCCTCTATTTATACCCTTCTATCCCCTTTTCCAGCAGGAGATTGTCCAATCCTTTCTTAAACCCCAATACTATACTCTGCCCTATTACGTCCTCTGGAAGCGCATTCCAGGTGTCCACCACACGTTGGGTAAAGAAGAACTTCCTAGCATTCGTTTTGAATCTGTCCCCTTTCAACTTTTCTGAATGCCCTCTTGTTCTTTTATTTTCTGAAAGTTTGAAGAATCTGTCCCTCTCCACTCTCTCTATGCCCTTCATGATCTTGTAAGTCTCTATCATAATCCCTCTAAGTTTCCTCTTCTCCAGGGAAAAGAGACCCAGTTTCTTCAATCTCTCAGCGTATGAGAGGTTTTCCATACCTTTTATCAGACGTGTCGCTCTCCTCTGAACCCTCTCGAGTAACGCCATATCCTTCTTAAGGTACGGCGACCAATATTGGACTGTGTGGAAACTGTAGGAGGAACTTTAGCTACGAGCGCTTAAGCTAGCTCAAAGGCTGGTGTAAATGTTCTGCCTGACTACTGGCAGTCAGATGCGTGGAAGTGCTCCACACTCCACTGGCTCACCCATGCCTCTCCTATGTTCATGCCCCCTTTGCAGTTACATACATAAGGGCTAATTAGTGCCAATTAAAGGGGGGATTCATCAAGCTGCAGTAAAGGTTTGCCCTTTACACCATCTTGATGCCCCACAGGATTCAGCGAGCTTACAGGAATAATGCTGCTTGCGAGCCACCTTGCAAGTAGCATCGCCCCTGTGGCCCAGGAGCAATGGGCTACGCAAAGCCGCGGTCTGATGCTCCCGGGCTGCAGCGCTGAGTTCCCCCCCCCCCCCCCCCCAGTGAATGGCCTCCTTCAGGCTCACTCACCCCCCTCGCAGCTATCAGACACATCATTGGTGGTCCAGGTGGATCTTCTGGGGTCCAGGAAACTCCGTTGAGCTCTTCACCCAGAAGCGATGCCTAATTACTCTTTGCCACTCTGGCGCTGACCTCAAAATGGTGCCCCTAGCAGCAGTCTCACCTGATTACCACTAGAGGGCACATTTCCTATAATGAGAATCTTGCTCTGGATAGGTGGCATGGACTGCTGCTACTATTTCAGATTTTGCCAGGTACTCGTGACTTGAATTGGAAGACGGAATACTGGGCTAGATGAACCATTGGTCTGACCCAGTAAAGCTATTCTTATGTTTACTGAAAGCTTCTGTATCGCTTCTAATAACTGGGGAGTCAATTCAGAATGATTTACATGAGCTTCTGTAAATGTGTTACAGTACAGAGTTAATGTTTTTTGAGATGGTTTTCAAAACAGACACTTGCATATTTTGCATCTAAGTAAGCTGCTCTGTTATGCTTGTCCAGGAAGTGTGGAATATCAAGCTTAAAAAAAAAAAAACCACACATACACACATAAAACATTTTAACAGCTGTTAAGAGGATCCAAGTGCTTCTAATAACTGAAAGGTTGAGCTCTAAATAGCTACTTAGGACTCATAATAGAGAGAATTCAAAAAACAACATCAATGCAATATAAACTTTAATCCAATCAAATTGGGGAGAGTGGGGCGCAGTGGTTAAAGCTACAGCCTCAGCACCCTGAGGTTGTGGGTTCAAATCCACGCTGCTCCTTGTGACCCTGGGCAAGTCACTTAATCCCCCCCCCCTCCATTACCCCGAGTACATTAGAGAGATTGTGAGCCCACCGGGACAGACAGGGAAAAATGCTTGAGTACCTGAATAAATTCATGTAAACTGTTCTGAACTCCTTCCTTGGGAGAACAGTATAGAACATTGAATAAATAAATAGTGTGAAAAGCCTCAGCCTCTCATAACCAGAGCTGGTATTGTGACATCATAATGCCTCATTCCACCAATGCCTAAGAGCCAACTTCATCAGTGATGTCACAATGGCTTAATTGTCCCATACTTGACTCACTTATACTACATTTTGATGTCTAGAGTGGTGTAGTGGGTAAAGCTAAAGCCTCAGCACCCTGAGGTTGTGGGTTCAAACCCATACTGCTCCTTGTCACTTAATCCCCCCATTGCCCCAGGTACATTAGATAGATTGTGAGCCCACCAGGACAGACAGGGAAAAATGCTTGAGTACCTGAATAAATTCATGTAAACTGTTCTGAGCTTCCCTGAGAGAACATTGAATAAATAAATAGTGTGAAAAGCTTCAGCCTCTGATAACCAGAGCTGCTATTGTGACATCATAATGCCTCATTCCACCAATGCCTAAGAACCAGCCTCCTCAGTGATGTCACAATGGCTTCCCTGTTCTATACTTGACTCACTTTTACTACTCTTCATTTCTAGAGTGGTACAGTGGTTAGAGGTACAGCCTTAGCACCCTGAGGTTGTGGGTTCAAACCCACGCTGCTCCTTGTGACCCTGGGCAAGTCACTTAATCCCCCTCCCCATTACCCCAGGGACAGACAGGGGAAAATGGTTGAGTACCTGAATAAATTAATGTAAACAGTTCTGAGCTCCCTTGGGAGAACAGTATAGAAAATTTAATAAATTAAAATGCAAACATAAAAGCCCATACATCAACAGAGGCAGAATCAGTTGGATTTAGCACCTTCTAGTGCTTCAGTTTCCATGGCTTTATTGCACTTCTATGATTATACACAAAAGGCAATTTTTACCAAATCCGAGCATGCTTTTTATTCATGTAGAGCAAAAAAAAAACCACCCTTTTGTTTCTTTTAATGCAGGATGACCTATAGCCTTGTCTCTGCTTGCCTCTGGGATGCCATTGTGTCAATGTCACTGCTTTCAGCAAACTTGTATAATATCTTGAGCATCTCGAATATGAAAGGTTTCTTAAGTTTTTAAAGACCATCATTATTCTCTAAAACTGTCCTTCGAGCCCAGCCTTCACTTTATGTCTCTAAGGAATATGGTGAGGTGTTTATATCATCTACCGGATTTTTATTATCCCATTAAAACCGATAGCATCAAGACATATCTTCCTTCTGGCTCAGAGGCGTTTTGATCATATTCCTTCTTATCGGACATGATCCTCTAGGGTAAGTCTCTCTAGTAATCAAAATTTCACTGGGATCAATATTCTCTCAATTGAGGAATTAGAGGTAGTCATTTCGAAATACCACCTTGTCAGCACTTGCTGCGCTCAGCCTAGTTTTAAATCCTTTCAGTTAATTGCTAACTGCAAAGTGATTTAATTATCTACTGCAGCCCAAACCATTTTTAATGAAAGGTGAAACAGTTTAGAAGTAATAATAATAATAATAATAACTTTATTTTTGTATACCGCATTACCATGGAAGTTCTATGCGGTTAACAGATGAAGAGACTGTACATTACAGCGAAGTTAGACTTTTTTTTTTTTTTTTGGCATAGCTACATTTACATTTTCGGCGACGCTACATTTGCGGTAAAGTTATTTTTCAGGTCGGTTACTATTGCAGAGAAGTTACATTTGTTGTAAGTTGCATATATATAGCGGAGTTCATACGGTAGTGTTACGTACAGCGGTGAATATACTGCGGTGTTCGATAAAGCCGAGCAGAGGCATTAAGTAAGGGGGGTAAAGAAGAAGGGGTGATTAGTTGGATAGGGTGATCCATTTTGTTAAGCCGTTTGGTGGCAGACAGAATTGGAAGAGTCGAGAGACTGAGGTAAGTCAAGGTCCGAGGAGCAGGCAAGGAAGAGGGGGGGAGAAGTTAGAGGAATTTATCAAAAAGGTAGGTTTTGATTGTCTTCCTGAACATTTGGTAGGGGGGGGGGAATTGGAGATGAGTGCTGTGAGGCATTTGTTCCATTTGCCCGCTTGGAATGCGAGGGATCTGTCGAGAAATTTCTTGTAGAGGCAGCCTTTCAGGGAAGGAAAGGAGAACAGGTAGGTGTTTCGTGTACGAGAGGGGCCAGCGATTTCAAGGTGCTCGGATAGGTAGATTGGGGAAGAGCCTGCTAGGGTTTTGAAGCAGAGGCAGGCGAATTTGAAGATGATCAGTATTTAGGGAATTTTTCACTGAGAAAACAAATGTGGATATTCCACCCAAAGGAACCAGAGAAATTTGCTGACTCAGACATAAAAATTGACCAAGGTGTTGAGTGATTCACATTGTACAGGACTCGTCTCTCCCTTCCTCTCCTCCACCCCATTCTGCCTCTTTCCTTTCTCCCCCCTCCCCCATGTGCAGCATCTTTCCTCCCCTCTCACCCATCCCCTTATGCAGAATCTTTCTATCCCTCCCTCCCACCCCCCTGTGTAGCAGGACCCCACCGACCATCCCACCGTGAGACTGACATACCTCCTCTCTGAGGCCTGCTAAAGCAGCAGGGGTGGGGGTTGCTTAATCGACGAGTCCAATTTTTTTACAAATCAGGCAGCACTAGTGTCAAGGATGGAGTCAGGTAGTGTCGGGAACATTCAGGGGTCGATCTTAACTAGGGCTTATTTTTGGGGTAGGGCTTATATTAGGAGCATCAAGTCCAGCGATCCGCACACGCGGAGGCCCCGCCAGGTGTACCCTGACATAGTTTTGGTCCCCATATCGCTCCAAGCTTCTCGTAAAGAAAAGTGCATCTAGCCTACCCCTACCCATGTCACTTCATGCCACTCATAAGGAGATGTACATCTAACTTACCCTTAAATCCTAGAATGGTGGATTCCGCAATTACCTCTTCTGGGAGAGCATTCCAGGTGTCCACCACTCGTTGCGTAAAGCAGAACTTCCTGATATTTGTCTTGAACTTGTCCCCCCCTTAGCTTCAGCCCATGTCCTCTTGTCCGTGCCACATTGGACATTGTAAATAACGTTTTTTCCTGCTCTATTTTGTCGATTCCTTTCAGTATTTTGAATGTCTCGATCATATCCCCTCGTAGTCTCCTCTTCTCAAGGGAGAACAACCCCAGTCTCTTAAGTCTTTCCTCGTAATCCAGGTTCTCCATACCTTTCACCGGCTTTGTTGCTCGTCTCTTCACCCTCTCTAGCAGTATGATATCCTTCTTTAGGTATGGAGACCAATGCTGGACGCAGTATTCCAAGTGTGGTCTGACCATCGCTCTATAAAGCGGCATTATGACTTTTTCCGATCTACTCGTGATTCCCTTCTTTATCATGCCTAGCATTCTATTTGCGTTCTTCGCTACCGCCGCACATTGCACCGACGGCTTCAGTGTCCTATCGATTAATACTCCCAGGTCCTTTTCCTGTTCAGATTTTCCCAGAGTTGCACCTGACATACTATACTTGTGTTCCTTATTTTTTCTGCCTAAGTGCATCACTTTGCATTTTTCCACATTAAACTTCATCTGCCATTTATCTGCCCAATTCTCCAATCGGCTCAAGTCACTCTGGAGTTCTTCACTGTCCTTCTGCGATTTGATGGCCCGGCATAGCTTTGTGTCATCTGCAAACTTGATGATCTCACTGGATGTTCCATCCTAGGTCATTGATGAAGATATTAAATAAGATGGGCCCAAGTACTGAGCCCTGGGGCACACTGCTATATATATATATATATATATAATTTTAGTTTTTTTGCCTTCCTGCAGGAATAATGAAAATGTTTATTTTAGTAATATTTCTTTTCCCATTAAAGCAAGAGACAGTCCCAATAATGTGGGCTACAATTAATGGATGTTACTTACGTTTATTCTTTTCTTGATTCTTTTGTTATGTTATGTAACAGATAGATAAAATCATTTAAAATAATAAAAAAAAAAGACTAGAGGTACAGACTGAGTAATTTGTATACTTAAAAAGGCACACATCCACGCTTTTTTTGTCTAAAGTTTCAATGCCTTGACAATAGCTATGAATAATAAACATGTTGTTTATCGAAACTGATGACCTTGGAGTAACTCAGAATTCACCACTCCGCAAGCGCCTGCAGTGTGCATTCGGTTATTACGGTGTATTTTTTTTTTTGCTAATTATAATCCTCTGATCTACAACCCCTGCAAAGAAATAACAGCTAAGAGCAAGCATGAGATAATGAAGCTGAACTAGAAGCTATCTTCACAATAGTTTGTGAAATCGTTACTGTTTTAACACCATAGTTCCAGGATTCCGGATTCCATACTTGCATTTTTTTTTTTTTTTTAACTAACTCCCTCTTTTACAAAGGTGCACTATGCTTTTTAGCGCGCGCTAAATATTACCACGCATTAGCGGTTAGCGCACGCGTTGATTCAGCATGCGCTTTATCCACGCTAAAACGCTTAGTGCGCCTTTGTAAAAGAGGGCCTAAGCCCTGATTTAAGGCTTTTAACCACACAGGTTTAGCAAATAGCTTCCATGCTGGGAAAAATCCACACTAAAAGCCAGATTCTCTAAAGGCGCCTAAGTTAAGTGCCGCTAGGCCTCTAGACTGGTGGCAACTAGCAACGCCTAAAGTGAAATTTGCGTGGAAGTTAATTTGTTTTAATTGACACTGATGTTCTAATTGAAAATGCCATTAAAACTCATTTTAAAAATGATGAAAAAACATTACAGTTCCATGTGAATTTCAGTTAGGCACTTGGGTGATGCCTAAATCCGGTTCATAGACAAAACCGCCGAAGACAAAGGTGTGCGCTGACAACTGAGTGCAAGATGGAAGCGCGCGCCGAAGAAAAAGAGTTTTTAGGGGCTCTGACGGGGGGTTTTGTTGGGGAACCCCCCCCCACTTTACTTAATACAGATTGCGGCGGCGTTGTGGGGGGGTTTGGGGGGTTTTAACCCCCTTCATTATACTGGAAACTTAACTGTTTCCCTGTTTTTTAGGGAAAAAGTGAAGTTTTCAGTAACCCCCACAACGCCCCCACAACACGGCGCGATCTGTATAAAGTAAAGTGGGGGGTTTTTCCCCCCACACCCCCCGTCGGAGCCCTTTAAAACAGTCATTTTCTTCGGCGTGCGCCTCCGCGTTGCGCTCAGTTGTCCGTGCGCGCCTTTGTCCCAGCGCGCTTTTGACCTGACACCCTAAATCCAGGCCCTAGCCATACCTAACGACGCCTAAGTGAAAAGTAGGTGTGATTAACAACAGAGTATAGGCGTGGTTTGAGTTAGGTCAGGGGTGGGCAACTCCGGTCCTCGAGGGCCGGAATCCAGTCAGGTTTTCAGGATTTCCCCAGTGAATATGCATTGAAAGCAGTGCGTGCAAATAGATTTCATGCATATTCATTGGGGAAATCCTGAAAACCCGACTGGATTCCGGCCCTCGAGGACCGGAATTGCCCACCCCTGGGTTAGGTGCTAATAGGTGCCTGTATTATAGACCAGAAAACCCCTTGCTTACATTACAGACACCTATATTGTAGGCGCTTACGGCACCTAGCTTAAATTTTTACCGCCTTAAATTTTTACAGTCCTGAAATAATGATAACAAATCAGTAAAAACCACCTTTTTATACATAACATCGTAGGGACGTCTATCTGGCGTCTATATGGGTTTTCGGGAACGCATGCCTAATAGATGCCTACGATATGCGTGTTGTATTAGAGACCTAAATAGTGCTTAAATAACGCTGATTGCCACTTGCGCCACATGAACGTCTAAACCACGCCTAAAGTTAGGCGCACTTTACAGAATCTAGGCCATACAGTATACCCTCGCGAATTCACGTTCCCGAATTCGCGGACTCAGTAATTTGCGGTTTTTCCCTCAACCAACTTCTTTTCCTGACCAGGATTGAGCGCCGGTTTCTGTTCTGTTTATGACTGGAAGCGACAGCTAAGGATGAGCGATTCTGTGGGCAGGTGCACGTGTGTGGGAGAGAGAGGAGAGAGCCTCGCGATAATATCCAAAGGCGGGCACTTCAGCTGAAGAGGGAGAAAGAACTGCATTCGTTTGGTTGAAGCAGAAGTCTGCAGTTTTGGACCAAGCAAATAATATGTTAGAGAATCCAGTGGCTTTATCTTATGATACTATTTTATTTGGAACTCTTATGAGAGCTAAAAGCCAATTATCAATGAGAAATAACAAGCTTCTATTAGTGATGACAGGGGCTGCCAATGCCATGCAGCTTATTTTAAGAAATTGGAAAAACTGGGATAGGTTAAACTACACATTCTGGTGGGAATCCCTGTGTTATACATAAAAATGGAGCGTTGCATGGCCATACAACAGGGACACTTTAAGAATTTTATGGATGTTTAGGAGCCATTGGCTAAATCCTGTAAAGAGAAATAATTGATTTTATTTTATTGACAAGTAAACATACACATCCTGGGGTGGGGGGGGTAAGGGAAGGGAGTGGAATTGGAATTGATCCAGGGATTTTATGAATAGTTTCATGAAGGTTTTGATATATTTGTTTATTAGCTGGGAGGGGGGGGGGGAATTCCTTTGTGCAGTAATATTTGTAAGTTTGTTGAGCTTATTATATAAGGTACAAAAATGTGAATCATTTATTGCGCATTTGTGGTTTGAAAATCAATAAAGAATTTTTTTTAAAAAAAGAAGCAGTAGTCTGTCTTGTATCAGCGCGCACCTACATACATACAAGCGCCAGGCCCACAAGACTTCACCTCCGACGTCAATTCTAATGTCAGGGAGGAAGTTCCAGGTCAGCCAGGCAGCGATTGGCTGGCCCAGAACTTCCTCTCCGACGTCAGAATTGACGTCGGAGGTGAAGTCTTGTGAGTCCAGCGCTTGTACGCGCCAGGCCTGGCTTGAGGAAGCAGCAGAGAGAAAAAGATCGCTAAGGCAATGCGATCAACTCGCGTTGCTTTTGCGATCTACTGATCAATCGCGATCGACCATTTGGGCACCCCTGCTTTAAAGCTTTGAATGGACTTCTATCCATTTATCTTCTTGAACACTTTAAATTTATAAGCAGAAAATATTTACACAAAGTACGATTCTTTGACTTTCCATCAGTAAAGGAACATGTCTATAAGCGATTTTTTGGTAAAACTTTGGCTTATCAGGCGGTTGTGTGGGAAAAAGAAGTTAGTACTTCTATATCATTTTCTACTTCTCATTTGGCCTTCAGAAGAATGTTAAACATATTTGTCCGGCAAATATTTTGATTCATTTGCTGTGTTCATACCAGGGGTCTCCAAAGTCCCTCCTTGAGGGCCGAATCCAGTCGGGTTTTCAGGATTTCCCCAATGAATATACATTGAAAGCAGTGCATGCACATAGATCTCATCTAATCTAATCTAATCTAATCCTTAGGTTTGTATACCGCATCATCTCCACGTTCGTAGAGCTCGACGCGGTTTACAGTAGGAGAAATAGGAAGGAACTACAACAGAGGGTTAGAGGTAGAAGTGTGAAGAAAATTTAGAGGACTTGGGATGCCAAGATATAAGAGTTTCCTTGATTCCTAAATTGGAGGGAGACTTACATTTTTAGAGAAAAGCCAGGTTTTCAGATGTTTGCGGAAAACTTGGAGAGAGCTCAAGTTCCGAAGAGGGGAGGTAAGGTTGTTCCAGAGCTCAGTGATTTTGAAGTGGAGGGAGGTCCCTAGCTTTCCTGTGTGGGAAATGCCTTTTAGCGAGGGGAAGGATAGTTTTAATTTGTGGGAGGATCTGGTGGTATTAGGGTTTGAGGAATTCCAAGAAAGAGGGATAAAGGGAGGGAGGATACCATATAGGATTTTAAACAGGCGCATTTGTAGTGGATATTCATGCATATTCATTGGGGAAATCCTGAAAACCCGACTGGATTCGGCCCTCAAGGAGGCCCCTGGTTCATACTATGATTGATTAGCATTCCCTGGCTTGTGAACCACACAGAACCGCGAGGTAGCTGTAATATATAAGAATTCATGTTATGTTATGGTTATTGCGAATGGGCAGACTGGATGGGCTATTTGGCCTTTATCTGCCATCATGTTTCTATATTCTTAAGTCCCAGATATGGAACAGTCTAGTGGAATAATTGTGATGATGAAGAAATTAGCAAATTAGCATGAAGAAATTAGCAAATTAGCAATCTTAGCATGATTAGTACTAGGTATTCTAGAGGCTTGATTTATTCATTCATTTATAAAATTTATATTCCGCTCAATCTACAGTTCTCAGTGGAGTACAAAATCTGTGTACTGAAAAGTTCCCCGGAATGCTAATGCAAACAATGATTCGAAAATATGTCCTTTTTCCACATATGCTCAGAAGTGTAGGGGGTGTAAGGTGTGGGGTTGCTTTTTTTTTTTTTTTTATTATCTCTTATCCATTACCCTACCCTCCCTTATGTACTCTCCTTTTATGTCCTTCTATACTTTTATTATAATGTAAATTCCCCCCATAAATTCCTTATGTTTCCAGTATTGTCGTATTTGTCTTAAGTCAAGATTGTTTTATTTATTGTTGTAAAATTTTTAACAAATTAATTTTATTAACATGTACATCGCTTTGAATTCAGATAAAGCGATTAATCAAATCTTTTATTAAACTTGAAACTTGAAAACTTGAAACTTGACTTTGGCACTAAAAGGGAGTGGGCATCCCTCCTGCCGATCTTCAATTTGGGTTGGGTTGGGGAGGTTTGTGCATTTATTCTGCACATGGGCCGATTGCTACCACCAGCGAAGGGCACATGCAAATTTAGCGAACCTTCACTACTCTCCGCCAACCTCATTTGCATGCGTGCTTTTTGGAGAACGACTCTCTTTTTTTTTTTTTTTTTTTAGAAATTGCTGCAATAACGGAGGCAGCAGCGGGCCCGTCAGTTTTATAACGCAAAGCTATGGGAATCCAGCCCTTCATCCTCCATTGCCCCAAGTACAAAAGTTAGATTGTGAGTCAACTAGTCACAGATTAAGTACCTGGAAAAACTAGAGTTAAGAAAATAAACTCACCCACATCGACGTTAAACGTGCCTTTAAAAACGGGACAAAAGAATACCAAGACTCTCTGGATATATGTCAGTTATTGACCCTTCTCCCTAGCATCCATTTTTGGTCGTTCGTCCCACTCCCACTGACAAATGGCAAGGGGAATAAATAGAGTATTGCCTAAGGGCTCCTTTTACTAAGGAGCGCTATGCGTCTTAGCGTATGCTAAATATTAGCACGCACTAACCGCGCGCTAAATGCTAATGGGTGCATATTAGTCTATGGACGCATTAGCAGTTAGCACACGCGTATATTTAGCGCGCGCGCTAAACGCGGACTAAAACGCATAGCGCACCTTAGTAAAACAGGGGGTAAGTCTTTATACCACGGCAAAAAGTGAGCATGAATTCAAGCCAGCTTTCTAACACTCCTAAGCTGCGCTAGTGGTTTTAGCACACGCTTAGCGCGCGCTGAATTGCCGCGCGCTAAACCCTAATGCCAGCATTGAGCTGGCATTAGTTCTAGCCGCGTAGCATGGATTTAGCGCACGCTAAAATTCTGCGTGCGCTAAAAATGCTGTCGCAGCTTAGTAAAGCAGGGAATAAGTCTTTATACCATGGCAAAAAGTGAGCATGAAATCAAGCCAGCTTGCTAACACTCCTAAGGGCTCCTTTTACTAAGGTGCGCTATATGTTTTAGCGCAAGCTAAATATTGGCGTGCACTAACCAGGCGCTAAATGCTAACGCATGAATGTTAGTCTATGGACGCATTAGCAGTTAGCACATGCGTATGTTTAGCGCACACTAAACGCGCACTAAAATGCATAGCACACCTTAGTAAAACAGGGAGTAAGTCTTTATACCACGGCAAAATGTGAGCATGAAATCAAGCCAGCTTGCTAACAGTCCTAAGGGCTCCTTTTACTGAGGTGCGCTATGCATTTTAGCGCATGCTAAATATTAGCATGCACTAACCAGGCGCTAAATGCTAACGCGTGCAGGTTAGTCTATGGACGCATTAGCAGTTAGCACATGCGTATATTTAGCGCGCGCTAAATGCGCACTAAAACGCATAGCACACCTTAGTAAAAAGGGAGTAAGCCTTTATACCACGGCAAAATGTGAGAATGATATCAAACCAGCTTGCTAACACTCCTAAAGGCTCCTTTTACTAAGGTGCGCTATACGTTTTAGCGCAAGCTAAATATTAGCGTGCACTAACCAGGCGCTAAATGCTAACGAGTGCATGTTAGTTTATGGACACATTAGCAGTTAGCACACGTGTTTGTTTAGCGCACGCTAAACGCGCACTAAAACGTATAGCACACCTTAGTAAAACAGGGAGTAAGTCTTTATACCACGGCAAAAAGTGAGCATGAAATCAAGCCAGCTTGCTAACACTCCTAAGGGCTCCAGCTGCGATAGCGTTTTTTAGCGCACGCTAAGCGCGTGCTGAATTGCCGTGCGCTAGACCCTAACGCCAACATTGAGCTGGCGCTAGTTCTAGCCACGTAGCGCAGGTTTAGCGCGCGCTAAAAACGCTATTGCAGCTTAGTAAAAGGATCCCTAAGTCTTTTGCAAATGTGTTAACAATTTGATCTGGGTGTTATTGCATTGGGAACATGACAGATTTTTGCCTGGTAATGCTGTGCTCGAGGCTTCTCTGAGAGTTAGGTGTGTGTTTTTTAGCATCAGGGTCTAATTACCAAAATGTGCTAACTCATCTTAACCTGTGTATTCATGCGTTAAAGTATGTTCTTAGTAAACAGGCCCCATTAATCTCAACAGGACCTGTTTACTAACTTAACACATTAAATTAGATTACTGCGTTTTTGAAAAACAAAAACCGAAGTCCCGTTGACGGCAATGCTCACGGATTGCATTTGCTAAAACTTGAGAAGAGCGTGCACATTTTATTAACTGTGAGTTATGCTAATTCAATTTATACTTGATAATTACACCTGCAATGAATTTACTCATTCGGTGCTAATGCAGTTCTTGTAGCCTTTGTCTTTTTTCATCCATAAATAATCCCTAATTATTCACATCTGAAGGACAACCATTAATTTTTATACTAATTCAAAAAAAAAAAAAAATCCATTCCCCTGCTCATTACAGGTTCAGTATGCCAATAGAAAACTTCACCATAATAGTATTTTAAATTACAGCTATTTATAAGATATTAATGATATTCTCAGTATCAGTTAATGTTTGCAGGGAATATTAGAGACGGATGCAGCATGAACGCACGGGTAATTAAAATGAAGCATAATGTTGGAATATTCTATCCTTGCAGGGTGATGTACTGGGTACAAGAAAGTCCATTTCCCTCTGCTCAAATCTTGGACCTGCTAGATTGTTGGTTAGAAATGTTATCTATCGAAAGTTGCATTGGCTTCAGGTAGACGCGAGAATAATTTTTAAGTTGGCCTGTATTTGTTATAAAACGTTATGGGCTCCTTTTACGAAGGTGCGCTAAGCGTTTTAGCGTAATCACCGGATTAGCGCACGCTAGCTGAAAATCTACCGCCTGCTCAAAAGGAGGCGGTAGCGGCCAGCGCGCGTGGCAATGTAGCGTGCGCTATTCCGTGCGTTAAGGCCCTAGCGCGGCTTTGTAAAAGGAGCCCTATATGGTCTTATACCAAGTTACCTTTTAGATCACTCTGAGCTAGTAGAAACCAGACGCTCTTCACGAGACACAACCTTATTCCGTCCTCACTCCCTCCCCCCCCCCCAATAAAAGGTTGTATATACAAAAGATTTCTTAATAGAACCCTCTCCTTTCAGGCAGGACTTTGGAACAAAAGTTTCAGTGGTTTGATCTTAAATTCTTCTTACCAGACCTTTAGAAGATCGTTAAAAACGTACCGGGGGAGAGTGGTTTCAGTTATAGCCTCAGCACCTTGAGGTTGTGGGTTCAAGCCCAAGCTGCTCCTTGTGACCCCCCATTACTCCAGGTACCTTAGATATATTGTGAGCCCACCAGGACAGACAGGGAAACATGCTTGAGTACCTGAATAAATTCATATAAACCGTTCTGAGCTCCCCTGGGAAAACGGTATAGAAAATTGAATAAAGGAGGCATGTCGATCCAAGATGGCTGCTGATGCGTGTTACTGAGCAGACGCTGGAGCGGATTCCTCCTGATAGCTCATATCGCAGCAATTACTTGGCCTTATTTACCTTGAAATGCCGAAAAGAAGGGGTAGGAGCGCCGTTGTAGCCTCACGGCGCTCCAGAACAGCAACCTCCGGCAATACTGAAGAATTGCTAAGGCGAATGCAGGGCATCATGACGCCTTCGGGGACACCGTCACTTGAGACACTCCAGTCAAGCGGAATGGAGGTGTCTCGGTGAAGTTTGGAGACCACGCTGAGTCCCGACGTTAGACCTCCTCCCTAGCATCCTCGAGCTACCAGCTCCCCAGAGGTTGAGAACCTACCGGAGGTCGGGATGTGTTCTCTCCCGGATGCTACATGGAGCTGTGTGGAGAAAGCCGACTCAGGCTCACAGGCTCTGCAGGAGAGCCTGAGTATGGACGAGGTTGCCATAGCAACAGAACTTGGACCTACCCTGGCTAATGGAAGTGGAGGAGAGCTATTGGCTGGTGAGCAAAGTTTTTTACATACACACTTGCAATGTCCTATCATAGTTAAGCCCCAAGAAGTCACCTTAGATGCTTTGTGGGATCTGGTGGCCAATTTGGTGAAAACAGTGAATATCCAACACAAGCGAGTGGAGGGGAAAATAAAAGATCAAGAAAAGGAAATTATCCAGATAAAACGAGATATTGGAGATTCTAAGATATCTTTAGACAGTATGAAAAATGAATTAAAATCTTCCAAATAACTTCAAGAAACTTTAATGAAAGATAACGTGAATTTAAGAAGGAAGATTGAGACATTTGAAAACTTCTCAAGAAGAAACAATATCAGACTGATTAATTTTCCACGAATTACAACAATCGCTCCTTGTGAAATGTTAAAACTATATCTGGTGGAAATATTGGAAGTGCCTGAGGACTCATTACCTCCATTTACACAGGTTTACTATTTACCCAAGAAAAATCAAAATCAACAACAAGAAAAAAGTCAAGGACCAATAGATGTATCAGCTTTATTGGAATTATCAGATAGAGAAATGGCCACTTCGGCAACATTGGTGTCAACTTTAGGCCTGACGTTGGATAAAAATTGGATTTTGAGACTTTTCTTTAAAAATAGAGTTAAAGAATTCTTCGGATTTAAGATACAAATGTTCCCCAACTTGGCTAGAGATACACAAAGGCGAAGAAAATAATTTCTTATGTTCAAAAAGCAGGAATTATATCTCTTGGAGCAACTTTTTATCTTCGTTACCCTTGCAAGTGTATTATACAATATAATTCTCAAAAATATGTTTTCTTTGAGCCCTTCCAGCTGATTACTTTCCTCTCTATATCCCGGCTTGAGAAGGAAAAGAAAGGAGTATAGATTATAATCATACCCTCCCTTTTCTTGCGCGTGAAGCGGAAATATAAACATACCTGTAAATGAAGGAATGTGGACGTTCGCTCTCACCAGAGGCGAGAAAAATCCGCGCAAGACAAATATTCGTTATAGATCAAGTACTAGCAAAACCAGATCTTTACCTATAACGGACACGGTCAGGCAACGAAAGGAAGGCGGGCTGTTCGGAGGACATATATAATGTGGAAACGTAACCATGGTAACGAAAATGCATTCGCGTGACTTATGTTGAAAACGCAAAGAGTCAAGGGAATCATACTGAACACGCGTTGACGTGATGACGTGTTCACGTGCTGTACGTGCGTGTGTCCTTCGATGGGCAAGCGGCCTCTAGTGGCGCGCTGAATTGTCATGGCGCTGAGTTATCTTGCGCTAAATTGTCTTGCGCTGAGTTGTCGCTGCGCTCAGTTGTCTTGCGCTCAAATGTCTTACGCTGGATTGTCTTTGCGCTTACTTGTCATGCGCTCAATTGTCTTTGCGCTGAGTTGTCTGCGTGATTTTGTCTGCGCGCGATTGTCTTGGCGCGCTTTTGGCCTGTCACCATAGATTATATTAGATGCCCATATCAGTTAACTCGCATCACTTTTCCTAAGTTAGTTTTTCCCTGATTTCCCTTTTATATATTACATTTTGGATCTTTTGTGGACTTGAGCTGATTTAAATAAAATCTGATACTCTTGAAGTGTTGTCCTATTTTTAGATTTCCTGACTTAAAAAGCTTTCTGTACAAGTTTATCTTGAATTGTATTTTTTGAAAATGAATAAATAAATAAAAGAAAATTGAATAAAAATAAATATCTATCATCTAGATAAGTTAATAATTTATTAATGTTATATATCCTATATAATAAAACCCTAAGCGCGTCAGATGGAACGTGCTACCGAGTTGGAGAGCAGCCTGTGAGGTTCGCTAAAGCCGGCCACCACGATCACAAGCTGCTTTGAAGAGGAACAGGCCAGAAGACACCGGGATGGAGGAAAGGTAAGAAGCGGATCAATACCATGTGCCAGGGGGAGAGGAAAAGGGAAAGGGGGCTGCTTTGGGGGGAGGTGTGCTGGGGACAGACAGCTTTGCTCTGGGGGGAAGACAGAAGGGGCCATGGAGAGGCAGGGAGAGGGAAAGGGGGCTGCTTTGGGGGGAGGGGTGTGCTGGGGGAGACAGAAGGGGCCATGGAGAGATAGGGGGAGGGAAAGGGGTCTGCTTCGGGGGGAAGTGTGTGCTGGGGCAGACAGCTTTGCTCGGGGGGGGGGAGGGGGGGAGGTGAAAGACAGAAGGACACAGACAGCGGCCAAGGAGAGAGAGATAAAGAAACACATCTATTCTAGCACCCGTTAATGTAACGGGCTTAAAGACTAGTATATATATATAATGCACTGTGTTTTGTGGTGTAATTTGCTGTGTTTTTACAGTTCTTGCCTCTTATTGTAAACAGCACTGAACCGTGAGGTATTGTGGTATATAAATAAATGTAGTAGTATATATTTGGTTTAACTTTTAAACAATATTCTCTGCCAGAACGGTTTTGATATTACAATTTAATGATTCTCACAGACAGGCAGCTTTCTGAAGCATAGGGTCCTGTCTCCTGAAGTGTGAAATAATTTCACCAAAGTGAACTGTACATGTAAAATACGGTAGTACAAAAAGCCTCAAAACATGAACAATGCCGATGTCCAGACGGTTTCTGATATTTTCACACAGTGCTAAACTTTCTTTATAATTCTTTATTTTCATTTTATAGTATTGACATAATATTAGTCAAGACAAAGAAAAAATACAATACCAGTTCAGACTTTTAAGATGAGACAATAATCAATAAGAAAAGTGTACATTAGAAAAACAAAAAAAACAACAAGAGGTTCCTTTTCTCATCATAGAGGCAAAGTATTAAACCAAAATACAAAATTTACTAGATTGTAACATTAGACCTCAATTAAAAGGGGAGAAAGCAATACAATAGCTGAATCCTTTATCAAACAATACAAGATAATAAAAAAAAAGATGGTAGCGAGGGAGAACAAGAACCGTATTAATGAGCTGTATTGAAACAAAAATTCTCTCAAGTATTCTAAGTTTGAAATGGGCTGTGCAAGAAAGTTTGTGCAGATTTGGCATTGGTGAGCTACTGATGCAAAATCTTGGAGAGATCCTTATAAATCAACACATAAGAGAACACAAAAAGGAATGTGTGAGACGAGCTTTGTGGACTTTTTTTTTCACTGAAAACATAAGCGCCGCTCAAGAATTAGGCCCTGTTTTGCTAAGGTGCGCTAAGGGTTGTAGCGTGGGACGAGCGCACTAAATCAATGCTTGCGCTAACCGCTAACATGTCCATGTCTTGCGCAATGTTTATTGTGCAAGACGTCCGTGTCTAACCCACCCTTGAGACCGCCCAAAGCACGCCCGTAACACGCCTCTACCACACCCATCTCGTGCTCTGAACGTACAGAGGCTGGAACACCTCACTAGACGTACAGAAAGACGGTTTTGATTATCGGCACGTGGACATCCTGGCAATTAGGTCATCCGAGTGCTTTTTGGACGTCTATGTTTTTTGATTAATTCTGACGGTGACATAACTAATTTTATCATATCTAAGAAAAAAATGCAAATTATTGCATATTCTTCTGTATTAATATTATCAGATGTAGACTGCATGGTATGAGATGTATACTGCTATACTCTTTAATTCATTGTACGTAAAGCTTCTCTTTATTGTATTTACATTTTCTTTTATTGTATTCACAATCTCTTTTACTGTAAACCGCCTAGAAGTCGCAAGATAGCTGGCGGTATATAAAAATAAACTTATTATTATTATTATTATTTTCATTTTGATTTTCTTCTGTTCTGCTCAGACAGAACGCTCGCATTTGTATTCTGCTTCCCATTCTTACCGAAATATCAATTAACATAAATAGCCTACGATGTGTTCAAGCTGTGTGGGGCTTTGACCGTTGCAGATAAAGATCTTGCAGATAATATTTGCCTTCCCTTTCATTTTGAAAGGACACGAAATCCGGCCAGCTTTTTCCCTGCTGCGAATGACAAAAGCGTAAGATAGTTATATTCTGACACAAAGCGCACTCCTGTGCCGCTCTCTGAAATGTCATCGCATAGGTAGCCTGCTGGGCTCAGCTCAGAGCTGCAGTGCCAAGACCGCTAATAAAAAAAAAAAAAAAAAAGGAGGAAAGGTTAATGAAGGTGTTGGGGTTATTTATTATCTTGAATGGAAAGATCTAATTCTATCCATAAGACTTATTCAAGGATAAGCTTTTGACTATGATTTTTAATACTTTATTTTTCACCTCCTAGAATTTTGGATTTGGAAACACTAATACACATACGCTATATCGTGCTTGTGTATGTATATTGACATTAGGGAGAAACACTTAGGGCTCCTTTTTACGAAGCCGCGCTAGCGGTTTAATGCGCGTAATAGCATGCGCTAAACTGCCGGACGCGCTAGCCGCTACCGCCTCCTCTTGAGCAGGCGGTAGTTTTTCGGCTAGCGCATGATGAAAAGTCCCGTGCGATAAAGCCGCTAACGCGGCTTCGTAAAAGGAGCCCTTAGAAACAGGTGGGTCAATATTCAGGGGAGATATGATAGAGGTCTATAAAATACCGAGTGGAGCGGAATGGGTAGGCGTGAATTGCTCGTTTACTCTGTCCAAAAATACAAAGACTAGGGGACATGCAATGAATCTACTAAGCAGCAAATTTAAAACAAATTTAAGAAAATATTTCTTCACTCAATGAGTAATTCTTGTAAACTCTGGAATTCATTGACCGAGAAGGTGGTAAAGGCAGTTAGATTAGCAGGGTTTAAAAAATGGGTTTGACAACTTCCATAATTTACTCATGAAACACAAGATATCCACAAAAAGACAAAGCTGCACCCATTATAATCAGAAGATAACAACCAAAAAGTGGAACTGATACTGAAAATCATATCATTCAAATTCAAAACATCCTCAAGGTAGGAATTATTCCTAGTTCAAAAATAGCACTGGTGGCCCCTAGAGGTAGGCTCGTGGTACTGCCACTAGATATTAAGCTGCTGTATAAAGTCAAATTTCACTAGGCCCAAATCTTAGCCTGCTTGACTAACATTGCCACCTGGGTATTCCACAGCCATTTCTCTCTTCCCATTTTCTCTGTTTCTGTGAATTACATTGCCATCCTTCTAGGCTCTTCAGGTTATAATCTTGGTCATTTTTACTTCACTTTCTCTCTCTACTTATCCAACAGACTACAAAATAATTGCCTGATTTATAAGGTATATAATCAAGTTGAAATAAATAATAAGTAAAATCAACATTTCTTTCTGAACTAACTACCAAAACTCTAATCTTCCCATCGCCTCATACTTTAGACCAGTGTTTTTCAACCTTTTTACACCTATGGACCAGCAGAAATAAAAGAATTATTCTGTGGACCGGCATCGGTCCGTGGACCCGCGGTTGAAGAATACTGGGTTAAGTCGTGGGCCGGACCCCGCCCATCTCTACCCAATCTCCACCCCAGACCCCGCCCCCATAATAGTACTAATTGCAGCTTGCACGTCCCGTGCCTCATCTAGAAGCCTTCCCTCTGACGTTGCAACATCAGAGAGAAGGCTTCCGGTTCAGGCGCAGGATGCCCGTGGGAGCCACTGCCCGTGGCTTTGTGCACTGAATCAGTTAGGAAGTTGGAGCTGGCTCGAAGATAACGCCACATCGATCGCACTGTGGACCGGCGGTTGAAGAACACTGTTTTGGGCCTGATGCATGTGTTGGCTCTGTGGACCGGCAGGAAATTTCTGTGGACCTGAAAGGTCACTTGGACACACAATGTCAGAGGCGTGAAGAAAGTACAAGAAATTTTATTCACAGCATGCCGGGACCCTAGTGCAGTTAATAGCCTGCCTACTAGAGTGTCAGAAACAGGAAATACACGGACTTTTATGCCCTTTTCGCAAACTAATATATGCAAAAACTACAATTTTCATTTGTTACTTCTATAACTTTCTACAATTATTATTGGTCCTAAGCCAGCACTTATGATAGGTTCAGGGGTACAACTTATAGTCCTATAGGAAACTAGCTCATTTCTCTGCTTATCTAAATCTTACAGGTCTAAATGCTACATGTACAGAAGGGCAGGGCACATCATGGCTCAAACTCTTATCTATTCAGCTTACAATGTGGTAAGGTAGGGACATACATTTTAGGCAGATGAAGTCAATAGATTGTAAACTTTCTTCAGCTATGTAGACCAGAGCAATATTTTAAACAACAGTTAACTATTTCATGACCCTACATTCCCCCCTTTCAGGCTGGCGTACCTAAGGAGCCAAGCCTGACAAAATAAAGTTAGGGGTCAGGAAAGTCGGGGTTCCCAGTGGGTAAGGGACGATACTGGGAGAGGGCCAATGCAGCAGTGGAACGTTTGACAGCAGAGTCCATAGTTCAGTGGAGCAGCTTTATGGCTATGGGGACCATACAGGGCAGGCAGCAAAGGAGCAGAGAAGACAGGGCGGCAACCAGCAAGATGATATTCAGTGCTGAACCAGAGGGCAACCAGGAGCTGAAGGTACCAGAGATCCAGTCTGCAGTAAGATCACGTCAGGTCTGGTCAGGAACATGAGCCAGTTTGGTGATACGATCCACATCGTTCTCAATCACTTTACTCAAGTTCAAGGCAGCAGTTGGAGAGGTTGAATTTATCACAGGCACAGCAGCTAGTAAATAGTCCAAAGCTAGACGATTCTGATAAATAGCAGTGCACATTTTAGCATTCGCTCTGCCAATGGTACTCAAAGCTCGGGAGGTCTCATTGGTTATCAGTTCGAGTACAGCTTGTAGACAAATAATGCAGTTCAGCATATAGATTGGGGTCTGATAGCCCCAGGTGTCATCCTCGGTCCATGTGGCAGGTCCATAAGCAGCAATGATCCGTTCTGCAGGCCAGTCATCACCCCATTCACCTATTTTAAGGGAATTGGTGGAAGTAGACCGCTTTTGGCGACCTCTGGTGTTGAATACAGGGGCTCCCAGGTGTTCACCATCGGGAAGAAGCTGGGACGAATCATGCAAAGCACACATGTACCAGTCTAGTTAGCAGGCAATCAAGAGTAGGCAAACAGATCACAGAGCCAGTATCAACTATCAGGAGCTGACCATCATTCATAGGAAGTTCCATTAAGCAGTGTCTGAAGGGCTGAAGACAGTGGGAAGCAACAATGGAGGTTCACAAGGCCCATCGTGAAGGTCGTGGACCTGACGTAAAAGTGAGGGTCTGTGAAGTCAGGTTTAACATGTCCAGCTGCATTGCCTCCCATAGCCACTGTTCTCCCATACCAGTCCCTCCTCATACAAAATAATTGCTAACATTAAGAGTCTGACCTATAGTTTCAGCAAACTATATAAACAGATTTCTAGTGATTACAGGATATTAGTATCTACTTTCATAATTTCATAAAACTGGGGAAACACCACAGAGTGATAGACAGGAGCACATGAGTGGGATACAATTCGGACATATACATCAGTACCTGAGTCTCACCTTTTACCATCAATATACAATGCCATGCAGTCTCTGGCCTTCTGGACTTGGACATTGGCATTCCAGTTATATGGGTCAGTGATAGTGAAAACCATGGGATTACAGTAGCCTGTAGTACACAAGGGGCCGGAGCTAGGACCTATAGTAAGGGAGGCAGACGGGGTATTCTTTCTCATAAAGGACAGGCTCCACCATTAGTGAAGGTTTCCTCATAGGGGCAGTTCTTAAAGGCATCAGGTTATACAGACCTATATACTTAGCACATTTGGTATAATAACGCTGTCAATCTAGGGAGCCACACAAAACTGTATTAGGGGTAGTACCATGACCTTGAGAAACATCAAATAGTACACATGTATCACAATACAAAGACACCGGGTGAGTGGGGTCTACAATAAGAGCCTAGTTGATAAGTGGACCCTCAACATTATAAATGCAGATTTCCGTCCACTTTTAAACTTCATCACCAGTAGGTTGGAAACAGAAAATACTCTCTGATGTTTGACACTTTCTGTACTTAACTCCTTCATGCAAACAAACATCAGGCAAAGGGGCTGCACTTGTTAAGTACAATAGGAAAGAAATACAGAAGAAAGAAGCATAAGTGAGGGCAACACAAATATCAGATATAAATATACTAACATAGGAAGCTCATTTTTCTTTCAGGCACAACTTAGAAAACTTCAAACAGTTAAACTCAAGACACTTGCTAAAAGCAGTGGTGAACCACAGGCAGTCAATTAAACTCAAACACTTATAAAGAATTATATTCAGAACACCTGCTAAGTACAGTGGTAAATATTCAGAACTTTTGAGGTCTTAGAAAGCTTCAGCTGAAGATCCGTGTTGTAGTGGAACCAAGTTTCATGTCCGGACACCTTTGACAACTGTAAGAGAAGAAATTATTACAGTAAAAGGACCTATCCACCTAAGTTTCAGGGGGTCTGACTTCCAAGTTTTAGCCATACTGTATTTACAGGGACATACCCATGAACTTGTGTAGCTATCGATAGTGGGGCCCTTTCCAGGACCCATTTGTGGAGCTCTTGAAGGGCTTTAGCTAAAGACTGGACCTGACTCTGGAGGATATCTGATCCCAGAGTAGCAAAGGAACCAGGATCTGGGCTCACAATGGGTGGTTGCCGGCCGAACATGAGCTCAAATGGGGCTTAGATGGGGTGCATCTAATCTGAAAAAGAACAGCAGGCAGCAGGACAGGCCAGGATAGATTAGTTTCTTCAATTCATTTTGTGAGAAGGGTCTTAAGAGTTCTGTTTATTCTTTCGACCTGACCAGAGCTCTCAGGATAGTAAGCAGCATATAATTTCTATTCAATTTGGAGGGCCTGAGCAATTTGTTGGACAACATTGACAATGAAAGCAGGGCCATTGTCACTGCTTATAGAAACAGGGAGACCAAAGCACGGAATTATTCAGGAGGTGTTTGGTTACGTCTCTGGCGCGTTCAGTGCAAGTAAGGAAGGCTTTGACCCATCTAGTCAGGGTGTCTGTGAAGACTAGGAAGTGACTGAGGGAACGGAAATGGGCATGTGGGTAAAATCTACAGACAGAACCTGCATCGGATATGTTCCAATAGGTTGGTATCCAAGAGGTGGCAGTCATCTGATTGGGAATTTTATTCTAGAACCGACAACACACTGTCGGACCATATTCCGGACTAGCTGATCAAGGTAATTGATAAAGAAATGTCTCTTGAGAGTAAATTTTCATAGCGGGTTCTCCAGAGTGTGCCAGATCATGGCATCTTTTGACAATTGTGAGGGCCAGGTGTTGAGGAATGAATATGAGGGTACCCGCTGTGCTTGCGTTTGAAGTATCAGTGTGTGGGTCTGGATTGGCACTTGAATTGGCGCATTTTGTATCCACCCCCCTTTCAGGACAGACTGGCCCAAAATAATGCATGCCCAAGTCTGTTCCTGAGAAGCGTACTGGGGTGTAAGGGAATCCAGAAAAGGAATGATTGTATACAGAGGAGCCGAAAGAGGGGGCAGAGACTGGCAGCTCGGGCTGTGTGGTCGGCAAGGGCATTGCCACGAGAGACAAGGTCCATCACGCGTCTGTAAGCATGGCAGTGCATAACAGAAACACGTGAGGGTAGTTGTACGGCCTCAAGAAGGTCAAGAATGAGGGGAGCATAATGGATCAGGCGGCCGGAGGCTATAATGAAACCTCGATGTTTCCAGATGGCCCTATGGGAATGCAAGTTAAGGAAAGCATATTTGGAGTCAGTATATATATATTGCAAGACTGAGAGGCAGAGTGGCGCAGGGCAGAAGTGAGGGCATAAAGCTCAGCTTCTTGGGCAGAAGGGCCAGAAGGCAGGGGCCTGAGTCAGAAGTTTTTGGAGGCAGCGAAAAGACCGCTCCTGAAGTTGGGTCCAGACAAAAGGGGCTGAGTCAGCGCCTTTGGTGGAATCATACAGAGGACGAGCAATAGTGGAGAAATCAGGGATCCAGATGGGACAGTATCCTGCAATACTGAGAAAGGTGCTCAGAGCCTTGCAGTTATCAGGGACAGGGAGACTACAGACAGCCTGGACACGGGTGTAGGAAGGGACCTGGTACCCTTGGAGATTTGAAAGCCAAGGTAGGTGACACGAGGAAGGCATACTTGAAATCAATGTAAATATGGCCACAGGAAAATTTAAAAGGCAGACCCACTATCTGAAAGACTCAGATAAATAATAATAATAACAGTTTATATACCGCAATACCGTGAAGAGCTATGTGGTTTACAAAAGATTAGAGAAGGTACAAAATAATTGAACTTAAGATGTGTACTAACACATAAGAATTGTTCTCAATCCCTATTCTATATCAGGTTCCTACCCCAAAGAGCTGACTTATAAAATTAAGCTAAATGCAGTTCTGGATCCACCCACTAAGCAGGGTAGTCTGACACAAGCGCTCTCTAAAGCAGCAGTCCCTTCACTATCAGCTGACTGGCAAAAATATTTACTTCAATACAAAAGCATTCCTAAAAATTACATTGTTATACCTAAACTTACATTTTTTATATACAGAAATACAAAACAAAGTTTGGAATATACAGTAAAACTTTGGATTGCAAATAACTTGGTTTGCAAGTGTTCTATAAGACAAGCAATGATTAAATTTTAACTTGCTATACCAGTAACGTCTTGCAATACACATACATACAGTATAGAAGCATCACATTTTCACAACTGAGCCAATGGTTCCTCTCTATATGACGCTGCAGGAATGCAGTGACTGTTCCAAACGAGCAAGGGCTTGCAATACAAGTATGTATATTTTTGTACACGAGTGCCCTGGAATACAAGCATACTTCTGGAACAAATTATGCTCCCAAACCAAAGTTTTACTGTACTCACAAGTTTAAACATTGTTCATTTTTTTTTTTTTTTACAATCAACATGGGTCTCAGTAGAGACTTACTCCCCCTTCCTACAGAATTTCACAAAGGAGAGAGAGTTGCTTAAAGATCAAAGAGATCAAATTACAGATGTAGTCCTTTTCAGAACTTTTAAATTTAGACAAATAACTACTAAATTTGGACAAAGAACTTCTTTTTAGCATGGAATATAAGTTCCAGAAATCATATTTTTCATTTATATGCATTTCTGAATATGCATATACAGTTTATAACATAGCCAAAAACTTCAAATGCAAAACCACTTATCTGTTTCAGGAGAAACCACATTGGAAGTGCTACACACTTCATGGCCCTTATCAGCACAAAAGGAAAAGTACTCTCCTCTCATGCTGTGAACAACTGACAGTTTAAACTTCACTAATACATTTGGACAGACAGAACTCATAAAAAAACCCGGGATACTGCAGGACTTGGGAATCAGATGAAGGGAAGAATTTGGCAAGGTCTGAAGCAAGGACGGTGAAGGATTTTCCAATTGGAATGCAAAATAGGCTGACTGGAAGAGGAACCGACAGCAAACGAATGCATAAAAACTTGACGGGTTATGTCCTCTTCCAGGGAGCCAGAGGGGGCCAGCCCACACCAAATATCGGCCATTCTAACTGGCACAGACAAATAAGGGTTGATTTGTTAAGTATAATCAAAGACAAATTCCTTTTTTTAAAATTAGCTAACATATCAAGGGATCCCCACAAGTAGACAGACATCCCCCCATTGTGCAATGGAGGACAAAAACACTTCCCTGAATTCCTGGCCCCGCCCATCTCTGGACTAGGGAAACGCAGTACTAACAGGTCCACACTCGCTTCGTCCTCAAGGACGTCTCAGACACTCTCAAACACACAAAACACAACAGATTTCAGTTCAGTTACTCAACCAGAAAATAACAGTTCCTAGAATCCCTTTCCCACGACTTCAGCGACAGATCACGTGGCTTACTAGGCAGGAGACGAGAGACAGGATAGGGATGATCAATCCCCACTTACCAGATAGTGGCCACTCCAGGTACAGATACAGATACAGATACAGATTCTTGTACTTTAAACTGAGACTAGATAAGTCAGTTGAAGCGGTCCAACGTCCTGAGGTCTGCCAACCCCCCAAAAGGAAGGCAGCCGGCTAAGCAGACATATCAGCCGTAGGACCAGAAACAAGTGACCAATCGAGTAACCAGTGGTCAAGAGACCTTCAAGTCCCTGTTCGGAAGCCAAATGAAAGGTCACTTGGACACACAATGTCAGAGGCGTGAAGAAAGTACAAGAAATTTTATTCACAGCATGCCGGGACCCTAGTGCAGTTAATAGCCTGCCTACTAGAGTGTCAGAAACAGGAAATACACGGACTTTTATGCCCTTTTCGCAAACTAATATATGCAAAAACTACAATTTTCATTTGTTACTTCTATAACTTTCTACAATTATTATTGGTCCTAAGCCAGCACTTATGATAGGTTCAGGGGTACAACTTATAGTCCTATAGGAAACTAGCTCATTTCTCTGCTTATCTAAATCTTACAGGTCTAAATGCTACATGTACAGAAGGGCAGGGCACATCATGGCTCAAACTCTTATCTATTCAGCTTACAATGTGGTAAGGTAGGGACATACATTTTAGGCAGATGAAGTCAATAGATTGTAAACTTTCTTCAGCTATGTAGACCAGAGCAATATTTTAAACAACAGTTAACTATTTCATGACCCTACAGACCGGCACTGGTCCATGGACCGGGGGTTGAAGAACACTGCTTTAGACTAATGTAACCTGCCTTGGAACCATTTGCAAAGTTATATTCTGCTAGTGTTCCTATGCTTACATATCTCCTCGGGTCACTTTATTGATTCCCTGTCTGCTCCAGCATTCTCTTAACACGAAACACATGTATTTTACAGTTCCTTGTTACTTCTCTCATCTCTCCCTAGCTGTTCCTCAGGAACTCTTACACTGGACAACAAAGTTTTTGCTTCTTCAACACTTTGGGGTGTATCTTACAGATTTTTGGCTGCTGATCACGAAAATCACATTTTGAAATTACGTATCATAACTCTTTAAAAAAAAAAAGTACATTTTTACGATTTCTTGTTATACTTTCAGGCTAAGGAAGCCATTTTTGTCGGTCCACAGATCAGACACATCATCAATGATGAGAGATTTGAAGATCTGTTCGCTGGGCCAGAGAAAATCACCTGGAAAGCATTCAAGGATGTCGTTGAGAATTTTCTTGGCAGTTTCAGAGCATCAGATTATGTTCAACTGGTTGACAAACTTCTTAGACTAGAGCATACAAAACCGTAAAGCGTTAATATGTCGCTGAAGATACACTTTCTGCATTCACACTCAAGGCTTCTTCCCCACAAATCTTGGTGCAGTCGGTGAAGAACATGGTGAAAGGTTTCACCAGGACATTGCCACTATGGAAAAAAGATGTTAAGGCAACTGGAATCCATCAATGCTGGCTGACTATTGTTGGACATTGCAACGAGATACACCAGACACTGAATGCAAACGAAAATCGACAGGAAAATACTTTTAGCCATGGCGAACTATCATAGTGTATCAGAAACTTTGTACATTAAAACATGTTATAATCAATTAAAGATACTATTATGTTTCTCAAAATTCCTATGTGATACAGTCAGTGGGAAATTATATTTGTGTTTATTTTGAAGAGGTCTATCATAATCGCCAGTTTGTTTTAAGGAAGCAAAATGTTTGGAAAAATTTGTTGTCCAGTCTTATCTGTGCCCTTTTTCTCCACCGTGGTATAAAATATGCAAATTAGCGACTGATCCATCCTTGGCATTGTCAGGGCTCAGGCCGTAAATAAGTCTGCCCTGCATGTGGCCCTACTTCCCAGCTACTGAGATGCCATCAAAACCTACTCCAGCTCATTCCCGATCTGTCCTGGAATCAGCTTCACTTCCCCACTGCTAGAGCTACCATCAAAGCTATCTCCAGCCCATCCTGAAGAACTCTTTATATTCAGTTCATAAAGTTCCTCAAAATTGGACATGAGTGACCTCATTTTTATGTCTATGCAACCTAAATTCCAAGCCTAAACAAACATTATCTAAAACATGGTCTGGAGATTGGGGATCTCAACCACACAAAACACTTTGATGTCTTTCCTGGTATACACTGTCTTAAGACATGCCAATCCTCCACTGTGCTTCCAATCCCCATATTTTGCTCCCCACCAGATTAAACTGCACCAGTAGACATGCACAGAGCTGGATTTTTTTCCCCCCCATCTCTTGGTCCTGCTCCTTAGCTATTGGCACGCCTAAAGGTATGATGAACAGTATATGCCCTCTACCAACTCTGTACTGGGAACAAGTAGGGCAGAGAACATAACAACATAAGAAATGCCTTCACCGGATCAGACCGAGGTCCATCAAGTCCGGCGATCCGCTCACGCGGCGGCCCATTTAGGTTCTCTTATTATGAAAACCTGAAATTACCGTATCCCTCAATATGATTTGCAAGAAGGTGTATATCCAACTTGTGCTTGAAACCCCGAAGAGTAGGCTCCGCCACAACATCCTCAGGAAGAGAATTCCAAGCGCCCACCACTCGTTGTGAGAAACAGAACTTCCTGGCATTCATGTTGAACCTGCTGCCACCCAGTTTCAGGCTGTGGACCTCTTGTCCGTGTCACATCTGAAAATGTTAGTAATGCTGCTTCTTGGTCTATTTCATCAAATCCTTTTAATATTTTAAAAGTCTCTATCAAATCGCCTCTCAGTCTTCTCCTCTCGAGTGTGAACAGTCCCAGTTTCCTGAGGCGTTCTTCATAGCTCAAATTTTTCATTCCTTTGACTAGTTTCGTGGCTCGCCTTTGCACCTTCTCCAACAGAGTTATGTCCTTCTTAAGGTAAGGAGACCAGTGTTGGACACAGTACTCCAAGTGTGGTCTGACCATTGCTCTATAAAGTGGCATTATGACTTCTTCCGATCTATTTATTTATTTATTTAGATTTATATCCCGTCCTCCCAGTAGCTCAGAACGGTCTACAAGTAAACATACACAATGGAAGTAATTAGACAAATAAGATGTACAATAGGTTTAGATGCTTGGACATACAAGACTGTGCAGTGATCTACTCGTGATCCCGTTCTTAATTATGCCCAACATCCTCCATCCATTACTTAATATAAAATGCACATGAACATTCATGGAAGACAAATCTATTTATGGCAGAATAGGGACCACTTATTCACTCGCTTCCCAAGAGCACTATTCCGTAAGCTCATATCTAAATGGCACAGTGAGCAAATGAAATGTGGCATACTGTTCATATTGGATGAGCACGATCAGGATATGGGAGTGTCAAACATCACATCAATATGTACCTCTATATCAGATGTGCATGTTGATTGACAGATCTAGGTGGGCCAGGATGTCCTGCCATTCTCTCCACACTACAGCAGTGATTCTCTAGTGCTGCTTGTGGCTTCCCTGGTGCTGATTCTCTGCCACTGTCCACCCAAGCGGAAACAGGAAGTTGTGTCAGAGGGACAGCACCAAGGAGTCCTTGAGCAGCACTAAAGAATCGCTGCCACACCGATGGCTACTTTGCATTTTAAAAGGTGAGGGAGGCTTCAGAAAAGGGTGGGGAGGAGGGAAGGACATCCCAGCCAACAAGAGTCCCCTAAAGCAGCTGAAGGGAGGGATGCAGGATGGGAGGGCATGTGGTAGACTTGGGAGGGGGAGGGAGGAGGAAGGGAGAGATGTTGGATGGGGAAGGGAGGAGGAAGGGAGAGATGCTGGATGGGAAGGTGGGGAAGGGAGGAGGAAGGGAGAGATGCTGGATGGGAAGGTGAGGAAGGGAGGAGGAAGGGAGAGATGCTGGATGGGAAGTTGGGGAAGGGAGAGATGCTGGATGGGAAGGTGGGGGAAGGGAGGAGGAAGGGAGAGATGCTGGATGGGAAGGTATTTGGTGAGTGGGGAAATTGGTACACCAATATAGGTTTGTACTAGTTCTGTAACAGTATCAGGACCCTCGAATACCATTTATAGAATTGGAGCTCCCCACACTATATCAGGACACCAAAAAGGAGGCGTCACCCACGTTCAAGTGCCAGTTGTAAAGTCACCACCATGGCAACCATATAGGCAGTGAAAAATGATGAGGACAATATGTGATTAGAACTATGACTCCAAATAATGCTGGCACGATTCAATTTACCAGTCAAAATGCCTTCCCTTCCCCTCTAAGCTGCTCCAAACTCTATATACTGATCTAACACACTGAAGTTGTCGAAACTTTCACTTGTTTCTTGCCTTTTGCGGGACACAGAGCGTAGAAGTCTGTCTGACATCAGCCTCAGTTTCCTCCCTGTGTTTTTGTTTGTTTTTAAAGATTAATGTTATTTCTGTGCGTTTGAGAGAAACAATTCATAATGCAGACAAAGTAAATCATTACTACCAGAAAATAGAGATGTGCTGAAGGAATGCAAGAACATATGTAAATGAAGCATGTCATATCCTCACTGCAAGGTGAAATAGATAATGTACAGAGTTTAATGAGCTATAACAAGATTACTTCACATACAACAGCAATAAGAAATACGTAGGTGGACATGATACTAAAACAGGGTAATGGAAATCAAAATTCATTGTTAATTCGCAACAACCTATCATGCAGCAAAGTTGTCCTACTGGGACGTTTCTTTTTTCTTAGTAATTTTCATTCAATGTAATACACAAAGCAAAGAATATGGAACAATCAAATAATAGCATTATACACTTCTCTCTCAGTATTCACGGGGGATAGGGGCAGAGCCGGACCGCGAAGTGTGAAAAACCGCAAATAACTTCTCGTCCAGCTCTGACCCGCCCCCGGCTCCCTCCCGCCTTCCCCCCGGCATCCCAGCCTTACCTGGTGGTCTAACGGGCTTTCGGGGCAGGTAGAATGAGGCATTATGACATCCATTTGATTTTGTATTCTTTTACGTTTCCCTATTTTTATTTTTGTAAACCGCAGAAATGGGGCAGGGACGGTGCAGGAAATTGAGATCCAGCTTAGTAAAAGGACCCCTTTAGTGTTTCATCATATAAATATATGTTATCCATAAATGCATGGCTTTGAGTCTATGATCATCTTTTACAGGACCGAAAGGCTTGCATTTAATTATTAAGTGAGATATGACAGGGTCTTGTAATGAAAAACCATACAAGTGAGAAGACCGGCAAACTGTTCACGATGGATTTCTTGGAGAGCTTGTCAGATAGCATGCTGGCCCAATGGTGCTGTTTAAACAATCATTAGCGGCAAACAGCCAACATTGGAAATCAATCTCCCAAAAAGCGTACTGTAAAGAATAATATTCTCCTTTGTGCCTGCTGGCTCAGAAGAGAATCATTGTAATGTATGTCCTGCTACCCACATCAAAGACACAAGATGAACTCCAGAAGACCTTCCAGTATTCAACTACTGTATTTGAGATACCTGCGGAACTCATTCAGCATGTCAGACTTCCAAAAAAAAAAAAAATGCCTAACTTATGAAAGCATAAAAATACCTCTCAGAGATGCTCCCTGCATAAGGCCTCATACAATAGTTAATGACTGAATGAATTTTACTTTCCATATACACTGCAATGGGGGGGGGGGAGGAGGGGAGGAGCCACAAGTGTCATGGCACCATAAAATATTGAACACGCAATCTGGCATCTGACCCCTGGACTTCTTAGCAGTTTTGCCTGCTACAACTCCTGCTCTTTACTTTTATCAAAAAAAACTCCAGGGGTTGCTGTGTGACTGAGGGTTCTCCCGTTAAAAAATCAAAATTTTAATACACAGTTGGCCAGTTTGAGCAATCAGCAGACCTCATCTCTTTCCCTTAATCATTTTGCCTTCTTGGGGTGAGGGAGGGCTTTAGATTTTTGTGTACTTACACCTCCACTCTTTATAGGGTTCCATTTTTGTTCTTTACTTTTATCAAGCAGTAGGTCAAGAATAGGGTTACCAGATTTTATATCCGGACCCCCCTGGGTGGAGAAAGGGTTGGGGGTGGAGTTTGGGCACCCCCAAACAAAAATACTTTTCACTATCCCTGTATTTCAGAAGTAATTAGGCCACAGGTTTTTGCAGATTCAAGAACATGGAACTTGTAGCAAGAGTGTGTGATTGTGGATGTCTCATTAGCATATCATGTTTTAGAAAATTGAGATATTTCTAGAAAAATTAGGAAGTCAAGTTTCAAAGTGCTGAGGTTTTAGATGCCTAAATCAGCCCCTTTAAATACTGTCTAGGGCCCGGCCCAATACTAAAATTAGTTTAGATAGATAACTACTAGTGTTCTATAATCTTAGCCTGAAAAAGTTGCTTACATTTAGGCCCCCGGGTTTTAGAATTACAAGGTTAGTGGACTGAACATTATTACCAAATTACTCCGGGACCAACCCTTGCTCCATCCATAGGCTGCTCAAGTTCAATCCACATGAACATAAAAACATAAGACTAGCCTTACTGGGTCAAACCAATGGTCCATCAAGCCCAGTAGCCCGTTCTCACGGTGGCCAATCCAGGTCCCTAGGACCTGGCCAAAACCCAAAGAGAAGCAACATTCCAGCATCTCAAAGAATAGCAAGATTCCGGAACCCCAGTGAGAGCAACATTCCAGAGCTGAGTGTGTGATGTCATAATGCCTCATTCCACAGTGCCTCAGAGCCAACCTCATCAGTGATGCTACAATGGCTTGATTGTCCTTACTTGGCACACGTAAGAGGATAAGAACAGCCATACTGGGTCAGACCAATGGTCAATCAAGCCCAGTAGCCCGTTCTCACGGTGGCCAATCCAGGTCACTAGTACCTGGCCAAAACCCAAGGAGTAGCAACATTCCATACAGAATCTCAAAAAATAGCAAGATTCCGGAACCCCAAAGATAGCAACATTCCTGATTGTGATATCATAATTCAAGTTTATTATGTGATTTGATTAATCGCCTAATCTACATTCTAGGCGATTCCACAGTGCCTCAGAGCCAGCCTCATCAGTGATGTTGATTGTCCTATAGATGGCTCACAGAACATAAGAATAGCCATACTAGGTCAAACCAATGGTCCATAAAGCCCAGTAGCCCATTCTCACAGTGGCCAATCCAGGTCACTAGTACCTGGCCAAAACCCAAGGAGCAGCAATATTCCATGGCATCAGGGCAGTCTATAATAATTTCCTATAACATTATCCAGATAATGTATCTGAATATCGCAGATTGTTCCTCTCTACCCACTCTGTCCATCCAGTTTTTGACTCCCCCCTCCCTTTCTTCCTAACTCTTATGTTAAGATTGTAAACTGCTCAGATATACCACTTGATATGCAGGATAGCAAATGCTTAATAAACTTGGAAGCTTAATCAGATAGATGTGTTTGCATATCAGGCCACAGAATGTAGCCAGCATGAACCAGGCCTGCATCAGCTTCTCCTGAAAATTCCGAGTAAGCTATTTATAAGTTGCCGTACATATATGGATAGAGTTACTAGACGTCCGAAATTCCCCGGACATGTCCTCCTTTTGGGGACTTTTCCGGGGGTCCAGATGGCTTTTCAAAACCTGGCACTTTGTCAAGGTTTGAGGAGTAGTGGCTCGTGGCCAGTAGGGGGTGATGTTTATGGGACGGTAATGGAATGGATATCAGAACATGATGGTGCAGTATTTTTGTGGAGTTTTTCTATAAAAGTGCCTGTTTTTCATATGATTCTGGGTACTTCTAGTTAGATACAAGCATATGTGTTAGTTAAGGCCACACCCAATAGAAGCGTACGACAAACTGGTGAATAAAAATCTGAATATAAATGAAGCTAAAGCCAGAAAAACACACTACAGATTAATATAAGGGAAAGTATAATAATATTTTTTATGTACTTTGCTGTTGGGCCAGATCATGAAGGAAACCAGGGTTACATGGAATCCATTTTGGGTCTCTGTCTTTTCTATATCTTCTCAGTCTTTGGAATCCATTTTGTTTTCCAAGTCTTTGTTCTCAGTATCGTGGTGTTAATTTGATACCACATGTGCCTTAGACTGGTTAGGAAGATAATGTGTCCCAAACTAAGATATAACAGGAATTAAATATAGTTATGAATTAAAATTATGAATGAATGCTTGGCCAAGCAAGTATGAATGAAGCAAATATGATTGTGTGACTGTATTGAACAAAAGCATAGGTTTTGAAAAAACATATGATTTATCTTTGCAACCTAAAGAAATCCTAAAGCAACATCTGGAAAAAATTAAGAGTCAGACACTGTGTGTGAGACTGTCAGCTCTGGGGAAGGCCAGCCCCTCCTCCTCCCTTTTCCAGGCTAAAGCTTCTGTGTGCAGATCCATAACCTGTCAGTTTAGGGAGAGCTTCTCTTTTCCTCTAAGGCTGAGAACTTTTCAGCATCTTTTTAACAAATAATGTTCTTAATATACTTTTGTGAAAATTATGATTTATATTCTGAAACTTGAATATAAGCAAACAAATGTACTTTTCTAAAACTTTTTTCTTTGTCTAATTTTAAACACCTCCTTTATTGATCTTTATTGGTTGAGAGACTGATGATGTCACAATGAGCCAAAAGTATATAATAGAGGGTCATGAGATCCTGAGGAGAGCTCATTATTAGAAGGCCAGCATTTGGCAACTATAACGATCTCCCACTAATGTAATGGCTAATGCATTTATGCTGTATTCTTTTGGTGTGCCATGATTGGAGAAAAAAACCAATAAAATTACTGGTAACTTTACATTAGTGAAATTTTGCATGTTTTACTATTTTTCACACCTCTGAGCTTATGGCGTCAATGTCCCTTGCTCAGGTTTTGAAAAGCTTCCCCCAAAATTGTGTTGGGCAAGAGGGCAACCACGCTTGCGTGGAAGCCCTCCTGCCTGACCAGAGCAAGCAGTGGGGGCGGGGCTTGGGCAGGATTAGGGGCGGGCCTGGGGCGTAATAGGGCAGGAATGTGCAGGATTGGGTGTGGATCTAGGGGTCCAGATTTTATGAATGTAAAATATAGCAACCCTATATATGGCTATAATATAATTTGAATAAGTTCTTTAATAGTCTTATGCAGTATATTGAGATAAATGGCCATTTGAATGATGCTCTTGAAAGTATGGCAAATACAAAGCCCATGAAGCACGAAACTAGAACGTTCCCCAAAAAGTAGTTTGCAGTGCTAGGAAGGATGACTTTTACAGCTATGGAAGTAAAAGAAATTCATGCTAAATCAAATACAGAAAAACCTTGGTTTGTGAGCATAATTCGTTCCAAAACCATGCTTGTAATCCAAAACACTTGTATATCAAAGCAAATTTCCCCATAAGAAATAATGGAAACTCAGACGATTCATTCCACAACCCAAAAACTTTCATACAAAATAATGTATGTACTCGTATTGCAAGTCCTCGCTCGTTTAGAACAGTCGCCACAGTCCCGCAGCGTCAGAGAGAGAAGAACCATCGGCCCAATTGTGATGACGTGACGCGTGTATACTGTATGTACTCGTATTGCAAGACCTCGCTCGTTTAGAACAGTCGCCACAGTCCCGCAGCGTCAGAGAGAGAAGAACCATCGGCCCAATTGTGATGACGTGACGCGTGTATACTGTATGTACTCGTATTGCAAGACCTCGCTCGTTTAGAACAGTCACCACACTCCCCCAGCGTCAGAGAGAAGAACCATCGGCCCAATTGTGATGACGTGACGCATGTATACTGTATGTACTCGTATTGCAAGACCTCGCTCGTTTAGAACAGTCACCACACTCCCCCAGCGTCAGAGAGAGAAGAACCATCGGCCCAATTGTGATGACGTGACGCGTGTATACTGTATGTACTCGTATTGCAAGACCTCGCTCGTTTAGAACAGTCACCACACTCCCCCAGCGTCAGAGAGAGAAGAACCATCGGCCCTATTGTGATGACGTGACGCGTGTATACTGTATGTACTCGTATTGCAAGACATTGCTTGTTTATCAAGTTAGATTTAATAAAACGTTTTGCATGTCTTGCAAACCACTTGCAAACCAAGGTTTTACTGTATTTTGTGAGTTAGCTACCCTGAATAAACAGATTGTGGAGCTGCACTTCAGGAGAGGAATGATCACAGTTAAGGGGTCTGAGAGAGGATCTTACAGTAATGGTTCAAAGCAGATTCGGTAGGCCTGACTAATGGGAACGGCTTAAAATGAAGTGGGGAGAAATTGTGGTTAAGATGAAGGATCTCATTATTTACAGTAAAGCTGATAAGGCTCTAGAAGAGTCTGTCGCTTTAAGAATGCAGGTATGCTGATTGGTTTTTAAGAGTAGATTAGACGCTGAGTGCTCCTGACGGCTGAAAGCGTTAATGGTTTTAACGTAAGAGCAGCGAAATCTTGTCAGCATAATCCTTCCCTGGCAAATGTCTGAAACGCTAAAGCAGGGAGCAATGAGTTCATGCAATCAAAATATTTCTCTGCTGATTTTTATATTTTTTTTTTTTTGTGCCTGATCACGTGTCCATCGAAGACCTGATTTTGCTAAGGCTTTTTCTTCCATTGAGGGCTCCTTTTACTAAGGTGGGCTAGTGTTTCTAGCGCACGCTGGAAATTTACCCCACGCTACGTTTCTAGAACTAACGCCAGCTCAATGCTGGCACTAAGGTCTAGCGCGCGCTATTCCACGCTTTAAAGCCCTAACGCGGCCTAGTAAAAGGAGCCCTGAGTTAGGGATTGCAGTTCCTATTCCTTTATCTGTTTCTGTACAAGAAGGTTCTCGAAAAGACGCTGGACAGCAAAGTTCACTTTTTCACGTTTTCTTTACCCAGATTTTCAACGCTTGTACCTGAACATTGAGCTTAACCTAACTGCGCCTTGGGAATGCATTTAAGACGTGTATTTGTGTGGCATGGCTCTATCCCAAGATTTTTCAAGGGTCCGTCAGCCACAAGAGGACATCCGCTGAGAATCAGAGGCGGGAAATTTCATGGGGATACCAGGAAGTACTTCTTCACAGAAAGAGTGGTAGACCATTGGAACAAATTCCCAGAGCAGGTGATCGCGGCCAGCAGCATACAAGATTTTAAGAATAAATGGGATGCCCACGTCAGATCTTTACGAGGGCAGTATAGAGGTGATACCACCTGTGAGCAACCCCTTAGGAGTTGTTAGGGGAGGGTTAATGGAGTGGGCAGACTTGATGGGCTATGGCCCTTTTCTGCCGTCATCTTCTATGTTTCTATGTCGCCTAGAGCTGGGCACTGGAATTTTGTTTCCAGACCTCAGATTAATTGTTGCTAATAATCAATTGGCGTTGTTCAAAAGCATTAGTTAAAACCATTTAGGGGGGTCCAACTGTTCTCGCATGCCTCCCAAATAGGGATGTGCCCTTGGGAAGGGCGTGAGCAGGTCAGCGGCAGCCCAAGAAGATGCAAAATGATGTGGGGAATTACAAAACGTCCTGCGCGGGATTGCGTGCGATTGTCGGCGCATTTTTGGCCGGCGTGGGAATGACGGGCCACCCTTCTGCACTGAAGTCCTGCTTCTATAAACTGCACCTAAGTTATAGGCAGCATTAGTTGCCCTTTATAGAATCATTGCTAGCAGCGTCTTAAGCATTCTTAAGTGCTGATAGGCATTGAATCCTATTTAGAGCATTGAGATTAAGCATGAAATTACTGCATCTCAATGGCCACGAATTTGGTCTTGGAGGATGAAATGTACGTTGTCAGCATCTATGAGACAAACTTGGTTTTTTCTGTTGCATAGAGCGTTGTGGACCCCTGTTAGGTTACAAAAATTAGATAGTTCTTTGTCTAATAGATGTTGGCATTGTCATCTAGAAGTAGGAACTTTAGATCATTTATTGTTTCATTGCCCATGTATTATGAATTTTTGGAAATCAATTTGGGACCAAATTAATAATTTATTAGATAACCCAGTGGCATTATCCTATGATACTGTGATATTTGGTATGGAAATGAGAGCAAAAAGTCAGATTTCTGCGAATAACAATAAATTACTACTTATAATGACTGGTGTTGCCATTCAGCAAATTACATATAATTGGAAGGATTGGAGGAGATTAAATTACAACTTCTGGTGGAATTCTTTATGCCATATCTATAAAATGGAAAGGTTTATTGCATTACAACGGGGATATTTTAAGAAGTTTCAGGATGTGTGGAAACCATTGACAAAGTACTGTATTGTAAACATTAATTTGAATTTGTTTCCCTTATATTTATCAACTTAAGGTATAGGGAGGGGGGGTAGTTTATTATTATATGTTTTATATGATAATGGAATATATGGGATGGAGGGATGGGAAAGGGGAAGGGATAAGAATTTATGAAATATATCAATGATTGTTTGTAAGTGATGAATTTATTGTTAATATGAATGAATATATTTAACACTTAATGTATTTTTGAAAATGAATAAAGAATTAATTAAAAAAAAAAAAAATGAATCCTATTTAGGCTGGGATTGTCTTAGCCTGCACCTAAGGTAGGTGCCTAAGTCAGTCCTAAGTCAATCCATGCTCATACTCCACCCCGTAATTGGCCCTAACCACGCCTACTTGCTGGTAGGTGCCTCGGTGTAGACACCTACCGAGATAGATGACTACCGGCTAATTAATTTTATAAAATCATTTTTAATTGATTTTTAATGGCACTTTCAATTATGAGCAGCAATTAAGAAAATGAAGTCAAGTGCTTAGATTGGCTAGGGGGCGCTGATCTAATGCCTAACTATAGGCATCTCTGATAGAATCAGGGTGTGAACCCAAGTGTCCTGTATAGAATAGGGGCTTAACGTAGATCCTTTCAGCGCCATATGTAGAATTCAACCCTAGGTAAACACAGCCATTTAATAATTGTTAGTATATATAGGGCAGGGGTGTCAAAGTCCCTCCTTGAGGGCCGCAATCCAGTCGGGTTTTCAGGATTTCCCCAATGAATCTGCATGAGATCTATTAGCATACAATGAAAGTAGTGCATGCAAATAGATCTCATGGATATTCATTGGGGAAATCCTGAAAACCCGACTGGATTGCGGCCCTCAAGGAGGGACTTTGAGATCCCTGTCCTAGAGGATAGGTGCCTTTATATTAAGCCAGGTTTTACTGGACCTAATTTACGGGCGTATAAGATGCCTAGTGACGCCTAAGTCAACCATGCCTATTCTCTAACTATGGAGACCCATCAAAATTGTGCAGGACGTTGGCGCACCAATAATTCCACTCCCAACATTTGTGCACAAGACAAATGCGCACTGTTGCTTCTGCCACTTTCAGGCCTTTCCCTTTGCGCTCTGAGGGGGGCTTGGGGGGAGAACCTCCCCACTACACTTACAACTCCTCATGCTCCCGCTGGTGGGTGTGGAGGGGAAACCCCCCCACACACACACTACACTGAAAACTTCCAAAGAGCAAAAATGGGAAGGAGAGCGAGAGTTTTCAGTGTACTGAGGGGTTCCTCCCAGCAAGAGTACGAGGAGTTGTAAGTGTAGTGGGGGGGGGGGGGGGAACTCCTGTATCGGTAGCATGGAATATTGCTACTCCTTGAGTTTTGGCTGGTGACCTGGATTGGCCACCGTGAGAATGGACTACTGGGCTTGAGTTCCATTGGTCTGGCCCAGTAAGGCTACTCTTATGTTCTTATCCTACTAATCCCTTGCCCCCTTTACAAAACCGCGATATCGGTTTTTAGTGTAGGCCGGCGCGCTGAATACTCTGCGCTGTTCCCAAACTCTGAGTGTCGGGAGTAGTGCGGAGCATTCAGCACGCCGGCCTGCGCTAAAAATCGCTATCGCAGTTTTGTTAAAGGGGGGGGGGTGGAATATATAAATTAAAATTGTATTACAAGCTATGGACAAAGGAGTTTGCTGATTCAGAACCATTCTTTCTAAATTTCTTACTACCAAAATAGAACATTTTGATATGGAAATGGCCATATCTTCTCATTAAAATTATATAGATATAGATATATGAGCTAAAGGCAATATAATAAATAAAACGTAATCCTATTATTTTCTTTTTGAATGACTGTTTGTTTTTCCCACTGAAAGTCTTAGCTATGATTGATATATGCTTTATTTATATTGATGGATAATACTCTTGAAGAATGTTGACAATGATAGACAGACATCTGTTTTGAAAAGCCGGAATAGAAAGAATAAATGCATGTGGCAGGTGTTATGATGAATTAACCCCGGTAACAAGCACAACTTCAGAGATAAATTAGGTGCATACATAGACCTGCACACAGACAAAAGTTCCCTCTCTGAAATTTTTAAAGAAAGTTACCTCCCTCACTCCTCCCTTTTTTTTTTTTTACAAAACCATAGCTATAAAACTCATAAAAAAAGCAAAAAAATTTGATCATGTTACTCCACTACTCAGGGAAGCACATTGGCTCCCTGTAGCCCATCGAATAACCTACAAATTAAACTTATTAGTCTTTAAAAGTCTTCTATGTAAATCTCCCTCTTTTATTTACAGAGTTTTGATCCCCTATACTCCACTTAGATTGCTTAGATCTATTGATCAACATCTTCTGACAGTTCCTTCTTTAAAAATTATCAATCCATGGCGAAACTCAATCTTTTCCGTCACAGCACCTCAAACCTGGAATTTACTTCCAATCAATATTCGAGAAGTATTAGATTTGATTAGATTTAAAAGTAAGCTCAAATGCTTTCTTTTTAAAGATGCATTTGACAGCTGAGATAACCAGAACGTACGACCCGACTAAAGTTTTTTATAGATCTCATTATATTTACTACTCTTGCCTCCCTTCGTTTTTCCTTCCTATTGTTGTTTACCATATATGTTTTCTTTAACCTTCTCAAAATTGTATTTCTTCCCCTTCTCCTTTCCCTTTGTTTCCCATGTTTGTCTTAAGTTTTTTTTAATTGAATTGTCAGTCTCCCTCTATTAACTTATGTTTATTATCATACTATGTACATCGCTTAGATTAGAATGTTAAATAAGCGATTAATCAAATATTGAATAAACTTGGAAACTTTTTAGCGCCGGCCAAGGCGGTAACAGCGATGACGCTCATAGAATTCCTATGAGCGTCAGAGCTGCTACCGCTGCGGCCAGCACTAAAAAGGGGGGAAGGGAGTGAATCCTTAGACTGAGCATTATTCAAAAAACCTGTTTGCTGAGTCTGCACTGTTTTCAAATAATATATACCAGTACTGTGATATATTTTTTTTAATGTTAGGAATGTAAGCATCGGTTTTCTTTATTAATTCTGATAAAATTATATTCAAAAAATGCTTGACATAAGTACCAACTATCCCCCCCCCCCAAAAAAAAAAAAGGAAAAAAACAACCCCATGTAGGAATTGTAATCTCGAAAGAGTGGGGAAGGGACACAATCGACCAATTATGAGAATAAACAATTTATTGAAAGTACAACACATATAGCATATACAAAAAATATATGTAGTAAGGCCTAAAAATGTCTTTAAATCCTCTGTTTCCTGGATCCCAACAAGGTCCGTGTTTCGGCTGAAACGGCCTTCCTCAGGAGTGCGTTAATAAAGCCCAGTAGATGGCGCCAATGTAAAAGCAATCAAACCAAAAGCTGAAAAGCTCCCAAACAGTTTGTCAAGGCCTGTTTCTCACACTAAAACCAAAGATTTGCTGCAAAAAACACTGCTGCAGACATTAGCACCATCTACTGGGCTTCATTAACACCACCTCCCCTCCCCCCCCCCCCCCGAGGAAGGCTGTTTCAGCTGAAACACAGACCATGTTGGGGTCCAGGAAACAGAGGATTTAAAGACTTTTTTAGGCCTTGCTACATATATTTTTTGTATATGCTATTTGTGTTGTACTTTCAATAAATTGTTTATTCTCATAGTTGGTTGATTGTGTCCCTTCCTCGCTCTTTCTTTCAAGATGACAAAGTTATCTATTTATTCATTTTTTACATTCTGGGCCAACCGCCATTTTTAAGGTTGTCAACGGGTCCACTTTTCAGGACAGGTTAATGTAGTCCGGTGCAGTGGCATGATGCAAGAAGACGGAGCTTGGGTGGGAAACAGTGGCAGGCGTAGAAATGATAGAATACCATAATCCACACGCTTTCTTGTACACACCTTAGTATGGGCATTTACACAAGCTAGAGGGTTGGTGTAAGTGATTGTGCTTTAAATGACCGTGGAGAAATTGTCCACTTCCACTAATATTCTATATGAGGGGACGCTGAAAAGTTCTCAGTCCACCCAACGAAGCTGGGGGTAGTCTCCATCGAGGGCTATACAATCAGTCCAGCGATTTTCCCTTTTTTTTTTTTTTTTTTCATTCCGTCGTGCAAATACGAAACGAAAAAAAGTGGAAAATTGCCGGACTAAGGGCGCCTTTTACAAAGGTGCGTTAGGGCTTTAACGCACGGAAGAGTGCACACTGAATTGCCGCATGGTTGGGCTGGCGTTAGTTCTAGAAGCGTAGCGCGGGTTTAGCGCGTGCTGAAATCCTGCGTGCGTTAAAAACGCTAATGCACCTTATAAAAGTACAACACATATAGCATATAGCCCTGGATGGAGGCTGCCCCTACTTTTCAGCGGCCCCTCGTAAAGATAAAAAGAGGCCTTCTAGGCGTGAAGTGAGCACTATAAGCAGTGCTTTTAGAAGACACCCTGTAATAGACTTATTCTCAATGTGTCATAACATTAAACTTGAGTTCTTAAAGAAGGACTTTTTGAAGAAGGTAAAATGCATTATGGAAATTCACAGCACATAATGCAATACATTTTTAAACAAGTGCCAATCTCACCTAACTGCTCTTTGGAAGACTTGTTAGAAAGGATATGGCAGTATTTCTTTTACAATACGATGATAGCTAAAACATTGTGGAGAATAAATTGCCCATTTTAGGAAGGAGTCGGTGAGTAATTACGCAGAGCTCTCTAAAATCAATGTACATAGCTCAACGCATTTCTAATTTAGCTATTAAATGTATATGAACGCTTTATACATTTTTTATTCTTACAAGCAATACACTGGTACAGCTGTTTGAATGTGTTCCTTCTAATCTGGAATCAGTAGTTATTAACAGCAGTATTAACAAAACTTTCACTGGCAGTCTAAGCAAGCTCTTCTTAAGCCTTTTAAACGTACGACAACGGCTGGTGTTAAGAAACGGGAACTCTGTATTTCCCATGGGATTGACATTCATGGAAATACCTTTAAAACAAAGAGGAGGAAATATTTGTGTACTCAATGAATAGGCAAGCTCCGGAACACGTTGCCAGAGAATGTGGTAACAGCGGTTAGTGTAGCTGGGTTTAAAAAAGGTTTGGACAAGTTCCTGGAGGAAAACTCCATAATCTGCTATTGAGAGAGACATGGAGGAAGCCATTGCTTGCCTTGGGATTGGTAGGATGGAATGTTGTTGCCCTTTGAGATTCCGGAATCTTGCTACTCTTAGGGTTCTAACAGGTACTTGTGACCTGGATTGGCCACTGTTGGAACAGGATATTGGGCTAGATGGCCCACTGATCAGTGACGGTGACGGGACTAAATCGCGCGAGACAACAGCGCGCCGACAACTGAGCACAGACAAGTGAGCGCAAGGTTGACGGCGCGCCGAAGAAAAGCACTATTTTAAAGGGCTCCGATGGGGGGTGGGGGGGAACCCCCCCACACACTTTACTTAACAGACATTGCGCTGGCGTTGTGGGAGGTTTGGGGGGTTGTAACCCCCCACATTATACTTAATCCTGAACTTTTTCCCTAAAAAACAGGCAAAAAGTTTGGTTTCAAGTATAATGAGGGGGGTTACAACCCCCCAAACTCCCCACAACGCCAGCGCGATGTCTGTTAAGTAAAATAGGGGGGTTCCCCACCAACACCCCACGTCGGAACCCTTTAAAATAGTGCTTTTCTTCGGCGCGCCGTCAACCTTGCGCTCAGTTGTCGGCGCGCCGTTGTCTCGCGCGATTTTGTCTATGAACCATCAGTGACACAGTATGGCTATTCTTATGTTTTTAGCTACCACTGGTGTTATTCAATGCCAGGCCTTGTATTCTATAAGTTAGGTATGTTGCCTGCCTATTCTCCGCCTGAGTGTATGCTCCCTTTGCCGGTACACATTAATCAAATTAATTTCTAAAACAACATTTAGCACTTGGAGTTTATATGTCAATGTACATTCTAGTTGGTGAAAAAATGCTTCTTCATCCTGTGGAAGTTGCGTCCCATCAAACCTTAGTTTGAACCTATGGCATTCAGACTCCTTATCCAATCCCTAATACTTAGCACTTTAGATTACTGCAATTCAGTTCCTATTGCGGGACATCAAACCAATATACTACAAAGGCGTTCTAAGCGTTTTAGCTCTAAATCAGCATGTGCGCTAACCACTAACGCATCCATAGGATAAAATGCCCATGTTAGTGTTTAGCGCATGTTTAGCGTGTAAAAGAGGGGGTTAGACTTAAAAGAATGCAAAATGTCGCAGTACGCTGGATTTTTGATTCGAAAAAATCAGATCATATTACATTTTACTACAGAGACCTTCATTGGCTTCCGTTTGAGGCTTGTGTGTTATTCAAACTGGGCACTTAAAACAAGCTGGACTTCAGTCTAGACATTTTATGAATTATTTTTTAATTTCATTCATTGTTTTGCCCCTTTTTTTGTTTTTACTTTATTATTTAAATTTCCCCAGAATTCTATTGTTTAACGGTTCCACCCTTCTGCATCTATCCCTTTTTTTTTCAACCTTTCAAAGTCCTTTAGATTATTGTAGTCTTATTAGAATGTTTATTTTCTTATTTTTTTCTCATCTATTCTCTATTTTATTTCTTCATTACTCTACTAATTGTCATTTTTACAGGTACTTTAGTTAGATTGTGAGCCTTCAGGACAGTAAGGGAATTTCTAAGTACCTATTTTACTTATAATTTTAATGCACCCTTTTGTCTATTTTCTGTAAACCGCTTAGAATCCTAACGGAGTTTAGCGGTGTATAAATTACATTACAAATTACATTACATTACACTCTCTGCTATAAAGTCTTACGGCCAGGCGCTGGAGTATTTACTAGAATTATTTACTCTGTTTACACCAAACGTTCTTTACGCAACTCTACTCTATATGTCCTCCCCCCAGCGCGAGATTGTACTCAAAAAAGATTCCAGCAGCGTCTGCTTGCTTATCAGGCAGCGAGCTGGGACTCTTTATTCACAAAGTCTTGTTCCTATTTACCTTATACAAAACTACTAAAATCAATATTATTTACAAAATTTCTAGCGCACTAATACGATTTTATGACAAGTTTTATAGATCACTGGAAATGTCCAGTTTGTATCTTTTTGTGAACCGCATCGATCCGTAAGGTTTTGCGGTCTAGAAATGTAAATGTGATGTAATGTAGTATTCTATATCCTAAGCACATGGTTGGCATTTAACTCTAGAAGACAGTGTATAGAATTGCACTTATTATATAGTCCATGCCCATTCGCCATTCATGGGGACCTTGGGGTGATGGTGTCTGAGGATCTCAAGTTGATGAAACAATGTGACAAGGTGGTGGCCATAGCCAAAAGGATATTAGGCTGCCCAGAGAAGTGTATAACCAGCAGAAGAAAGGATGTGTTAATGCCCTGTACAAGTCATTGGTAAGGCCACACTTGGAGTACTATATTTCGCTTTTTAGGTCTGTATTTTACCGATGTAGCAAAAAAAGTGGAAAATAACTGGACTAAGTGTATAGCCCTCGAAGGAGACTGCCCCAAGGTCCCTCGTATGTGGAGGTCCCTCATATGTGGAGGACCTTATAAGAAATTGAATTACCGTATTTTTCACTCCATAAAGATACACTTTTTTCCCCAAAAAGTGGGTGGAAATAAGGGTGCGTCTTATGAAGCGAATATACTCCCCTCCCCACCCACGGGCTGTACCTTTAAATTATGGAGGTTGGTGGGCGGCTACCTGCTGATTATCAGGGCCCACGGCACACAAGCACACTAATGCCTGGACCCACGACACTTCCTAATTGTGCCGGTCGCTGGTGCTTCACTGAACGGCTTCCTGCTGTTTACCGGCATGTTGGGGCCAGCGGTGCACAAGCGTGTTGTTGTGTGGGCATGCACCACTTCTAAATGGCTGCCTCAGTTCTCGCTAGCTCTTCAGAAGAACTGAGGCAGCCATTCAGAAGTGGCGTGCACCCACACAGCAGCGTACTTGTGCGCTACTGGCCCCAACATGCCGGTAAACAGAAGGCAGCCATCCGGCGAAGCACCAGCGGAATTTAAAGGTGCTGAGGAGTATGTAAAAGTGATGATTGATTGGGGGACGGAACGGAATTTAAAGGTGTCGGGTATATGTTAGTATACAATTTGGTTCAGAATGGGTTTTTTTCTTGTTTTCCTTCTCTAAATCTGGGGTGCGTCTTATGGTGAGGTGCGTCTTATGGAGCGAAAAATATGGTATGTTTATTTTGTAATGGTAAAAATTGCCTTTTGTATTTTTTTCATGATCTCTTTCTCAAGGCGATTCTTGTAAAATGATTTGTAAAATGAGGAGTATGTAAAAGTGATGATTGATTGGGGGACGGAACGGAATTTAAAGGTGTCGGGTATATGTTAGTATACAATTTGGTTCAGAATGGGTTTTTTTCTTGTTTTCCTTCTCTAAATCTGGGGTGCGTCTTATGGTGAGGTGCGTCTTATGGAGCGAAAAATATGGTATGTTTATTTTGTAATGGTAAAAATTGCCTTTTGTATTTTTTTCATGATCTCTTTCTCAAGGCGATTCTTGTAAAATGATTTGGAATTGCATAAATATTTTTTTCCAAGCATGCCCTACATGAACAAAAACCAAAAGTTTGAGAAAACAGACATTGATCAACTTCAAATGTGACGAGAAAATCTGTGAACTCTAGGCGTTAGTAAAAGAGACCTATTACTTTGTGTTGGTCTACAAATATTCTTAGCATCCGCATGAAACTCAAGAGTTTTGATTAATTATCTTTCAAATTACAAGTGCTTAATTAAATCCCATAGATAAGTTCAGGGAAAAGTCACCCATGCAACTCATTCTGGTATTGTCTAATTAACACCAATCTATTTAGTTATCCAAACACAGAGACAATTATTTGATTTCAATAAAACATCCAGCTAAACTGGGACACAATCATCGATGAGCAATTAGAAAACCTTTGTGCATTTTAAAAGCATACATAAAGCTATGGCCAGAGATTTCACTACTAGCTGGTTCCCTGGACATAATCGCTCGAGGTTACTTTATTTCTCTTATGAAATCAAATATTTTGAAATGACAGCATAAGAAAACAATCTCCCTGATGTTTCTAGTAAAGGTATGCTAAACAGATGTAATAGGACAGAGTACGGTACCGGGGTTTAAGAAAGGATTGGACAATTTCCTGCTGAAAAAGGGGATAGAAGGGTATAGATAGAGGATTACTACACAGGTCCTGGACCTGTTGGGCCACCGCGTGAGCGGGCTGCTGGGCACGATGGACCTCAGGTCTGACCCAGCGGAGGCATTTGCTTATGTTCTTATATTATCGAGAGAAAATATTTCAAGAACTTAGCCAAACGATTAAAGATTTGTTGTCTTTAGGTTTGGATTTTTCATTAGTGGATTTTCCAGGATTATGCATGAGGATTAAATTATGCTTATTGAAATGAGCAAAAATAGAGTCTATTTCTATGGTAAAACATTGTGTTATCTGGAAAATACCTTATTTCCTTAGTAGATAAAGACAGGTTGTTCACCCTCTCCAAGGTAGGGAGAATGAGAGGACACTTTCTAAAGTTAAAAGGGGATAGATTCTGTACAAACGTAAGGAAGTTCTTCTTCACCCAGAGAGTGGTAGGAATCTGGAACGCTCTTCCGGAGGCTGTTATAGGAGAAAACACCCTCCAGGGACTCAAGACAAAGTTAAGGAAGTTCTTCTTCACCCAGAGAGTGGTGGAAAACTGGAACGTTCTGCCGGAGTCTGTCATAGGGGAAAATACCCTCCAGGGATTCAAAACAAAGTTAGACAAGTTCCTGCTGAACCAGAACATATGGAGGTAGGGCTGGTCTCAGTTAGGGCACTGGTCTTTGACCTAATGGCCGCCGCGTGAGCGGACTGCTGGGCACGATGGACCACCGGTCTGACCCAGCAGCGTCAATTCTTATGTTCTTATATATTACCACAAATAGGCAAGTAAGCTGCACTACAGTTTTCACATATTCCTTGCTTTTAGGAATTAATTTTTTCCTTATTTAGGGCCCCATTTATCACACTGCGCTGGTGTGGTAAATGTTCATACGCTTGATAAAAAAAGGGGGGAGGGGGTTAGTGTCAAATCTTTGCATAAATATTGTATTAAAAAAATCTTGCACTGTAACTATGCCGAATTTAGACAGTAATCTGTATATTATGTATATTGGTATTAGACCCCTAGTATGGGTCAAATTAGGATAAAAACTTGTATCGTAAATTAGTATTATTATTATGATTTTATATACCGCCTATCAAGGTTATCTAAGCGGTTTTTACAATCAGGTACTTAAGCATTTTCCCTCTCTGTCCCGGTGGGCTAACAATCTATTTAACGTACCTGGGGCTATGGAGGATTAAGTGACTTGCCCAGGGTCACAAGGAGCAGTGCGGGGTTTGAACCCACAACCCCAGGGTGCTGAGGCTGTAGATCCAACCACTGCGCCACACACTCCTCCTTCTGAGCTCTTTGGGGAAAACGGGATAGAAAATGAATGTAATAAAGAAATAAAATACTTTCGATTACACTGCGCAACAAATTTTAACTATTCTTTCTGGGGCAAGAAGAAAATGAATTTGACCTCCTGTGTATGGAAATAGCCGCAGTTTTCTCCTATCGCGTATAGTTTTTGAGCAGATCGCAAATATTTGTAGCATGAGAAGTCAAAATGCAACGCATTGCGCCAATGTAAGAGTTCCTATAAATATTATTTTCTAGAATCGGTTTGCTGTTGAAGTGCGTTTGTAAACGAGATTAGGAGCATCTCTATCTAATGTCCAACAATAGTCGGCCAGCATTGATGAATTCCATCTGCCCTGATATCATTTCTCCGTTGTAGCAATGTCCTGGTGAAACCTTTCCCCGTGCTCGTCACTAACACTACGAAGATTATCGGGGCAAAAAAAAAATCTAGTTTGAGGCAAACTTTTAATATTTCACTGATTGTTATAATATTTACTCCAAGCATTAGAAAATATAGCGAAAATGTTAATTTTTGCATTATAATGCTCTTTTGCCAAATATCAGAGGGATATACCGAAAAATGAAGGTCAGTTTTGAATTCAGCGACCCCCAAATCACTATAGAACACCCACTATAAGTCATGCTCCACTCTAAGTCATGTAACCAGAGCTGGTATTATGACATCATACTGCCTCATTCCACCAGTGCCTAAGAGCCAACCTCATCAGTGATGTCACAATGGCTTGACTGTCCTTTACTTGGCTCAGTTTTACTACATTTTGATTTCTGGAGTGGCGCAATGGTTAAAGCTACAGCCTCAGCACCCAGAGGGTTATACCGAAAAATGAAGGTCAGTTTTGAATTCAGCGACCCCCCCTCCCCCCAAATCACTACAGAACACCCACTATAAGTCATGCCCCACTATAAGTCATGTAACCAGAGCTGGTATTATGACATCATAATGCCTCATTCCACCAATGCCTAAGAGCCAACCTCATCAGTGATGTCACAATGGCTTGACTGTCCTTTACTTGGCTCAGTTTTACTACATTTTGATTTCTGGAGTGGCGCAATGGTTAAAGCTATAGCCTCAGCACCCAGAGGGTTATACCGAAAAATGAAGGTCAGTTTTGAATTCAGCGACCCCCCCCCAAATCACTACAGAACACCCACTATAAGTCATGCCCCACTATAAGTCATGTAACCAGAGCTGGTATTATGACATCATAATGCCTCATTCCACCAATGCCTAAGAGCCAACCTCATCAGTGATGTCACAATGGCTTGACTGTCCTTTACTTGGCTCAGTTTTACTACATTTTGATTTCTGGAGTGGCGCAATGGTTAAAGCTATAGCCTCAGCACCCAGAGGGTTATACCGAAAAATGAAGGTCAGTTTTGAATTCAGCGACCCCCCCCCCCAAATCACTACAGAACACGCACTACAATTCATGCCCCAAAACCTCTATTGCACAGTGTTATTACCGCCCCTCCCCCCACACGCACACACACTTTTACCTGAATCACCGTTTTGACATGAATAACTGAGCTAAAAGGAAAAAAATAAACTCCTTTCAAATGTGTTCAAAATCTGTTTTCTACTGCAAGAAGCAAATAATTCTACCCAAGGCGAGTCTCGCCTCGACCTAAAGCGCTGAGCAGACAGGCCAATTTTGATAGACTTTAATGAGATGCAAAACAGCTCTTTTAGCTTCCATGAATAATTAGGGTCTAAGAATATTAGTAAACTTCAGAAGCTGTAAGGAAGTAGGATGACGAGATAATAGGATGTGAAATAAGAATTGTTTAATATGTGTATTCAACAAAAGTGCTTTAATATTTAACAGGGAGTGAATGTACGACACTCAGGGCAGCTTGATATTCTTGGGTGCTTGCATTTAAATAGTCCATTAAGCCACTTCCTCTACTACCATCTATCAGTAATAATAATTAAAGGAGATTTCAAGAAGTTGGACATCAGTGCGTATAAATAATTGAGCAGATATAATATGATTTTCAAAACCTAATTTGTAAAAGAAACATTTTCCTTCCATATGTAATGATTTCTCACAGTTTAAACGGCAGTACATTAGGGTTCTTTTACTCTGTCAACAGACTGTAGAATTGCAATAGAAATTTCAATTATTTTGGATTTAAAATGCAGATGCCTTCCTACAGAATCCATCCTGAGGATGGATAGATAGATAAATTAAATAAGTACCTTAGGTTTTCGATTTTTTTTCAAATAGAGTGAATGTGGGAAAATTACTTTCACATATTTAACCCACAAAGGAGTCCCAAATAGGGATTTGTTTTTTTTACCAAACGGCAATAAAATCTGGCCTTAGCACACCCTTAATGTGGGTTTTCCCCATGGTCTAAGGCCATTTTTACCCAACTTTAAAATGGCCAATTTTCTATTTTATTGGATTAATGACCACGCGTGGATGTTTATCGGTAATTTATTTTCACATTTACGCCTAAAGATTTTGGCAAGCAGTGTCTCACTTCCGGCTCACCACACAATTGTTTCCCATGTACTCACCTTTATAGGACCCCCAGGGACCCCTGAAGAAGACTTTTTGTCGAAACGCGGACCGTGTTGGGTCCTGTATCCCTAGCGGACTAGGTCCTTTAAGGCTTTTATGTGGATGATTTCAGTGGACCTTTGGAACTTTGATACTTTCAAATAAAGTCCATTTAGGAACATCGTCACTCCACAGAGTTTTTTTGGTTTTCTCTGGATTTTCTTCTTTGTGGATATTTTGGGGTCAGTTCCTTTTGATTTTTGCTACTTAGGATTTTAAAGTGTCTGAGGCTTGCGCAGATGAGGACGGAGCTTAGGCATTGGTGGAATGAGGCATTATGACATCACAGTCTGAGCTCTAGAATGTTGCAAACACAAGCAGTGTTTCACTTCCGGCTCACCACACAATTGTTTCCCACGTACTCACCTTTATAGGACCCCCAGGGACCCCTGAAGAAGACTTTTTTGTCGAAACGCGGACCGTGTTGGGTCCTGTATCCCTAGCGGACTAGGTCCTTTAAGACTTATGTAGATGGGATTATTTTATGTGGATGATTTCAGTGGACCTTTGGAACTTTGACACTTTCAAATAAAGTCCATTTAGGAGCATCGTCACTCCACAGAGATTTTTTGGTTTTCTCTGGATTTTCTTTGTGGATATTTTGGGGTCAATTCCTTTTGTTTTTTGGTCTAAAATTCAAGGCAAAGATATTGCAAGCAGTGTCTCGCTTCCGGCTCACCACACAATTGTTTCCCACATATTCACCTTAATAGGACCCCCAGGGACCCCTGAAGAAGACTTTTTGTCGAAACGCGGACCGTGTTGGGTCCTGTATCCCTAGCGGACTAGGTCCTTTAAGGCTTTTATGTGGATGATTTATTTTTATGTGGATGAAATTATTTTATGTGGATGATTTCAGTGTACCTTTGGAACTTTGACACTTTCAAATAAAGTCCATTTAGGAATATCGTCACTCCATAGAGTTTTTTTGGTTTTCTCTGGATTTTCTTCTTTGTGGATATTTTGGGGTCAGTTCCTTTTGTTTTTTCTACTTAGGATTTTAAAGTGTTTGAGGCTTGCGCAGATGAGGACGGAGCTTAGGCATTGGTGGAATGAGGCATTATGACATCACAGTCTGAGCTCTAGAATGTTGCAAACACAAGCAGTGTCTCACTTCCAGCTCACCACTCAATTGTTTCCCACGTACTCACCTTTATAGGACCCCCAGGGACCCCTGAAGAAGACTTTTTGTCGAAACGCGGACCGTGTTGGGTCCTGTATCCCTAGCGGACTAGGTCCTTTAAGGCTCTTATGTGGATGATTTACTTTTATGTGGATGGAATTATTTTATGTGGATGATTTTAGTGTACCTTTGGAACTTTGACACTTTCAAATAAAGTCCATTTAGGAACATCGTCACTCCACAGAGTTTTTTTGGTTTTCCCCTTTTATGAAGCCATGTTAGGGTTTTCTATCACCAGCTGCTGTGGTACAAGCTCCGACGCTCATAGATTGCCTATGAGCATTGGAGGTTTTACCGCAGCGGCCAGTGATAAAAAACCTTAACACAGCTTCATAAAAGGGGGCCTTTTATTATTATTATCATTAGAGGGGAGGAATGGCCTAGTGGTTAAGGATGCAGTCTCAGCACCCTGAGGTTGCAGGTTTAAGTCCAGCGCTGCTCCTTGTGCTGAATGGTCCGTGCCGCGTCCGACGCTCATAGGAACGCAATGAGCATCGGGAGCAGCGTGGGCCATTCAGCGCGGCTCTCTGTGCTCTCTCTGCGCTAAAAACCGCTAGCGCAGTTTCATAGAAGAGAGGGCATATCAACCAGCTCCCCTTTATCCACCTGTTTATTTACACCTTCAAAGAAGTCAAACAAATTGGTGAGGCACGATCTCCCGTGGTTGAACCCATGCTGACTCCGTCTCATTAAATCCTATTTGTCCACATGTTCCACAATTTTATTTTTTTATAATCATTTCTACCATTTTGCCCGGCACTGAAGTGAGGCTTACCGGTCTGTAATTTCCCAGATCTGCCCTGGAGCCCTTTTTAAAAATCGGCATAACATTAGCCACCCTCCAATCTTCAGGTACCAAAGACTATTTTAGCGACAGGTTACATATCACTAACAGCGGGTCAGCAATTTCATGTTTGAGTTCGTTTAGTAGCCTGGGATGTATACCATCCGGTCCTGGCGATTTACCACTTTTTAATTTGTCGATTTAGCTTAGTACATCTTCCGGATTCACCAAGATTTCTTTCAGTTCCTCCGCATCATCACCCTTGAAAACCATTTCCGGTTCAGGTACATCTCTTACATCTTCTTCCGTAAAGACCGAAGCAAAGCAGTGTGGAGGAGTGTGTGGCGCAGTGGTTGAAGCTACAGCCTCGGCACCCTGGGGTTGTGGGTTCAAACCCTGCCCTGCTCCTTGTGACCCTGGGCAAGTCACTCAGTCCTCCATAGCCTCAGGTGCGCTAGATAGATTGTGAGCCCACTGGGACAGGTAGGGTACCTGAGTACCTGATTGTAAAACCGCTTAGATAATCTTGATAGGCGGTATATAAAAACCTAATAAACTTGGAAGGTCCATCAAGCCCAGTATCCTGTTTCCAACGGAGGCAACTCAGGTCAGATCCCTAAGAGTAAAACAGATTTTATGCTGCTTATCCTAGGAACAAGCAGAGGATTTTCCCAAGTCCATCTTAATAATGGCTTATGGATTTCTTGTTTATGAAATTATCAAAACCTTTTTTAAACCTTGCTAAGCTAACTGCTTTCACTATATTTTCTGGCAACACATTCCAGAGTTTAATTACATGGTTAGTGAAGAAACATTGTAGTAACTTCATTGCTTGCCCCTAGTTCTAGTATTTTGGGAAAGAGTAAACAAGCAATTCACATCTCAGTATTTTATAGACCTCTATCATATCTCCTCTGAACTGTTTCTTCACCAAGTTGAAGAGCCTAGCTGCTTTACCTTAAGAAAACTGAATCGGTCCTATGTAAAAGTAACACTCTGTTTTCAGTTATATTCCAGAAATGTGGCCGGTTAAGTCAGATAATTCAATGCCGTGGACTTTTTCCATCTTTTCTTTATCTTGAACATCAGTTAAATGTACACATCAGTCATTTCTATTGCTGGCAGAACCGAGTTAGAAATTTACAGCTGAGTTTCCCAAATAATATATTATGGTATTTCAGCATTCTTCATAACCTCGTTTAGGTCTCGGTGTCAGATTTGTTTTATTGTACGTCTTTTCTCTGAATGTCATTTGCTCAGAAAGGACAGTATATACATTTTGAGAAACAAAGAAGTAAATAGCTTTCCCCATTTCAATGGTCGCCCTATTCATTCTTTATCCTTGTTATCTGGCCTACTGCAATTTTTTATCTTGTTTCAACCTATCTTTAATGTAATATAATTTAATAAATATAATCCCTCCCCTTTTTACTAAACCACAATAGCGATTATTAGCGCAGGGAGCCACACTGATTGCTCCGCGCTTCTCCCGACGCTCATAGAGTTCTTATGAGGGTCGGAAGCAGTGTGGCGCATTCAACGTGGCTTCCTACGCTAATAACCGCTATCGCAATTTAGTAAAAGGTGGGGAGAATACTTATTTATAAGCCGATTAACCAAACAACGCTCGAGGCAAATTGCAGCACAGATTAATCATAGACATTTAACCAAAAAAGTACATTTTTACAATTTCTTGTTATACTTTCAGGCTAAGGAAGGCATTTTTGTCGGTCTTCAGATCAATGATGAGAGATTTGAAGATCTCATAGGCGGGCCAGAGAAAATCGCCTGGAAAGCATTCAAGGATGTCGATGTGAATTTTCATGGCAGTTACAGAGCGCCAAGTTTAACTTCCTGGTGTTCTTTCCCACATCTCATGTGAGGTCTGTTTGTCAATAACCCCTCCCCCCCCCCTTTCTTTATTTTATAATACAATCCTTTTGATCTTATGTTTATTTTATAAAACTTACTGTAAACCATTTAGCCAATATTTGATAGACGGTATATCAAAAATCAACAAACTTGGAAACTTACCACAGAAAGTTGTGGCAGCCATTTTGACTGTGAAGCTGACATTGGCAGGAGCAACTTGGGTTCACTTTGCTGCCCTGAGAAAACCGCTAGACCACCAGGGTTTTTAAGGTAGACTTGTTTTTGTTCAGGGGACATATTTCTGTTCAAGGGGGGAGGGGAGGAGTGAAATCGGAGTGGGTCCCGCCTTTGTTTAGGGGACTTTAGCTTTAGCTGAAAGCACACTGTGAATTTCAGCTGCAGATTCAGTTTCGGCCGAAACTGAAACAACCGATCAGAAGGTTTAAAATAGCTTTAAAGACTTATTATTTCAAACTAGTCGTTAAGCCCGTTACATTAACGGGTGCTAGAATATATGTGTGTCTGTCTGTGTTTCTTTATCTCTCTCTCCTTGGCCGCTGTCTGTGTCCTTCTGTCTGCCCCCCCCCCCACCCCGAGCAAAGCTGTCTGCCTCCAGAACACCCCTCCCCCCAAAGCAGCCCCCTTTCCCTCTCTCTAACTGTCTCTCCATGGCCCTCTTCTGTCTTCCCCCCAGAGCAAAACTGTCTGTCCCCAGCACACCCCTCCCCCAAAGTAGCCCCCTTTCCCTCTCCCTGTCTCTCCATGGTCCCTTCTGTGTTCCACCCAGAGCAAACCTGTCTGTCCCCAGCACACCTCCCCCCCAAAGCAGCCCCCTTTTCCCTCTCCCTATCTCTCCATGGCCCCTTCTGTCTCCCCCAGCACACCCCTCCCCCAAAGCAGCCCCCTTTCCCTCTCCCTGTCTCTCCATGGCCCCCTGTATTGATTCCCCTGCTTACCCTCCCTGCATCCCGGCGTCTTCTGGCCTGCTCCAGGCCACGATTGAGGTGGCTGGCCCCAGCGAACCTTACAGGCTGCTCCCCAACCCGGAAGCACGCTCCCTCCCGACGCGATCCCCTGCGTCAGAGGGAACATGCCACCGAGGCTGGAAACCGGTCCGTGAGGCCCGCCAAAGCCGGCCACGATCGCAGGCTGCCCCGAAGAGAAGGATCAGTGGCAGCAGCAGCAGTGAGCGAGGGCGGGAGATGAGGTGCTTGCTTCCGGTTGGTGAGGAGCTTGCTTCGGATTGGTGAGTGAGGAGGGGAGTGGCCAGAGTGATCCCTGGCCACCTTCTAAAATGGAACGCGGCCACGGATCAGAAAACACGGCACCAGGGATCACGATTTTTCAAGAGCACATGCGCGCTCTAGAGTTTTATTATATAGGATTGTCCTTTAATTATGACTAATCCATTTAAATCACTACTTCATAAGTTAAAGGAATCTCAGAATCTAAAATATTATTATGTCCCCAAATCGACTTCCAAAAGCGTACCTTAATAAAAGGACCGCTATGTCCCTCATTTTGTTGTGTTAAATCTCCTAGATATTACCTAAATATATCAAATGAAATAGAATTAAATTAAATTATGCATACTAATTTAAATGCTGGTGCCAGCATCTAAATTAATCCTCTTGCTTCTGCTACTAAATATATCAGCCCCTTAGTACAGTATTTGCCATATGAGCAACCTCACTTTTAAATATATAATCCCACCATATATTTATTGGGGGGGTTAGCTCCCAGCTGAAGGCCAGATAAATAAACAAGCAGAACACATGTTTTGAGAGAGCGGGTGGACGTGCGGAAGAGAACCTGCCTCCCTGAAACTGCAGACTTTGTCATTATAAGTGATGTGAGGTGGCTTTTCTCATTTAAAGCAGCCCCGTTACACAGTGACTGTGCTGTTGACACTAATAGCAGTCCATTATTCCTGGATGCCAGCCAGGTGGAGAGGTGAAGTTTGTGATTCTGAAAGCCTCTCTCTTCATAGATCATGGCCCAAAGCGGTTGCAAATCAGAGTTCACGGTCTCTAGACCTTATGGCGATGCATTAGTTTTGCAATTATCTCACTAGTCCTCAATCATTATTCAGTGTAGGTTGTCTCCCTTGCTGTTAGTAGATCACGAGCCCTCTAGTGATCTGAATTAGATTTAATTCTGTTCCCTTTTGTTTTCAAATCGCTTGCCATCTGTTGATCGTTCAAACTGAAACTTAGGTTGGAGCAATGCTATGGAACAAACATGAAATCCTTATTTCCTCTGTCTCGGGGTATCTCATTATGATGGTTTGTTGTGTCCTCGCATTTGGGTCCTGGTTCACTTATTGCATTGAATGTTCTTGCTCTTGCATAAACTAATGACATCAACATTGACTTAAAGCAACTCATTCATCAACCTAATGGATGTAGAAGTCCTTCTAAATGTATTTTCAACTATGCATCAAAGAATTATGAAATATGATGATCTTTCCAGAAGACTAGGTGAAGTCAAAATCCATGTTCCAGAGCTCCAAAAATACACACTTAGGCTCAGATTCTGTATAGGACGCCCAGTCTCAAAAGTTGTCTAAGCGGCGTATGAGAATCGCACACAGGCGTCCTATAGAGAATCGCACCTAAGCCCGCCTAAGAACCCAATTCTCTAACCGACCTCCATGTTACAGGTGGGGGGTTTGCAGGGTGTCAGCAGGAGAGATTGGGCATCCCTCCTGCTGTGATCATTTGGGAGGGAGGCTGGGGGGGGGTTCCAGCAGAAGGGATTGGGCATCCCTCCTGTTAGCGATGTACAGGGGGGATGGGTAACCGCTAAACTTATCACGGCAGGGAGATCCCTTGCCGCGATAAGCTCAGAGGCCATGTCTGCTTACAATGTAGGCCAGCCGAATACTTAAATCTCTTAATCAAAATCGGTTAGTACCGTAGTTCCACCATTCAGAGAGATATTTCTTGACCATTCACATAATTCCATTGTTTCAGTGGAGGGCTCCGAGCTATGGAACCTTCTTCTCAGCGATCTGAGACTGCAGACCCTCACTTAATATTTTTAAGAAAGATCTGAAGACTTTTCTATTCAGAGATATGATCTCCTAGGCAATTGATACTTTAAAATGCAGTGTAATCTCGTTATAACGGACTTCAAGGGATCTGGCAAAACAGTCCGTTATATCCAGAGTTGCATTTTTTTAAAACTTTATTTAGGTCAACTTGAAACAACGTACAATCAATGAACAACAGTCACTGCACAAGCATGTCAGCAAAATCAAGAGTGAAACTCGGCAAAACATTGGGGTGGCATGAAATGATTGCAAAACCAGAACCCTAAAAAATGTTCTAAAGCATTATGTCGTACTGTACTGGAAAGAAAAATACTCTGTCATTTTCTTCTGGGCTGCATTTTGATACTGTATCACAGGCACGCCACGCGCCTTGTAGGTGGAGCCTGCATGTCCATTATAGCCAAACAAAACTACAGCTAAAAGCGGCTCTGGGGACCAAATTGGTTGTCCGTTATATGTGAAATTCCGTTATATGCGAGTCCGCTATATGCGGTGCTTTTCTACATGTTCGTAAAGGCACATGGCCGGGACCAGCGGACCTCGTCCGCTATAGACAATATTCCATTATAAGCAAGTCCGTTATAACGAGATTATACTGTAATGTAATATGAGATACCTTATGTGTCTTCCTCCCCCTTTCTTTTTTGTCACAAATTGGAGTTCTTCCCTTGTACCTTTGTGTATTGTATGTTGTTTTTATTTTTATTATTACTATTTTTGTTAAATGGTGTTAATTTTATTGTACGTTGATACTAATTTTAATGTACGCCGCTTAGTGATTTGCGGGATATCAAAAAATAATAAAAACTTGAATGGGTAAAAGTGAATTGCTTGTTTACTCTTTCCAAAAAAACTAGGACTAGGGGGCATGTAATGAAGCTACTAAGTAGTAGATTAAAAACAAACTGGAGAAAATATTTATTCATTCAATGTGTAATTAAGGTCTGGCATTTGCCAGATATTATGGTGAAAGCAGTTTGCTTAGCAGGGTTTAAAAAAGGTTTGGGTCATTTCCTATAAGAAAAGCCCATAAGCCATTATTAAGATGAACCTGGTGAAATCCATTGCTTATTCCTAAAATAAGCAGCATAAAATCTAGTTTACTTTTTGGAATCTTGTCAGGTACTTGTGACCTGGGTTGGCTACTGTTGGAAACTGATTCGATCTGTCCCAGTATGGTTTATATGTACTATAATGTGGATATTCTTATGCTGCTAGGTATGTCCTAAAATCTCCCTCTCAAAAATTCCCCCTCCCCCACCATGACAGTTGTGCTTACAAAAGAATAAAATCTGCAGTCATGTAATTCTCCATATATGAAGCTTCTGGTTATTGTTTATTATATAAATTGATAGTGCAGGAAAAGGTTATCTGTTGGGGAGGTAAAAAAAATTACAGGTAAAGGATAGGAAGTGGAAGGAGACCCAGGCCCACAGAGTGTAGCTAGGCAGAACTGTACTCATTCAAGGGAGCTCTACTGTATATGATCTGATCTGAATTATACAATTCTATATATGTAATGCCCCCTTGTGGGCAACCCTGGTACTGGGGCTAACTTGCCTAGAGTCTCCCTCTGGCAGGCCCTGTAATAATTGGCACCTGGGGAAGAAAGGTGTCAGCGCATAGGATTTCCTTCCTTCCCCCCCCCCCAGGAAATTCAAAAGAAAGACCACTGTGACCAATGTTAGTTGAAATATTCAACACTTTATTGTACTGTTTACAATTACTGCTATATAAAAACATTGGAAAACTGGCGATAATCAACTTATTAACCCTTCTGAGTGATAATTCAATGAACAATCTAATAAACAGAGCAGTGATTCTTAAACCTGTCCTAGGGAGACCCCCCAGTCAGTCGGGTTTTCAAGATACCCCTAACGAATATGCATGAGCGAGATTTGCCTATAATGTAGGTAGTAGGCGTGCAGATTTCTTTCATGCATATTCATTAGGGGTATCTTGAAAACCCGACTGACTGGGGGTCGCCCAGGACAGGTTTAGGAATCACTGGGTTAGAGAGATTGTTGCAAACAAACGTTAATGTTAGAGGATGATAGTAATAAGGAACTAGAAGTCAGGTGCATTTTAGGTTCTTGCTGTATGTGATCTTGCAGAATTATCGCATCCACAGAGAAGGCGTGTAGTGATACAGATGGCTCTTCAAGCGCCGGAGACTGCTGTTTCAGTAACCCGATAGGTTCCAACTGTAGAGGAATGAATGCCAAAAAAAAGTGTTACAGTCTGGATAAAATGGTTTAACACTGCATGCCATCTGTACAACATCCGTAATTCCTGCAGCTTTCTCGATCGTTCCATGTAGTTCACCCTGGGACAATTTGTACTTGGCATAGGATAAAAATCTGACTGTTTGCAGATCATCCTGACTTTCACCTTGTCTGAGTAACTCTAACCCCCCTCTTTTACAAAGGTGCGCCAAGCTTTTTCGTGCGCTAAATGCTAATGCGTGCATGTTATCCTATGGACACGTTTGCGCAGGGGTAGGGAACTCCGGTCCTCGAGAGCCGTATTCCAGTCAGGTTTTCAGGATTTCCCCAATGTATATGCATGAGATCTATTTGCATGCACTGCTTTCAATGCATATTCATTGGGGAAATCCTGAAAACCCCACTAGAATACGGCTCTCGAGGACCGGAGTTCCCTACCCCTGCATTAGCACGCTAAATCCACACTAAGGGCTTCTTTTACTAAGCTGTGCTAGCGGTTTTCGGGCACACTACAATGCCACGCGCGCTAGACACTAACGCCTCCATAGAGAACATAAGCAGCGCCTCTGCTGAGTCAGACCAGAGGTCCATCACGTCCAGCAGTCCGCTCACGCGGCGGCCCATCAGGTCCAGGACCTGTATAGTAATCCTCTATCTATCCCCTTCTATCCCCTTATCCTTCAGGAAATCATCCAATCCCCTCTTGAACCCCAAAAGCGTACTCTGTCCTATCACGCCCTCCGGAAGCGCACTCCAGGCGTCCACCACCCTCTGGGTGAAGAAGAACTTCCTAGCATTGGTTCTGAATCTGTCGTTAGTTTTTCCACGTAGCGCGGGGGTTAGCGCACACTAATCTTCAGCGCGCGCTAAAAATGCTACCGCAGCTTAGTAAAAGGAACCCTAAATCTGCGCTAAAATACGCTAAATCCGCACTAAAATGCGTTACTGCTTAGCGTGTGTTTAGCGCGTGCTAAAAAGCTTAGCGCACCTTTGTAAAAGGGGGGTAAGAGACAAGACTCGCACTACAACATGTCAACTGTAGAAATTGCATGTCAGCTTTTCTTATTTTACTAGTCTTTAAGCCCGTTACATTAACGGGTGCTAGAATACTGTTCACCCTCTATGTTGCCCCTTCCATTCACTGCCCTCTCTTCTCTTTCCATCTCTCTCTTTCTCTCCCATATGGCCTCTCTCCATCTCCTCCTTCCTTTTGCCTTGGTCTGGCATACCTTCCTCCTTCCCTCCAAGCCATTCTCTCCCCCTCTGCTCCCTTTCCTCATTTAACTACTTCATTGGTCAGCAGCAGCATTCACAATTCATTGCTGTTGCTGGCTTCAGGTCTTTCTCTCTGGCCGGTCCTGTCTTCATGAAAAAAGGAAGTAGGCAGGACCGGCCAGAGAGGAAGACCTGAAGCCAGCAACAGCAGCGAATTGTAAACGCTGCTGCTGCCTGAAGCACCCGAGGCAGACGCTTCTCTCCCCTCCCAGTCCAACCCCCGCTGACTCTGCGACCCTCCCAGCAAGATGACTTTAATATCAAACCTCCCTCCAGCGTTGGCAGCCGTAGCACGCTAAACAGGCTGCTTCGCGGCTTTCTTCTGCCGTTGAGTTTCTTTGTCGCATCATTGATGACGTCATCAGTGACGCGGCAAAGGGATTCAACTGCAGGAGAAAGCCCGAAGCAGCCTGTTTAACGTGCAGCGAGTGCCAACGCTGGAGGGATGTTTGTACCGGTGCAGAAGCAATATGTCTCTCCCCCTCCAGTACCTGTGCAGCACTTTGCTGCGGCGCATCCTCCCATGGGGGGGGGGTTTGCATAGTGGGAGCCGGGTGAGAGCGGCGATTTCCAGTTGGGTTTTTGTTTTGTTTTTTTAAAGTTGAAAGCCGGCGCTGCAGCTCCTCTCTCGATCCTGGTGCAGTTCGAGAGAGGAGCCGGTACCATTCACGGTGAGGAAGGCCGCCGCAGCTGTGTAATTTTTTTTTAATTATTTGAAAGCCGCCGCGAGCAAGTGGTGATGTAAAACCCGTGCATGCGCAACCGTGTTTTCGCAGGGAACACGCAGGGAACACGATTTTTTAGTGCGCATGCGCGGCCTAGCATTTTATTATATTAGATGCCTGATATCAGATGTTAAGGGGGAGGAGCTGATATTCAAATATTACCCAATTAAAACCCGCATTTAAGGGCCTTCTTTACAAAGCCGCGCTAGCGTTTTTAGCGCCAGCTGCAGCGGTAACAGCTTGGATGCCCATAGGAATTCTATGAGTGTCAGAGCTGTTACTGCAGCAGCAGGCGCTAAAAACGTTAGCCATTTTGAAAATCCTCCGCTAAAATACCTGAACGCTAGAGACCACGTTAAAGTTTTGAGAATCTTCCCCTAAGTGCTAAGGGCATAGGATGAAGTTAAAAGGTGATAGGCGCCGGAGTAATCTAAGGAAATACTTTTTTTTTACAGAAAGGATGATAGATACGTGGAACAGTCTCCCGGAAGAGATGGTGGAGACAGAGACTGTGTTTGATTTCAAGAAAGCCTGGGATAGGCGCGTGGGATCTCTTAGAGAGAGGAAGAGTTAATGGTTACTGCGAATGGGCAGCTCTATGACCTCACAATGCAGGTGCACAGAGCCTTAGCCTATAGGAAGTGGAGATGCAAATGTTAAGAGCTTTAGCCAATAGGGAGAGAAAGAGATAATGGTTACTGCAGATGGGCAAACTAGATGGGTCATTTGGCCTTTATCTACCATCATGTTTCTATAACCATAAAGCTCTATGACATCACAATGCAGGTGTAAAGAGCCTTAGCCTATAGTAGGAGTTCCAACCTGTGGCCCGAGGGCCTCATGTGGCCCCATGAAGTATTTTGTGTGGCCCCTGTCGAGGGCGATGCAGTGTTTTCCTCTTCTGCCCTGGGTGTTTACCGTCTTGCCGGCTCCCTCCTCTGTCTTGCTGCAGCGTTTGCGTGTTTGTGCGGCCCCAGAAATTTTTTTTCCAGCCAAAAGGTTGGACACCCCTGGCTTGTAGGAAGAGGAGATGCAAATGTTAAGAGCCTTAGCCAATAGGGAGAGGAGGAGATAGTGGATGCTCTGGATGGGCCATTTGGCCTTTATCTGCCATCATGCAATATTGCTTTACCAGTTACTTTAAAACATCTAAGCGATTATAGGATTTTATAGAAGGATTATAGAAGTTTCATAAGCATCTGAAGACGTTCATATTTTAGAAATGTGTTCTTGCTAGATCAGAGGTTGTTTTGGAAGCTATGTACCGTATTTTCACTCATATACCGCGCACCCGTGTAAAACACGCACACGGGTATAGCGCGCGGGAAACTGTAATGTATGTAAAGAAATTTTTATATACCACGCACACCTGTATACCACGCATGCCGCCCCGACTCTCCCGTCGCTGCCCGACTCTCCTTTCGCCCGCCCCGACTCTCCTCTGGCCGCCCCTTGACTCTCCTTTCACCCGCCCCGACTCTTCTCTCCCCCTTGAAGTCCTGTCCCCCCTTGAAGTCCTGTTCCCACCCTGAAAGCCTGATGCCCCCCCGACGTCGATTCACCCCCCCCCCCGCAGGACCACTCGCACCCCCCGAAGGACTGCTCACGCTCGCACACGCACCCGCACCCGCACCCCCACCCCGAAGGACCGCTCGCACCCCCACAACCTCCCCACCCCCCCCCCATTATGTAGAAGCTGCCTACTGTCGTCCTGCTGCTTCCTCTGCCGGCGGTCCTGCCCCTTCTCTTAGCCCTGCGTCTACGCTGCTTCCTCTTCTGGCGGTCCCGTCCTTTCTCTGACATCAGAGAAAGGGCGGGACCACCGGAAGAGGAAGCAGCGTAGACGCAGGGCTAAGAGAAGGGGCAGGACCGCCGGCAGAGGAAGCAGCAGGACAACGGTAGGCAGCTTCTACATGATGGGGGGGGAGGCTGTGGGGGTGCGAGCGGTCCTTCGGGGTGGGGGTGCGGGTGCGTGTGCGAGCGCGAGCGGTCCTTTGGGGTGGGGGTGCGAGCGGTCCTGCGGGGTGAATCGGACGTCGGGGGGGAACTATGTAAAAAAAAAAGGAGATAACGCGCTCACGAATATAACGCACATGGTTATACTCGGTTTGTAAAATCGTGTATAACGCGCGCGTTATATGTGTGAAAATACGGTATACGTACAGTTTTTCAAGAGAACCCTTTTGAGGCTATGGCAAGTTATAAATACCACAGTATATGTATTGAAATGTAATAATATTCAATTCCATCTGGATAAATGTGTGTAGTCAACTCTATCCCAACAAATAGCATGCCAAATCTACTGGCATAAGTTGATATAGACAAGATATTCAGTGCAAATATCGAGCCCTTAGCCAAGTTAAAATTCTAAATATGACTCTTGCAACAATCCAAAATTTCTCTTTTGCTTAGGTGAATGCTATCTTGTGGAAATGCCTGTGAAAAATAGATTTGGGGCCAATTTCTTTTTTCATATAACTAGTGCAGTTATAAAGTAAGAAGTTCCATATTTTAAGCCTGAAGAATTAGCTATAACTCTGCAGCTATTGTAAACCTTTGCTAGGGTTACCAGAAATCTGGGAAAACCCGGACAGGTCCAGGGGGGATTTCCAAAACCCAGCAGCGATAGTAAACCTTTGCTAGGGTTACCAGAAATCCGGGAAAACCCTGACATGCCCAGGGGGATTTCCAAAACCCGGCAGTTTGTCCACGTTTTGAAAGGCCCTGAACTCGGAGCCATGTCTGGAGGGCCTCCGAGCACGAATAGATGCATTGCATTCGTGTATGTTCGGAGGCCCTCCAGACGCGGTCCCAAGCTCAGGGAAGAAGAGACAAAGTTCAGATGGGGCGGGGCTGGGGCAGAACAGGGCGGAGCTACATGTCCTCTTTCTTTTTTTTTTACCGACAATATCTGGTTACCCTAGAAAGAATATACAAGAGAGGGTCAATTGTAGAGAAATGATAGGGAGAAATTTAATTTCCGATAGGATAGTTAGATGCGCTGTTATAGAATATGCCTGAAATGAGCATTTAAGCCTGGTATTAATTAGCATAAAGGTATGGAGAACCTGGTCTATGAGGAACGACTTAGGAGACTGGGGTTGTTCTCCCTTGAGAAGAGGAGACTGCGAGGGGATCTGATCGAGACTTTCAAAATACTGAAAGGATTTGACAAAATGGAGCAGGGGAAGCAGTTATTTACAATGTCCAATGTGACACGGGCAAGAGGACATGGACTGAAGCTGAGGGGGGACAGGTCCAGGACGAATATCAGGAAGTTCTGTTTCATGCAGCCGAGTGGTGGACACCTGGAATTCTCTCCCAGAGGAAGTAATTGCAGAATCCACCGTTCTAGGATTTAAGGGTAAACTAGATGCACATCTCCTTAAGAGTGGCATAGAGTGATACGGGTAAGGGTAAACTAGATGCACATCTCCTTAAGAGTGGCATAGAGTGATACGGGTAAGGGTAAATTAGATGCACATCTCCTTTAAGAGTGGCATAGAGTGATACGGGTAAGGGTAGATTAGATGCACATCTCCCTTGAGAAGCATACAGTGGATATGGGGACTAAAACTATGCCAGGGTACACCTGGCGGGGCCTCCGTGTGTGCGGATCACCGGACTTGATGGACCCAGGGTCTGATCCGGAGATGGCAATTCTTATGTTCTTATAAATGTTCTTATAAATGCCTGCACCTCAATATCAGTCAGGAGAATGGGTGTTACACGTGATTCTATCAACTGCGCCAAACTCCAGAGGCGGTTTATAGAAACACATCTAGCGCCGACCTTTTTGGCACCAATTATTTAGGCAACATATATAGAATTTGGGCCACTAAGCTAGTAATCTGTAAAGTTGTTCCCACACAGAGCACCCTTTCCAGACTACTGTCTTAGCACAGTGCCTAACATAGGCGCCATTTGTAGAATTAGGGCCATAGGGAGAAGCTCAATAAATGGCAGCCATACTTGAAGGCATCATTGAGAGCGATTGTCAATCATCAGCTTGGTGACGCTTATAGAATTAGGCCTAGTTACACCTAAGCCATTCATAGCCATTTGGGCCAGGGTTTCTTTCTTGGCCTAAATGAGTACCTAATTTAGGCGCCTACTAACGCCTAAGTCAAACCACAGCCAAAATCCACCCGCAATCCGCCCCCTAACCACACCTACTTTCTGGTAGGCCCCTCGGGGTAGACATCTACCTCAAAGTAGTAGGCGTCAACCAACTCGGGCACCTACCAGATAACTCATTTTTAATCAGTTGTTTAATTACTTTTTAATAGCGCTTTTCAATTATCAACGCTGATTAAGCTAATTAAAAAACTTAAGGCCCTCTTTTACTAAGCCGCGGTAGAGGCCTTGGGCGCTAAATGCTCCAACACTACTCCGAAACTCATAGGACTTCATTGGAGCAGCGTGGGAGGTGCTCCGGACTACAGTAGAAACTCTATCGCGGCTTAGTTAAAGGGGGGGGGAGGGGGAAAGTTAGTCACCTAGATTAGCTAAACATGCCAATCTAGGCGCCTGACTTTTAGGCGTCTTGTATAGAATTAGGGCCTATTGCTCACATTCAATTTGCCTTTTCATGTAAATTATAACGATCACAAAAAAGCCAAAGGGCTCCATTGACTAAGCCGCGTTAGGGCTTTAACGTCAAACTGCCGCCCGCGCTAGGCCTTAACGCCAGCATTGAGCTGGCGTTAGTTCTAGCCGCGTAGGGCAGGTTTAGCGTGCGCTAAAATGCCGGGTCCGCTAAAACCGCTAACGCAGCTTAGTAAAAGGAGCCCAAAGTGTTTTGGAAGCCCCTGGAGTTTCACGCTTTCGTAGGCTTCCAACAGCAGAGAAATTAGGCTTAATGAAAACAGTCAATCACCTTTTGCCTCTTATCTAAGCTATAAAAAAAATAGTTTCCCCAAATTTAGAAACTTTGTCAGGCCTGCTGACGGCTCCTGAATCTATTGAAACGTCAACCTAATGATTTTTTTTCTCATACATGTTAATGCATTCAAAGAAGAAAAAGGAAACAAATTTTAAACTAGATTAAAATTCAATACATGGAAATGTTATTAGGTTTATATTTTTTAGAACTGCCTCATCTGACCTGTAGAATAACATACTGCATCTCTTTTGCATTATTATACCTAATTATTTTCCGCTTTCTGGTAGCCATAACGTTAAAAAAACACATTTTTTTCTAAATATCTGATGGGAAGTTGAATCATTTTTTGTACATTAAAATCCTCATCGTCGAGCGCATAACCCAATCTTCCAGCTACTGTAGTTGGTTGCTAATAGCAGCAAGAAGTACTCGTACACCTAACACGTTCCCTGGGTATCTGTGCTGTCTCGGCAATTGTTTTAGCTGAAATTAGATCACGGATAGAGTCAACAATTTCAGGAGTTGACACCATTTGAGGCCGCCTAGACCTTGCCGCATCTTCGGTCTCGAAACCTCCACGCTGAAAGTTTGCCCACCACTTCTTCACTGTGGCGCATGATAAGACACTTATTTTATTCATTGTTTTGCCACTTGTTTTGTTTTGTTCTCTTTTTATCATTTAAATTTCTCCAGAATCCTATTGTTCAACGGTTCCTCCTTCTGCATCTATTCCTTTCTCTCCTCTCTTCTACCTTCCAAAGTACTTAGATCAATGCAGTCTTGTTAGAATGTTTATTTTCTTATTTTTTCCTCTATCTCTATTTTTCATAGTAACATATACATAGTAATATAGTAGATGATGGCAGATAAAGACCCAAATGGTCCATCCAGTCTGCCCAACCTGATTCAATTTAAATTTTTTTCTTCTTCTTAGCTATTTCTTTATTACTCTCCAGGTACTTTAGTTAGATTGTGAGCCTTTGGGACAGTAAGGGAATTTTTAAGTACCTTTTCTTACTTATAATTTTAATGTATATTTTCTGTAAACCGCTTAGAACCTAACGGATTAGCGGTATATAAGAAATAAATTACATTACATTACATTACACTTGTCGCTCAATGTCTGCATCATACATTCATGGATTTACTTGGGAGTTTTCTTCTGCAAGAATAGGAACTTCATGACAGCTCACAGTTCCACAGTTGAAAATTCCAAACTTTTCGTTGGCGTGGTTCAATCAGTGATCTCAAACAATGTCAAAACATAGCATTACGATTCTGCAAATTGGCACTTTGCAAAATAAAATAGCACTTTTCAGTTACAGTGTCAAAATAACGCTCAGAATGTAGGAAGTTGGTTGGGCTGAGAAGTTTACAGCACCCTAAATATTAGTGTTCGCTAAACGCTAACACCTCCATAGAATATAATGGACGCATTAACGCATGCTAAAATGGCTAGTGCGCCTTCGAAAAAGGACCCCAATATTTGGCTGTTCTGTTTGCTAAAACGTACAAACCGCCATTTTTGAAACCTATTTTCCAGACGTATTTCTATTCTGTTCTTTTGCAGGTCCTCTAAATTTCAAGGGGACGTTCTGGAAGCGTGGTGTGGGTGGGACTAGGGCAGTCTTACGATCTGGACATTTTTCTACAATAATTAAACATTGTAGAAAACGTCCAGGTCGTAATTTGGACTTTTTGGGGGGGCTAGACCTGTGTTAACAATGAATAAGTGTCAAAAGGTTGTCCCAACTGACCACTGGAGGGATGAAGGCATGACCTCCCCACAATCCCCCAGTGGTCTCTGAACCCCTCCCAAAAGTGTGGACGAAGCAGTACATACAGTATCTGCCCTTACGACAGCTTCAGATGTTATAGCCAGTCTTATTGGAGCAGCAAGCAAGTATCTGGGGTAGCCTGGTGGTCAGTGCAAAGACCTGCAGGGAAGGGGACCCAGGCTCATATCCCACTCTAACTAGTAAACTTGTGGTGGACAGTGTGAGGCCACCAAAACCCATTAAAAACCTATTGTACTGGCATATAGGTGACACCTGCAGGCATAAGGACTATTGGGGAGGTATACAGTTGAGTAGAGTAGGTTTCGGAGGGCTCACCATACAATATACGAGGGTTATGGTGAGATGTATATCTAAGACCTCTTATGTGAAGTTCACTGCAGGTTCCCCTAGGGTGCACCACTGTTCTGCTAGGATGTCTTTGTGGCTAGTCTGCTACGAATGCTGACCCCTCCCAATGGTTGGCTTTTGTGTGTTGGTGGGGGGGGGGGCTGAAAATGGTTCAAAAAGATAGACACACTGAGGATAAACACATCTTGACTGGAGTTTTGGACATTTTTCCCAAAACATCTAAACTCAAGTTTCAAGTTTATGTAAAATATTTGATATAATCGCAATATCCAAATCCAATGCGATTTACAAAATTAAAAATAGAAAAAATAAAAAAATCTCAAACGAACAGGACATTAAAAACAATTATGACGTAAAAACACTGATGAAGAGGAGGGGGGGGGAAAAAGAAAAAAAATGGATTAAATACAATTCAAAAATAAATAAAAAGGAAGAGTAAGGAAACAAAAGGTTGGGGAACGATACCCACTTAATTTCTACTTAACAGTGTTCCTTGTCCAGATAAGTTTCAGGGAATGAGATAATGTGATTATGAGAAGGGTCAGTTAAAGGCGTCCTTAAACAGCCCCTCAACAGGTCTTCCACTTTCAGCGTCACCCCTATATACATCCTAAGAGCTCACAGTTGTACTGCAGTTGTTTTGGGGGCTCAGAGATATCCAGCAGGTGTATTTCCTTCTGGTCATCAGGAGCAGTTACGGAGTCTCATTTTTAGAATATCCATCTATATATATAAAACCCCTAGCCGCGCATGCGCACTCAACTGCGTGCTTCCGTGATCTCTGATCTGTGAGATGTAGGTCCTTGGCCGCAGGAGTGCGCATGCGCGAGTCCCCAGCCTTACTGCTTCCCAGCCGCCAGCGTTGGACTCCCTGCTCTCCAGATCCCGGTGTCGGCTCCTCTCATGAGCCGCACCAGCGTCGGAGAAGGCTTCTGACGCTGGCGGGGATCGAGAGGAGCCCTGCCACACTCGCCCAGAGCAGGCCAGACCGCGGGTCGGGCAGGGAAGCGCCAAAAGGGACTCCAGCTGCGAGCTGCTCAGTCGGACCAGGCAGGCAGCCACGTGAGGGAGGGAAACAGAAAAAAAAAAGGGTACGTGCAGGGAGAAGCTGGGCCTGCCTGTGGGAAACACGATAAGGGAAGGTGGGGGGGGGGCCTTGGAGCAGGCTACACTGCGGGAGGGAAGGGGGAGGGGCCAAAAGGAGCAGGCCACATTGTGCTAAGAGTAGGGAAGGGAGGTGGGGGAAAATGCTGATACTGCTGCACAGGGACTTGGAGGGGAAGGGAAATACCTGGAGGAAAGACACAGGGAGAGGGACAGAAAGACAGAGAAAGGGGGCTCCTTTCCCATGGAAAGACAACTTTCATGATCATATTAGTACTATAGTTAAATCTACATTCTACAGATTACGTAGGATACGATCTATTGCAAAATTTCTATGCCCTAAATCAATAAACATTCTCATTCACTCTTTAGTGATTTCTAAATTAGACTACTGTAATGCTCTTTTTAAGGGGATATCACTAAACGAAATTAAACGTCTTCAAATTATCCAGAATGTATCCATCAAACTCATCACTAAGACTAGAAAATATGACCATGTTACACCCCTTTTGATAGATGCACATTGGCTCCCAGTTATCCATCGGATAACTTATAAACTCTGTTTGCTTGTTTTTAAGTCTCTTCTCTACAAGACTTCTGCATTCATATTTAAACATTTAATACCATATCATCCATGCAGAACCTTGAGATCTAATGAGCAAAATTTATTGACCATTCCATCACTCAAGGTTATTAATACTAGACGTCAGTTTATTTTCTCTGTAACTGCTCCTCAAACTTGGAACGCTCTCCCCATTTATTTACGGAATGAGCAGGATCTGGGAAAATTTAAAAGTAATCTAAAAACATTTCTTTTTAAAGATGCTTTTAATATTTAATTAAACAGTTCTTAAACCAGCGATTTTATTTTATTGTATTATGCTCTGGTTATTTATTTCCCTATTGTTTTTTTCCTTTGTTTTGCTTTTCTTTATTAATTGTATTTCAAACCCTTATCTTACCTTATGTAATGAGTATAATGTATAATGTATTAGTTATCTACCCAATGTTATTATTTAAAGTCTGTAATGTTTTGTCTCCATTTGACTATATTTTAATATGTTCATCGCTTAGAATTTGATTAAGCGATTAATCAAGAAAAATAATAAACTTGAAACTTGAGAGAGAGAGAGAGAGAGACAGTGGAAGGGAGAGAGACAGAAAGACAGACATACATATATTCTAGCACCCGTTTATGTAACGGGCTTAATGACTAGTAATGAATATTCATCACATATATCAGGACACCTTTGATGCAAGAAGCCGGCAACCTGCACCTCCGTAAAATATTTTGGTGTTAATGAATTACCAAACTTACAATTAACCCAAACATGCAAAGCCACGTTAAATGGAAAAGTCTCATGAAAAGAACCGAACTGGGGAATTATTGCACACATTACATATTTATCACATTGACAAATTCAATAAACAAGGTCAGGCTTCTGAAAGGAGTGGAACATAATTTGATGCAGATAAATGCCAAATCAATACACTTTTTAATCATTGTTATTGCAATTAAAAAAAAAAAAAATTAAAGACAGAGAAGCCGTTGTCATGGCTTGCTTACTGTTTCTAAAGTATCTCAATATCAAAATTGGATTATTGCAACTCACTTTACAAAGGCATCGCACAGAAAGAAATTAGAAGATTACAAATAATTTTTATTGTAGTATTTTTGTATTATCACAGGAAAAAGAAAATGTGATCATGTCACACCTTTGGACTTTAGACGTCGTGTACCTGGACTTCAGTAAAGCTTTTGACAGCGTCCCACACCGCAGGCTGCTAAGCAAGATGAAATCGATGGGGTTGGGAGAGACAATAACTGCATGGGTCAAAGATTGGCTAAGTGGCAGACTTCAGAGAGTGGTGGTTAACAGTACCCCCTCTAAAACATCGGAGGTGACCAGCGGAGTGCTGGGTCCACTCCTTTTCAACATATTCATAGGGGATCTGACTCAGGGGCTTCAAAGTAAAATCACATTATTCGCCGATGACGCCAAACTATGTAATATAGTAAGTGAATGCAATTTACACAATAATATGGCGCAGGACCTGCTTGCTTTGGAAAGTTGGTCCTCAACCTGGCAGCTAGGCTTCAGCGCTAAGAAATGCACCTCGGAAGTGGAAATCCATGTAGGACGTACTCCTTAAATGGAGAAACTTTAACTAGGACTTCAGCAGAACGAGATTTAGGAGTGATCATCAGTGCAGACATGAAAACTGCCAATCAAGTGAAGAAGGCTTCATCTAAGGCAAGGCAGATGATGGGTTGTATCAATAGAAGTTTCATCAGCCGGAAGCCTGAAATCATAATGCCATTGTACAGGGCCATGGTGAGACCTCATCTGGAATACTGTGTGGAATTCTGGAGGCCACATTACCGTAAAGATGTGTGCAGAGTTGAATCGGTTCAGCGGATGGCCACCAGGATGATTGCAGGGCTCAAGAGTCTCTCGTACGAAGAGAGACTGAACAAGTTGCAGGTCTACACTCTCGAGGAGCATAGGGAGAGGGGAGACATGATTGAAATGTTTAAATATATCACGGGACGTGTCGAGGTAGAAGATGATATTTTCTTTCTCAAAGGTCCCTCGGCCACAAGAGGACATCCGCTCAAACTCAGGGGCAGGAAATTTAATGGCGAATCCAGAAAGTACTTCTTCACAGAGAGAGTGGTGGATCATTGGAACAAGCTTCCAGTGCAGGTGATCGAGACAAGCAGCATGCCAGACTAAGAATAAATGGGATACCTATGTTGGATCCCTACGAGGGTTGAGTTAAAGAATTGGGTCATAGACTAAGGGGGTGGGTCAGTAGAGTGGGCAGGCTTGATGGACTATAGCCCTTTTCTGCCATCATCTTTCTATGTTTCTATGTTTATTAAAGAATGCGCATTGGCTCCCTATCAATCATAGAATAACCTTTAAACAGGCACTAATTACATTTAAAGTTCTATTACTCAAAGCTCCGCTATTTCTTGCCAATCATCATCCCATACAATCCTTTCCGTTCTCTATGATCAGAGGATAAAAACCTGCTCACTATTCCATCCTTACGTATTATAAATACTAGGCGTAACACACTTTTTTCCGTCACAGCCCCCCCAAGCCTGGAACCTACTACCAGCCCTGGTAAGGGAAGAAAGAACCCTCAAAGTTCAAATCAAAATTAAAAAGCTACCTATATAGGGACACCTTTAATTAATTTGCCTTTGGAATCCATTCAATATTCCCACTCAAAGCAGGCAAGCATTGATCAAATAAATGTCCTTCTCTTTCATCCCTTCTCTGTTCATGTTTCTATGTTTATATAATCATAAAGCTCTATGACCTCACAATGCAGGTGTAAAGAGCCTTAGCCTATAGGAAGAGGAGATGCAAATGTTAAGAGCCTTAGCCAATAGGGAGAGGAAGAAATAGTGGATGCTGCGGATGGACCATTTGGCCTTTATCTGCCATCATGTTTCTGTGTTTCTATAATCATAAAGTTCTATGACATCACAATGCAGGTGTAAAGAGCCTTAGCCTATGGGAAGAGGAGATGCAAATTTTAAGAGCCTTAGCCAATAGGGAGAGGAGGAGATAGTGGATGCTGCGGATGGGTCATTTGGCCTTTATCTGCCATAATGCTTCTATGTTCTCTTTCCTATACCAAGTTGTAGTTCCTCCCTCCATTTCCCTCTCGTCGAAAGTTCATCTGTGATTCCCCCAAAATTGTTTGTCTCCCCCATTTTTACTTTTTATTGTCCATCGCTTTGTAATCTATGAAAAAAGCGATTTTATCAAATCTCAATTAAACTTGAAACTCATATGAGCTTTTCACATTGGGTGTGCATTGGGGCACAAAAACCTATTTCATTGTGTTGTTTTAGTGGAAGAGCGAGAAATTTGTTTCCTAGGACTGAAACACAGGTATTATGCATATGACGACCTTCATTATTGAATCGTGCATTTCAATTAGTTTTCTTTTCCTTTCAATAAATGTCACTTGTCATGGTTACATTGTTTCTTTCAGCCTTCCAAGGGAACACACTGGTAACATTAATTTAAGCCCTGCCTGTTTAGTTTCTTAATTTGTAAATTATGCTCAATAGCATATTTTAAAGGGAGATGGGTTGCTCAATGATTTAATCTTTGCATATTCACGTATATGTAGAATCAGCTCCCTGCAGTCTAAAGTACACCTAAAGTTAGACGCTGGTATCGGCATCAGTTCTAGAAAACTCAGGTGCCCCGAGTGGAGTAGAACGGGTGCAAGTGGATCGATTTTTCACTCCGTCAGAAATTGCACTCGATGAAGTTACAGGGAAATACTTTTAAAACCAATAGGAGGAAACCTTTTTTCACTCAGAGAATAGTTAAGCTCTGGAACGCATTGCCAGAGATTGTGGTAAGAGTGGATAGCGTAGCTGGTTTTAAGAAAGGTTTGGACAAGTTCCTGGAGGAAAAGTCCATAGTCTGTTATTGAGAAAGACATGTAGAAGCCACTGCTTGCTCTGGATCAGTAGCATGGAATGTTGCTACTATTTTGGGTTCCGGAACCTTGCTACTCTTTAGGTTTTTGTCAAGTACTGGTGACCTGGATGGGCCACCATGAGGACAGGCTACTGGGCTTGATGGACCATTGCTCTGACCCAATAAGGCTATTCTTATGATAATAACAAGATATGAAAAATCCAATAAAAGTCCCAAAAATCACAATCTAACATCAAGCAGCTAAAATACAGTTCAACTTAGCTGAATCCTCGTAGGTTCATGTTGAACTGTATTTTAGCTGTTTGATGTTAGATTGTGATTTTGGGGATTTTTCCTTTATTGGATTTTTCATATTTTGTATATTCCTGTTTTTGATTAGGTTTGACTTTCGGGGACTTAAAGCACCTTATAGGCATTTCCCCCCCTTTTTTAAATGCACACCTGCACTTTATATTTATTTGCACTAAAAAAAATTTTGGAAATAGGGGAACTTATGATGTATGGGGCAGTGTTTATTTAGTCATTATAAACACTTGCCTGGGGCTAACTATGATTCGAAGGGTTGACTGAACCCGTACTGAAACCCCGTTATTATTAGGGTCATCTAATTTTTGCAATATTTGAGCTGTGGGTGTTTTTCTTATTGGGCGGTAAAGGCTTTTACCAATTGTTTTGGACTACTTATTCTAAAACTACACGCGTAACTTAAACGAACACCCCCGATCTGCCGATGACCCACTTATTTCTGCGTTCCCTTTCATAACTCCAGCATAAAATTTACCCGAGCCATTCCAGCCGGGATCATGGCTTAATTTTCACATGCAATTTTCAGCACTTTTTATAGAATTAGGGGGTTAATACCATTTGCAACAATCCAACTTCTTGTATCCCACAATTTTCAACAGAGAATCAATGCAGCTCCCAGCCAGAGGATTTTACATTATTGATTCAGGTTAGAGATAAGCAAATTTATCATTCATAGATGTGATGGGTGGTTCATTCTGCTGTCCCTCAATGTCTCTCCTCTCTTCTCTCTCCTTATACACCTCCCAGAGAACTCTGTTCCTCGGATAAGCTGCTCTTCACTCCACTGCCAATTCCAGTCTTTGTTGCTTTCATCTAGCTGCCCCCTATGCCTGGAATAAATTACTCGAGTTTGTCCACCAAGCCCTTTATCTTACCTTGTTTAAAAGCAGACTGAAAACCTACTTTTTTGATATAGCCCTCAATCCATAACCCAACTCCCCCACTGCCCACCAACCCAGCCAGCTGATTAACCCTTCCCTTTAACTGTATCCATGACATCCTGTTTGTCTTTGGGAAGCAGAGCTGAGATTGTGATGTCATAATGCCTCATTCCACCAATAAGAGCCAACCTCATCAGTGATGTCACAATGACTTGATTGTCCTGGACTCCCCTCTGTCCTCCAACCCAGCCCACTGATTAACCATTCCCCTTAACTGTATCCATGACATCCTGTTTGTCTTTGGGAAGCAGAGCTGAGATTGTGATGTCATAATGCCTCATTCCACCAATAAGAGCCAACCTCATCAGTGATGTCACAATGACTTGATTGTCCTGGACTCCCCTCTGTCCTCCAACCCAGCCCACTGATTAACCATTCCCCTTAACTGTATCCATGACATCCTGTTTGTCCGTCTTGGCTGTTTAGATTGTAAGCTCTTTCGAGCAGGGACTGTTTTCTTACGCTTTGTGACTCTGTACAGCGCTGCGTGCGTCTGATAGTGCTATAGAAATAGTTCGTAGTAGTAATATTCTATAACGACATATAACTTTTAGGTGCACTCATTCATGCCAAAGAAAACTAGGCCTAAGTAACCATGTCTAACTTGTACATGCATAAATTTTAGGAACACCCGCGATCCTCCCGTGCTCCTCCCCTGGCCATGCCCCCTTTTCAGATTCATGCACTAGGACTGGTGCTCAGCGCTTTATAGAATGCGCCAACCAAATTGTGTGCGTAGCCTTTTCATTGGTTCCATTTAGCATCAATTATTGGTGCCAATTAGACCTGTTAATGAGTTGTGTGCAAAAGTTTGATGCACAACTTAAGGCGCCCTATAAAGAATTCAGGGATATGCGATTTGGGCGCTAAGGGCCAGATTCTATCAACAGCGTCTAGGTCAGGGGTGGGCAACGAGGGCCGCAGTCCCAGTAGAGTTTTCAGGATTTCCCCAATGAATATGCATGAGATCTATTTGCATGCACTGCTTTCAATGCATATTCATTGGGGAAATCCTGAAAACCCGACTGGATTGCGGCCCTCGTTGCCCACCCCTGGTCTAGGTGCACCTACATTGTAGGCACCGCTCGGCATGGCTGTCAATCAACCGCTAGGCGCTCCTTATACCACCTAGTGGTACCTAGGCATGCTTAGGCCTCCTCCAGGTAAGCACTGGTATATTAGGCCGTGTTTTACTTGGCCTAATATACCAGTGACTAACTTGGATATCAACCACGCCTATTCTCTACCCCTAATCTTGCCTACTTTTTTAAGTAATTATCATTGGGCATCGGAGGGCACCTCCCCGTAGGCATCACTAGTAGAGAATGACACGGGGAAAAATTCTGTCCCCGTCACCGTCCCGTCCCCGGACCACCATCCTCTGCACCGTCCCGTCCTGCTGGTCCTTTCTTCGCCCTGTCCCCATCTCTGCCGCCCCCTTCACCGTCCCCGCTGTCTCTTTCACCGCCCTGGCCCCGTCCCCATCTTCAGCATCTTCTCCTCTCCATCCCCCCCATCCCCAGCACCCTTCACGCGGTCCAGCAGCTCCCTCCCGCCGGCCAGCCGTGCATTTCCCTCCCTCCCTCCTTTTCCCTTACCTTTTCTTCTTGAAACTGGCAATTTCTATAAGGCTACGAGCTATATTACAGCCAAGCGTCGGGTTGCCTGCTTGAAAAGTCTCCTCCGATGCAACCGGAAGCAGGAAGTTGTATCGGAGGAGACTTTTTCCAGCAGGCAACGCGACGCGACTTCAAGGCTCCGGCTGTAAAACAGCTCGTAGCCTTATAGAAATCGCCAGTTTCAAGAAGAAAAGGTAAGGGAAAAGGAGGGAGGGAGATGCATGGACGGCCGGCGGGAGAGAATGGGTTGCCGGATCAAACGCTTGTTCACCGCGCATTCACTACTTGTTCACCCCCTGTGCTACCATTCACCGCTCCACGGGGCGGTGAATGGCCTTGTCCCCGAACTCGCGGTGACCTTTTTTTTTTGGTCACCGTTTTGGCGGGTTACCCACGGCTAGCCGCGGGTAACAGCCACCGTGTCATTCTCTAATCACTAGTCATCCTAAGAGTTCTGCTTTGAACTCTTAATTGGGTTGTTAGGGGGGGTTTGATTGGATGAAAACTGGCGTGGTTAATTACCAAACCAATTAAGCCAACTGAAAGAAAAATTGAGCCTGGATTCCGACGTTAGGCGTTGCTAGGTGTTCTCGCTTAGGGCGCCTAGCGACACCTAAAAAAGGCATCCTATACAGAATCTGGCCCTAAGGGTTATAGAATAGCGCACACCCAGATGATCGGGATGGCTGTTATTGGACTGACCTAAGGATTAGGATGCAGTGGCGGAGGTTCTATTGATAGCGCAAGAAGTCCGACCTTCGATGCAAGAACTGTTGCAAGAGAAAAGTGAACAGGAAATAGCAAACAATGATGTGCAGCTGGATATTAAACGTATCTCATAAAAATTAAATTGTGATCCTTTTACTACCACATTTCTCACCTTCTAATTAACTCTCACAACCCTTTCACGTTGCTAAAAAGTCTCCTGTGGGCCTTGAAGATTACAAAGGATTTGTTATTTCTGTCTCACCGAAGCCATTAATAACTAGCAACATGCACCAACTCACAATCTGGCATTTATGCCCATATGACTTCTTCCACGAATGTGGGAAACTATGCCAGGCTCTTGTGACTCGTCTTTAAACCATACAAATTGACACTTCTTCTGTACTCGTAGTTCTAATTCCCATCTATTCTTAGCAGGCCCCCGACCAATCCCGGTGGGGAAGGAGCAGAGCTTATCTAATTATTTCTCGAGCCGGTAGGCGGCCTGGACAACGGTGGTGTTTTCAGAGCTGAAACTTAGTAACTTCCTTAGACGTGCTACAAAAGCAGGCAACGTTCTCCGAAGGTGAAAAAGGCAACATTATTTTGCTCTGTGCAGGGACTGAAAAGCAATAGGTCTGAGAACTCTCCGCTCCAAACAGTTTTAAAAACTATTATCAATACAACACCAGTTTTTATTCATGTTTATAACAGTAATATCTCTTAATTTATAGGTCATCTTTAACACAAGATTCTGCAGGATCAAATATTTTCTCACTATATAAGCATGAGAACATTTTAAAAAATGACCTATAAACCTCTAAATTGTTACCAGTATGCTTTTGCTTCTAAAAGAAGAGCCGAAGGTCCATCAAGCTCAGTATCTGGTTTCCAACAGTGGCCAACCCAGGTCCCAAGTACCTGGCAGAAACCCAAAGAGTAGCGACATTCCAGAGCTGAGATTGTGATGTCATAATGCCTCTTTCCACCAATGCCTAAGAGCCAACCTCATCAGTGATGTCACAATGCCTTGCTTGCATATACCCTACTTGGCTCACATAAGAACTGCCATACTGGGACAGACCGAAGGTCCATCAAGCCCAGTATCCTGTTTCCAACAGTGGCCAACCCAGGTCCCAAGTACCTGGCAGAAACCCAAAGAGAACCAACATTCCAGAGCTGAGATTGTGATGTCATAATGCCTCATTCTACCAATGCCTAAGAGCCAACCTCATCAGTGATGTCACAATGGTTTGATTATCCTATACTTTGCTCACATAAGAACATAAGAATTGCTGTACTAGGACAGACCGAAGGTCCATCAAGCCCAGGATCCTGTTTCCAACAGTGACCAACCCAGGTCCTAAATACCTGGCAGAAACCCAAAGAGTAGCAACATTCCAGAGCCGAGATTGTGATGTCATAATGCCTCATTCCACCAATGCCTTTGAGACAAACTCATCAGTGATGTCACAATGGTTTTATACTTGGCTCACGTAAGAACATAAGAATTGCTGTACTGGGACAGACCAAAGGTCCATCAAGCCCAATATCCTGTTTCCAACAGAGGTCAACCCAGGTCTCAAGTACCTAGCTAGGTCCATTTTGTAGCAAACTGTCTGATCAGTATAATTATACTTCACCCTTTCCCTGCAGGCATTTTTTTAATGAGTGTCTCTCTCCCTGCCCCTTTATGCCATTGCTACTATTACTCAACATGTAATTAAACTCTGGAATTCATTGCCAGAGAATGTGATGAAATCATTTAGCTTAGCAGGGTTTAAAAAAGGCTTGGATAATTTCTTAAAAGAGAAGTCCATAGGCCATTATTAAGTTAGCTTGGGGAAATCCACTGCTTATTCCTAGGATAAGCAGCATAAAATCTGTTTTACCGCTTGGGATTTTGCTAGGTACTTGGGACCTGGGTTGGCCACTGTTGGAAACAGGATACAGTCCCTGCTTGAAAGACTGAAAGACCTTATAATCTAAACGGTCAAGACAGACAAACAGGATGCCAGGGTAGAAAATACAGTTAGGGGGATGGTTAAACTCCTGGCTAGGGTGGTGAGGAGTGGGCAGTGGGGCGTAGGGTTAAGAACTGAAAGCGATATAAAAAAGGTAGGTTTAAACAAGGGAAGGGCCATGATGGACAAACTCAGGTAGTTTATTCCATGCACACGGGGAAGCTAGATGAAAGGAATGAAGGCTGGAATTGGCAGCGGAGGAGAAGGGAACAGATAAATGCAACTTATCTGAGGAACGGAGTTGTCACCCATGCTCTTCAATCTTTACATTTCCTCCCTCGGTACCCTGTTAGACAAACTCAAAGTAACTTCATTCAGCTATGCAGACAATATCACCATACTCCTCCCCTTTGACACACAAGACCCCACCAAATCAGGCATCCTGGAAAAAACTCTAGAAGCGGTGGAAAAATGGATGACAGAACACAAACTGAAGCTCAACCCAGATAAAACTAAATTTCTACTGCTTGAAAAGGACAAAACCCCTTCTATAACTGAGCTAGAAATAAAAACCACCAAATATCCCTTACAGCCCACTCTCAAACTCCTTGGAGTAACAGTAGACAGAGGTTGCACTCTTCAGATGCAAATTAACAAAATCACACAAAAAGCATTCTTCACCATGCGCAACCTTCGCAAAATCTGAAAATTCTTTGAAAAAGAACAATTCAGACTCATAGTCCAATACCTAGTCCTAAGTCTATTGGATTATTGCAATATCCTCTACCTTTCCTGTCCCACCTACCTAATAAAACAATTACAGACAGTGCAGAGCACTGCCCTCAGAATGATCTATTCCCTTGGAAAATTTGACCACATCACCAATGCCTTCCTAGACTCACACTGGCTTCCAATACAAGCCCGCATCCAATTCAAACTATACTGCATGTTATTCAAAACATTAAACGGAATGGCACCCACCCACCTAAACAACCGTCTAAACAGGAACCTCTCAACCAGACAGAGGAGAACCCAATCCCCTTTCTCCTACCCCCCTTTTAAAGGAACTAAACGCAAAAAGATGTATGACAACTTACTAGCAACACATGCAGCTAAACTGGATCCCACCATCACCAACCTACTGACAGCTTCAACTGACCTCAAGGCTTTCCGCAAAGAAATCAAGACCCTACTATTCAAGAAATTCACCCAAACGTCCTAATCCCTCCCGTTTCCCCTCTCACCCCCTCTTAGAATCATCTCATCAAAATTGCTTTAGACCTTACGCCTTCAATTGTATTCCTTTACTGGAAAAGTCCAGCTATCTTTTTTGTTGTACTAGGACCAACTTCTTTAATTGTATTTCTCTTCCTGGAAATGTCCAGCTATCTTTCTGATGTAATCCGCTTAGAACTGCAAGGTACAGGCGGAATATAAGCATGTAATGTAATGTATAAAAGTAAGAGGAGAGATACTGAGGGGGGCTGCGGCATGAGCACACTTGTAGGTTAGTAATAGGAGCTTGAACTGCATGTGAAGGCAGATAGGAAGCCAGTGAAGCGATTTGAGGGGAGAGGATAAGCGATTTGAGGGGAGAGGATAAGCGATTTGAGGGGAGAGGATAAGCGATTTGAGGGGAGAGGATAAGCGATTTGAGGGGAGAGGATAAGCGATTTGAGGGGAGAGGTAAAGTGAGTGTAGCGAGGTTGGAAGAAGATAAGCGGGCAGCTGAGTTTTGCACAGATTGCAGGGGGCGAGGAGAGGTGGCTCCGTGGGAGACCTGTTAGAAGTATATTGCAGTAGTCTAAGCATGAGATTACAAGAGGGGTGGGACAAGGGTCCGGGCAGTGTTCTCGGAGAGGAAGGGGCGAATTTGGGCAATGTAAAGATAGAAGCGACAGGCATCGGCAGTCTGGTTCCCTTCTTCAGAGTCGTTCCCCAGGCCTGGTTTTATTCCACCCCTGCATGGGCAGGCAGGTCTGATCACCCCATTGATTTCCACAAGAAAAGCAAGACAAGGCCACATAGAGGAAGTGTGTGACACAGTGATTCGAGCTACAGCCCTGAGGCTGTGGGTTCAAATCCCACACTGCTCCTTGTGACCTTGAGCAAGTCACTTAATCCCCCATTGCCCTAGGTACATTAGATAGAGTGTGAGCCCACCGGGACAGATAGGGGAAAATGCATGATCACCTGAATGTAATGTAATGTAATGTAATTTATTTCTTATATACCGCTCCATCCGTTAGGTTCTAAGCGGTTTACAGAAAATATACATTAAGATTAGAAATAAGAAAGGTACTTGAAAAATTCCCTTACTGTCCCGAAGGCTCACAATCTAACTAAAGTACCTGGAGGGTAGTAGAGAAGTGAAAAGTAGAGTTAGAGGAAAAATAAAAATAAAAGAAACATTTTAACAAGACAGCATTGATCTAAATATTTTGGAAGGTAGAAGAGAGGAGAGAAAGGAATAGAAGCATGATGAAGTGATGAAGTGGAGCAAGTAAGTGTAGGAGGAGTGTAAACTACTTAGGCTATAAGTGGTATATAAATGCTTAAATAGATGGTGGATGATAATCTGAAGCTGGAAGCAACCCCAATAAAGCAATAAATCTATTCAATTACCCTTCTCCCAAATCTTGTCAATACAAGAAGTTTTTCGACAGAATTTTGTCATTCCAGGCCGCCAAACCGAATGCATGGCTTGGAAAACTTATACTTGAGGCCACTTCTTACAGTGGTGCCTCGCATAACGAACGCCTCGCACAACGAACGCTGCACACAACGAACTTCATGTCTTGATTCACACAACGAACTTCGTTTCACACAACGAACTTCGTTTCACACAACGAAGTCGCCCGAGCTGCCGATGTATTGCATCCTTCCGCGCAGGCACTGCAGGCAGTCGTTAGTCACTGCGCTTAACTGCCCTCTCTCACTGTATACAGTCGTCCTTTTAAGATAAACTCAATATTTTTTATAGATCATGGCTTCTAAAAAAAGCAGGAAGGTGATTTCTGTTGAAATGAAACGGGAAATAATTAGAAGGAGTGAATGTGGGGTCAAACAGTGTGACCTCGTCAAAGAGTTTGGCCTCAGCAAGACCACCATTTTCACCATTTTGACAAATTTATCTTTTTTTATGTCATCTTAGCATATTTTATGCTGCAGAACGAATTATTTTTTTTAACATGTATTGTTATGGGAAAACGCGTTTCCCATAACGAACTTTTCGCATAACAAACTTGCTCCTGGAACGAATTAAGTTCGTTGTGTGAGGCACCACTGTATTTCCGTTTGACATGTTTACATCTTAGAGGCGCGAATCCTGTTTAAGTTCTCCTGTCTGTGTTACAAATCAATATTTGGCCTAGCCTCCACTTACCTGGTTTCCCACTTCAATCTGGCAAGTTATCGGTTCATAGACAAAACCGCCGAAGACAAAGGCGCGCACCGACAACTGAGCACAAGACGGAAGCGCGCGCCAAAGAAAAAGATTGTTTTTAGGGGCTCCGACGGGGGTTTTTGTTGGGGAACCCTCCCCCCACTTTACTTAATACAGATCACGGCGGCATTGTGAAGAGTTTGGGGGGTTGTAACACCCCTCATTATACTGGAAACTTAACTGTTTCCCTGTTTTTAGGGAAAAAGTGAAGTTTTCAGTTAAATGTGGGGGGTTACAACCCCCCAAATCCCCCACAACGTCCCCACAACGCGGCGTGATCTGTATAAAGTAAAGTGGGGGGGGGGTTCCCCCCCACCCCCCCGTCAGAGCTCTTTAAAACAGTCATTTTCTTCGGCGCGCGCTTCTTTATTGCGCTCAGTTGTCTGCGCGCACCTTTGTCCCGGCGCGCTTTTGAGCCCTGACACCAAGTTATCTCAGGCCCACACGAAGAACTCATCTGTTCACCTATCCGACAATAAAAGCCTGCCACTACAAAAGATTCTTGGACAGAACTCTTGCCTTCCAGGCAGGCAAATGGAACGATTGGCTTAGTAACGTTTTCGCCCTCTCATCATCCTACTTCAATTTTAGAAAACTGGTAAAAACGAGCTTGTTCAATCAATTTGTTAACTAAGAATCTTCTCAGCTCTGCTTACTCAACCAGTAACCCTAATGAACTACATAGCTTTCATATTCCTTCATTATGTAAGATTGTATTGCTGACTTTGACTGTAACCTCTTCGCTGATTGTCCAGCGCTTCTTGCTGTGAACCGCCTCGAACTTCTATGGCTTTGGCGGTATATAAGAATAAGAATAAATTATTATTAGTTGTGTTACTGTTTTTAACTTCTCCTTGTTTTTTAACAGATGTACAGTGGTGCCTCACACAACGAACTTAATTGGTTCCAGGAGCAAGTTTGTTATGCGAAAAGTTCGTTATGGGAAACGCGTTTTCCCATAACAATACATGTTAAAAAAAATAATTCGTTCTGCAGCATAAAATATGCTAAGATGACATAAAAAAAGATAAATTTGTCAAAATGGTGAAAATGGTGGTCTTGCTGAGGCCAAACTCTTTGACGTGGTCACACTGTTTTACCCCACATTCACTCCTTCTAATTATTTCCCGTTTCATTTCAACAGAAATCACCTTCCTGCTTTTTTTAGAAGCCATGATATATAAAAAATATTGAGTTTATCTTAAAAGGACGACTGTATACAGTGAGAGAGGGCAGAGTCTCAGCGTCAAAAACTGGGACTTAACTTTTCTTTTTTTTTTTTTTCTAGCATCGGGGAAGCGGCGAGAGTAGCTCCGCCCCCCCAACGCATCAGCAGTAGGCGCCGGGCCCCTCCATAAAAGGAGGCGAGCCGACGGTCCGCCACTGCACAGGGAGCCAGGCGAAGGGCTGTGAGAGAGGGCAGTTAAGCGCAGTGAGTAACGCAGCTCGGGCGACTTCGTTGTGTGAAACGAAGTTCGTTGTATGAAACAAGACATGAAGTTCGTTGTGTGCAGCGTTCGCTGTGCGAGGCGTTCGTTATGCGAGGCACCACTGTATTCTCTTATTGATTGTTTTATTATGTATCTTACATATATTGATTGTATGCATTGCTGCTGTTGTGAACCGCTTTGAAGTTTTGGTATAGCGGTATACAAAAAAGTAAATTATTATTATTCTTCCTCGCACGCGTGCGGCAATTTCTTCACTGCCCACACATCACTTTCCTTCCTGCGTAAATGAACACCTGTCAAAATATCCTTTTTTTTAAAACCCCAAATCCAAATGTCGTTAAGCCCCACAAAACGAATTAACTCACCCAGTGGTCCCACACACACATTGAACAGCAGACGTAAAACGGACCCTTTTCAGTTAATTACAGGCTGTATTTTCAACGGAGTCAGTCAAGATCGTCACTGAATTATGCCAAGCTTCCATTATACAAAACTAAATGACATTTTGCCACAGCAAGGCTGGACTGATATGCCCATCACCGATTGCCAAATAAGCAAATTAATATAAATGCAGTTTAAACAGCAATTTATTTACAAATTTACCATACAAGCAACAATTAGTGTATTTTGTAATTGATCCTACAATAGAATTGCCTCTTTGTATATTTTTAAGATATACCCAAAACAAACCTACAGTAGAACATGCCCTTTTTTTAATCTTTATTCTTTTTTTTTTTTTAACTCACAATAAATATAACAGTGAACCAGCGATTGAAGAACACTGTTTTGGGCCTGATGCACGTGCTGGCCCTGTGGACCGGCAGGAAATTTCTGTGGACCGGCACTGGTCCATGGACCGGTGGTTGAAGACCACTGGACTAGATGGACCATTTGGGTCTTTATCTGCCGTCATCTACTATGTTACTATAGGGATGTTCCAGAAAGTTGGTTTTGAAAATCAGCACTCAAATGTTCCGGCTATTAGGCGGGTTTTTGAACCTCTGGAAGTTTTGATTATGAGCCCCTCTAGGTAGATTCCAAAGAAACATAAATTAATATAAAACAGGAAACAATAAAACCAAACATTACACATTCATAAAAATCTCATAATGGGACTAATTTATTCATCCAGTTGTTCCTAAAAAAAATATCACCAAAGACCTTCTGCAAAGCAACATGCCTTTAAGGAGTTTCAAAACAAAACAGGATCAGCTTTATTTCCTGGATTAAAAAGCAACCGTCACTGCTTTACAAAACCCAGAACTGTTGAGCGTCAATGAAAACGCAATCATGGCCGGGCTATTTGGAGTGAACAAGGCTGTACGTTATCCCATAATTGCATGGCTAGTAGCATCTCCTGCCACTATAGTATTAAATCAATGTTATCATCTTCAAGGTCCTGCCCAATAAAACTGCTGGAAATGAGGAATTAGTCTCTTCCCATCGTAACAATGAACAGTCAATCAGCAGTCATTCAAGTAAGACATTTTTTTTGCCCCTTAGCTATTTCTTTCCACGCATCAACCTTCTGAAAATCTTGAGAGTTTATAGAAAGGGTCAAATTGTAGAGCGACCCACTTCAAATCAAAATTCCGCCGACACTAAAACAGTTCACCGGGAAAGATTACAGGTCAGAGTAAAGGTTGCAAAAGTAGGTGTAAATAAGTTGCAAGATGCAAACAGAGTCTAAAAGACACCAGCTCCTTACCATGCATGAACACACGCTATTGCACATTATTTAACGCAGGTCTCGTTTTATGCAATTAGCATGCGCTAGTGCAATAGGGCAGTTTCATAAATTTAGAATGTGGCACCTTCCTCTGTTCACAGACTTCAGCATGTCTGTATGAGGAATTCAACAGGAAGAGATATTTGGGCACTTCATACATTTATATGTAATTTACTGAGCATGCTCTTAGAAACCTACTTAGGAACCTTTTACCAAGCTGCGGTAAGCACTAAAACGCGCTTACTACGGATTAAAATGACATGCTACTCATCAGGCGTGCCCAACTTCGGCCCTCGCCAGGCCAGGTTTTCAGGATTTCCTAATTCTCTGACCGCGCAGTGTTCTCTTACCCACATCCGCTCTGCAATTCGCTGATTGTATAGTGCTACTTAATGTGATTCTTGTAATTCACTGACCCTGTATCTCACCTTGTACTCTCATTGACCGTCCAATGTACTCTTATCTACCTTACCCTGTAATTCGCTGTTTGTACAGCTTTTCTTCATTGTGAACCGCCTCGAAGTCATAAGATTATGGCGGTATAGAAAAATAAAGTTATTATTATTATTATATGAATATGCATGAGATCAATTTGCATACAATGGAAGCAGTGCAGGCAAATAGATCTCATGCAAATTCACTGGGGAAATCCTGAAAACCCAACTGGATTCAGCCCTCAAGGGCCGGAGTTGTGTAGGCCTGAGGCATCCTGCAGTACTTTTGAGATGTGCACACACCACCGGCAAGCTAAAAAAAATTTTCACCAAGGGGGATAAGAACAGCCTTACTGGATCAGATCAATGTCCATCTAGCCCAGTATCCCATCTTCACGGAGGCCAATCCAAGTCACAAGTACCTGGCAAAAACCCAAAGAGTTGCTGCATTCCATGCCACCGATCCAGGGCAAGCAGCGGCTTCTCCCATGTCTGGAGAGGGGGGAGTGTCTATAGAATAAAAACACGCTTTAAATATTGGCACATGCTAAACGCTAAAGCGTAAATGTTATCCTATGGACGTGTTAGCGGTTAGCGCACGCGTTGATTTAGCGCACGCTAAATCCGCGCTAAAACACTTAGCGTGCCTTTGTAAAAGAGGGCCTTAGAGCTATGCTATAATCCATGCCAAAAGTTAGACACAGTCTATAGAATATGCGTCATTAACTATGACCGATCACATAAACTCGGTGACAAAAAAATGCTTCTCCACTCTTTGGAAACTGAAAACCATAAAAAATTATTTCGACCCTCTATCCTTCAGATTACTGGTTCAGTCGCTGATTCTATCCACCCTGGACTATTGTAACATCATCTACTTGGGGGATACCTAAAAAAACCGTAAGAAAACTGCGAATAATTCAAAACACGGCCGTCCGCTTAATATTCGGACTAAAGAAAAGTGATCACGTTAATCCCTTTTAGAAACGACTACACTGGTTACCACTCGAAGAAAGAATTCTATTCAAGTTCCCCTGCTTTTGCTATAAATTAATCTGGGGAATGGCCCCCAATTACCGCCTACCTCACTTTGAATTCTATTCCCCCATTAGATCTACCAGAAACCACAACCTGTTTGCATACCCGAAAATCGCTGGCTGCAGATATCGAACCTTCCTGGACAGAACTTTCATGTTTCAAGCTGGTAGACAGCAATCATGGCTAGGCTATCTCATCGATACCGCTAGGTTGACCTACAGCATCTTCCGGAAAGAACTAAAGACCACTTTGTTTAATTCTTGTCCTAGCCAGACACTCTCCCGCGAACATAACTTTAACACCTTATCCTGAATTTATTCCTCACACTAGGTATCCACATTCCCTGTCTGCTAAAATTCCCTCTTCATAATTGTATCCTGATATTCGCTGGTGTTTTAAACTATTTTAAATTGTAAGATGTAAAATAGTTATTTATACATTACTTGTTGGAATATTCATTTCTATCTCTATCTCTACCTCTGTCTTTTTATTTTTATCTTTACTTTTCATAAATTGTTTCTTCAGGTACTTTAGTTAGATTGTGAGCCTTTGGGACAGTTAGGAAAATTTCCAAGTACCTATCTTATTTATTTTTATCTATTGTATCTTTTTAATGCATCATTTTTGTAAACCGCTTAGAAATCTCACGGTTATTAGCGGTATATAAGAATTAAATTAAAATTAATGGCCACTCCCAGAACTAAAATTTAGGCATGACCATTTATGCCGACTAAAACCTGGTGTAAACGCCCCACACCAAAATTCTGCGTGGTTTGGATATATTCTGTAACAGAGCGCGTATTTTTTAGGAACACCCATGTACCCGATGGACACACCCTTTTTGAGATCCATGCATTGGAATTTACATTCATCACTATATAGTGTACACTTAGAAATTTGAATGCGTAAATTCTAATTAGTGATAACAATTGTTCATTAGTGGACAATTATCTGCACCGATTGGCTTGTTAAACAATTAAATTGTGTGTGCGTCTTTGTTTATGCTTTATGTTTATTAAAAGTCTTTATATACCGCTTAATTTGCCAAGCAAGATCAAAGCAGTTAACGAAACAATTCGGAAATTGAGAAGAACTCCTTAAAAAGAGAAAAGAACAAAAAAGAACAAAAGAAAAAAATCACAATATGCAAAATAACATAACTCTAACTTACTTACAATGCATCAATATACTGTATAAATAAAATCATAAAAAAGAATAATATAGTATAATACAGATTGAAACACTGAATTTAAGTCCCATCATTATAAAGAAAAGGCCAACTGAGAATAATAGGCCTTTAAATGTATTTTAAAATTTACTTATGACTCTTCTTTCCTCAACTCCATTGGTAAACTCTTCCATAAACCTGGAACCCAAAAGAAAAAATGCAGTTTCTAGTTAAAACAAGATGGGCTCTAGATTCACAGCATTTGTCCGGGTTTGGAAAGCACCAACAAACTCCTGTCAGGCACATCCACGAATGCTCCAGGCCCTCCAGACGCGACCAGAGCTTGTCGCAGAAGAGAGGAGTCTTGCTGGAGGCAGGAGAGGGCAGGACTGGAGGCGGAACGGGGCAGGGCTATGTCTGGGGTTTTCCTTTATAAAATATGACAACCCTACATCTAGTCTTTCCGTAATATTGCGCAAAGATATTGGACAGATGGTGTCAAGGACTCAAGGATGATTAATGCTACTAAAAGCACTGGTTTTCCATATATGACTGAAATGTGTCCATCTGAAAGCTGTAGCAGCAGAATAAGATGAAACGTTCTTATTTTATATCTATGACTAGCTGATGACCCGGCGTTGCACGGGTATTTAATTATAGCAATAACACTGTAAATGGATTCAAATAAAGATACTTTATAGTGGTGAATGAAATTATTGTTTTACAGCTTAATAAAAAGTACAATATTCAAATTATAATGTTAAATATTTGACAAAATGAATACAATACAACTAACGCAAAACGTGATTATAAACAACATTTTTAGTTTCACCTCCTGGAGCAAGAACATATAAATTGTTGGGTGAACCCACCCTTGAGCAAGCAACATAGAGTTGTGGGCCGCGAGACCCCCAGAACATATCACCCCAGGTAGTGAGGGATCTGCATACCAAGTTTCGTTCAAATCGGTCAAGCCGTTTGTGAATTACTGTGAGAATGGCAGCTTTTTACATTTTTTCCATTGACATGAATGGGTGAAATCTGATTTTATGTTTGTAGCTCCGCCCATGTGTGCAGGTGGGTCGCGAGACCCCCAGAACATATCACCCCAGGTAGTGAGGGATCTGCATACCAAGTTTCGTTCAAATCGGTCAAGCCGTTTTTGAATTACTGTGAGAATGGCAGCTTTTTACATTTTTTCCATTGACATGAATGGGTGAAATCTGATTTTATGTTTGTAGCTCCGCCCATGTGTGCAGGTGGGTCGCGAGACCCCCAGAACATATCACCCCAGGTAGTGAGGGATCTGCATACCAAGTTTCGTTCAAATCGGTCAAGCCGTTTTTGAATTACTGTGAGAATGGCAGCTTTTTACATTTTTTCCATTGACATGAATGGGTGAAATCTGATTTTATGTTTGTAGCTCCGCCCATGTGTGCAGGTGGGTCGCGAGACCCTCAGAACATATCACCCCAGGTAGTGAGGGATCTGCATACCAAGTTTCGTTCAAATCGGGCAAGCCGTTTTTGCGTTGGCAGCTTTTTACATTTTTTCCATTGACATGAATGGGTGAAATCTGATTTTATGTTTGTAGCTCCGCCCACATGTGCAGGTGGGCCGTGAGACCCCCAGAACATATCACCCCAGGTAGTGAGGGATCTGCATACCAAGTTTCGTTCAAATCGGTCAAGCCGTTTTTGCGTTGGCAGCTCTTTACATTTTTTCCATTGACATGAATGGGTGAAATACGATTATCTGTTTGTAGCTCCGCCCACGTGTGCAGGTGGGCCGCGAGACCCCCAGAACATATCATCCTGGGTAGTGAGGGATCTGCATACCAAGTTTCGTTCAAATCGGTCAAGCCGTTTTTGCGTGATCGCGGCACATACATACATACATCCGATTTTATATATATATAGATTACTGCTTGCTCTTTCATGCCTATGAAACTGGATTCCAAAATAAACAACGTTATTTATTAATTTATATCATGCTTTTATCCAAAGTGCTTTATAAGATCAAAACATTTACCAACAGTACAATTAATCACGCTCGAAAAGGCTGAAATCAGAAACAGGAACCATGAGGTAATATTATCGGAAAAGGCTGTGAATAGCAGGCAACACTGCATATGATTTTCCGAACAGGGACAGTCCGGGAATTGAGGGAATATCTATCGCTGTCTGATCCCACCAGGGCATCGCAATAAGACTAAACGAGAAGAAAGGATGCCAAAGAGATACGGAGTTTGTCTGCAACAGGAACTCAAAAGCACAAGGCAGGGCATCAAAAGACTACAGTTAAAACTTTCAAGGCCAAAGACAGGGATAAGAACATAAGAACATAAGAAGTTGCCTCCACTGGGTCAGACCGAGGTCCATCTCGCCCAGCGGTCTGCTCCCGCGGCGGCCCATCAGGTCCGCGACCTGTGAAGTGGTTTCTGCCTACTTCTATAACCTACCTCAAGTTCTATCTGTACCCCTCTATCCCCTTATCCTCCAGGAACCTATCCAAACCCTCCTTGAACCCCTGTACAGAGTTCTGGCCTATCACATTCTCCGGAAGCGCGTTCCATGTGTCCACCACCCTCTGGGTAAAAAAGAACTTCCTAGCATTTGTTCTAAACCTGTCCCCTTTCAATTTCTCCGAGTCACCCCTAGTGCTTGTGGCTCCCCACAGTTTGAAAAATCTGTCACAGCGGAGAGATGACCAGGAGCTTGATGTAAACTGCAGAAGGTTTCCAAGAAACTTAACAAACTGCTCTTCCACAAACATTATCTAAGCAGTGTACAATCCAGGGTAAATAAAAGTATAAATCAAAGGGAATGCCAGTTGATGATAGGACAACACACAAGACATTTCGTACCTATTCAAACATTCCAATTAGAAAGGATCAAGGTTTCAAGGTTTATTAAATATTTGATGAATCGCTAAATCTGATTACAAAGCGATGTACATAATTATAAAATTGGATAGAATTAAAAATAAATAAAAATTAAGATTAAGACAGGACAGACATTAGTTGGAGGGGAAGGAGGGTAAAAAGTTACAACTGTTATATCAAGAAAACATATAAGGGAAAAACAAAAGGAAACTAGGTAATATTAAAAGGAAAAAATCATAAAATCAAGAAAGTTTAAACGTTAAAAGCATCTTTAAAAAGGTATGTTTTCAGGGATTTTTTAAAAGAAGGGATATCTTTTTCGTTTTTGATATGTTGGGGATAAAATACACACCAAGTCTGTCTCACGTTATATACCAAACTCAATAAAATTTCTTGAACTTAAAAAAAAATATTTATCATACTAATAGACATATTCAGGTTCATGTCCTCTTCATGCCTACCCTCTGGAGAGCGAGACTGCAAAAACCTGCTGAAAAAAAGGGTTTTAGTGCTCTCCTGAAATGCAGATGGGACCGCTTGACACAGAGCTCTTTTGGTAAGGTGTTTCATCATACCGGCACTCAATCGAAGAAAGTCCCTTTGTACGTCACCTCTAATTGGTCTTTCTAAACTGCTGGAAACCGAAGTAGTGCGACAAAAGGAAAAAAAACTGCAGAGACGATGTACAAAGTGTCAGGATATTTTATTAAAAATAAATCAGTTATGGTAATCTCGATAATGGTTCTCTTATGTGACGGGCAGGACCCGACATGGGCCGTGTTTCGGAGAAACGCTCCTTCCTCAGGGGTCTGGCTGAAATAGGATCACAATTATGGAGAACCGTGGGTTTTGAGAAATTTCTAATCTTCCTGAATATAGCACAGCGTCTACAGCCACGCAGTTTCTCCATAATTGTGATCCTATTTCATCCGGACCCCTGAGGAAGAGCGTTTCTCCGAAACAAGGCCTGTGTTGGGTTCTGCACTTCACATAAAAGAACCGCTATTGAGATTTCTATACTTGATTTATTTTTAATAAAATAACCTGACACTTTGTACATCTTCTCTGCAGTTTTTTTCCTTTTGTCATTCTTCGCTTAACTGTTCACTGCAGATAGGTTGGATTGTTTTTTTAGTTTTAACCGAAGTATTGAATCACCTTTATCCCTCCTTTCCCCTAGTGTCTACATGTTCAGGTCATCAAGTCTTATATTATTACAAGCTTAATGAAAATAATGTGGTGATCTCTACTTCTTGACCATCAAATTAAGAGGTTGACATATACTGACGTGTCCCCGGACGTTGTGTAGGGGTGTTTCCTTTTTTGCACCTGAAGGTTAGGCCTCTCTGACATCATCAAGCCTGAACCACTGTTTGCAAGAAATCATTTCAGCCTAAACCTAGCAAGAAGAGAAAGAAGAAAACATCTTTGCTGTTTCTGCCTGATGCATTCTGGGTATGTACCAGAACTGTATTCTAGTCAAGGACATCCAGCTATGCCTACATGCTCAGCCTGTGTAAATCTTGGGGGAGTTATGGCTCATGTGCTGGTCTTATCTAATGAAGGCGCCTCAGTTTCACGGCCTGAGCAAGACTATACAGAAAGGCTATTCATCTAAGTTCTGTTTCTGGATTGGTCCGGAGATGTCTTCTGACGAGATCCAAGTGAAATGTGCTAATGATTAATTTAGTCTATGCTGGGATGTGAGTGAACTTGCATCTTATCATAGGTTTCTCTGTGTATCTTCTATAATAATTAAGACCTGAAAATTTACCTCTTGTGACTCTCTGCCTGAGAGAGAGAGAACTGGATTCCATCACATAAAGGAAACCTTTGCTGCCATCCTAATTTACAGCTGTTCCAGTGATTAACGGACTCTTTACTGTACCAGAAGAATTCTTATCTTCAGTGCTGAGTAGAGGATGTCTTCCCTTTCACCTGATTTTGTGCCATGGCCTAATCGGATGGTGAGAATATGGAATTCTATTATCTTATCAGCTGGGGTTAGGTAAATGAATCCTATTGTGGTTCGGGATAAGGAAAAGTGAAGCATCTTGGTTATAAACTGTAATAGATTGCTGCTAATCAGGTATTATTATTATAAGGAATTATTTAGAGTGTAAGAATTAGTTTTACTTATTTATCTAACAAGTGTGGTGTGATAATTATGTACTCCCTCTCCCCCCCCTCCTCTAGTTTCCCACTCCCCTCCATCTTATCGTCCAACCCAACTATGATAAACCTGCGCCTCCTTCTGCGCTACCTGCAATTCCGATAAAAAAAATTTTTTGTAAATCCGGGTTCAGACCGGATCCTAATGTAACGAATGTAAACCGCCTAGAACTCTTTGGGTATGGCGGGATATAAGAACCTAATAATAATAATAATAATAATATGTATTTGGATATTATGTGAACAATAATTAGTTATTGCTGCTAGCTTATGAATTATATTTTTCTATTTTCTTAATAAAAGTATTTCTCATTAGCCTGGGTCTCTGTGTTGTGTAAGTAAGCAAAGCTAGCTGAACCTGGATGAAATATTATGGTTTCCCCTAGAAAATTAACAGGCACGTATTTGTTTATGTAACTGATTAGTCATCCATGAATCTTTCTACAGTTGACATACACAAAAGGAGGACACGTCCGGGGAAATCCGGATATATGGTAACCCTATTAATATACAGACATTTTCTACCAGAGTCTGCAAAGTGGTAGAACTAGAGGACATGGACTGATGTTGCAAGGGGGCTGACTTTGGAGTAACACCAGGAAGTAGTTTTTCATGAAGAGTGTGGTAAATGTCTGCAATTCCCTCCTACAGGAGATGGTGGACAGAAAATGGTAGCAGAATTCAAAAATGCAGGGGATAAACACAAAGGATTCTATATGGAATCAAAAGAAACTTAGGGGTCCTTTTACTAATGCGCGCTAACCGATTTAGCGCATGTTAACAATTAGCGTGCGCTAAATGCTAACGAGTCCATAGAATATAATGGTTAGTGTGCCTTAGTAAAAGGACCCCTTAGTACAGGGGTAGGGAACTCCGGTCCTCGAGAGCCATATTCCAGTCGGGTTTTCAGGATTTCCCCAATGAATATGCATGAGATCTATTTGCATGCACTGCTTTCAATGCATATTCATTGGGGTAATCCTGAAAACTCGACTGGAATACGGCTCTCCAGGACCAGAGTTCCCTACCCCTGCCTTAGTAGTACTTAGACAGCAACTCCAATAACTGGGAAATAAGACTAGTGGCGAATAGACTTCTACAATCTGTGCCCCACTTATTGCTAGACAGATCCAGATGGGAATTGAACTCACAACCCTAGGATGCTGAGGCTGCTCCTATATCCACTAGGCCTGCATGTCCAAGCTGGATTTAAAGTTAACTGATGCCTAAACTGCAGTATTGGGGTAAATCTACCAACATATTTCATATTTTGTATGCCAGTCTCTAATCCCCCCTATATATCCCAGTCAGTGGCACTTAATCCGGACAGCAGGTGTTGCTATGCAAATAATTGCTTTAAAAACTCAGGCACCAAATTACCTACAAGCCAGTTTTTTATTTGATGAATGTTCAGAAAACTAGATTTTTTAATAACTAGATTTCCTCTTTATTTTCAAGGAGCAATAATGTTGAAAACTGAGACAAAGGTTGATAATCAAGTAAGTAACTGCTTGGGATCGTGTTGAGCTGGAACTCGTGCACTGGAAAATTTTTACCATAATCAAATCAGAATTTATTCCCTCTCTCTCCCCCCCCCCCCCCCACGATTACAGCTTTGCTTTTCATTAGGGAAGATGAAAAAAAATAGGTATAAAATCCAGTTAAATTCTCAAACCAAATCGCTGGTGAAGTGACTGGCTGGATACCAGCCACAAATCCCGACCAACACATGACCTTGTGTGTTGCACAAGTCATGAAAATGCAGCATACAATCATCGGATGCAAAATGAAGTCAAAGATGGCTGGTTCCAGATCATAATATCCTGAGTTATAAATTAAACATTTCCACTGCAAAACGAGGGCTACATCTTTTAAACATGGCTGTAATCAAATATTCATTGCCTTGATTATTTAAAATAATTGGGAATTTTTATCAGTTTGCTTGAGAAGCTCAAGAATAAAAAAAAATAATAATAATAAAGCCCTGCAAAGGGTTCTTAATTCATAATATGCCGTCCTCAACAGTCAGCTTTGTATAATAAGTTTCACAGCATGAAAATTCCTGTTGTAAAGAGTGGCTAGCAAGCACGACAGAAGACAGGTTGCAAACAAATAATGAGATAGAGTCCTGGGGTCTTGCTTTCTCTGCAGACATTTTTTTGTAATTTTCAATATCACATTCAGTTTATGCGTCTGGTAGCGCTATAGAAATAATTAATAGTAGTAGTTCATAATTAAAAATGGGATTTTTTTTAAAAAAGCCTATAATGGCTAACCGCAAGGACAACAAAGGAGACCAGATGGTGCTCGATCCTTTAATTTTATAACAGACTCGACACGATCGTGTTTCGGCCCCAAAAGGTCTGCCTCAGGAGTCATATTGATCTATATGTTCATGTTTTGCAATTGATTCTCTTGAAAAACACGGGGAAAGGGAAGGGGTTCCGTGCGCAGCAGGGGGGTGGGGAAGAGGGTGGGGTGGGGTGGGGCACACCGGGCGCCGCTCATCCTTACTACGCCACTGGCTCCACTGTGTGGCCAGTCTACTAAAAATGCTGGCTCCTCCCACATCCCAATGGCCTCTTCTGTACATTTTTGTTTCGGACATGTTTTTTTCTGAAATGGCTCAAAAAGATAGTCTGTTACCAAGGCGTGTGGGAGAATTAGAAGTCACAGCCAAAAAAGAGGACGTAGACATCATCGGAATCACGGAAACATGGTGGATTGAGAATAACAAATGGGACGTAGTACTGCCAGGGTACAAACTATATAGAAGGGACAGGACTCACAAGAAGGGAGGAGGAATAGCACTATACATAAAAGACACCATTCCCTCGTCCGGAGTGGATATGGACATAAAGGCGGACAGATTGGAGTCATTATGGGTTAAATTACCGGGAAGAAATGGCCTCGACATCTAATTAGGGCTGTACTATCGTCTGCCTTGACAATCGGAAGCAAACGACAAAGAACTGGCAGCAGAATTGAGGAGGGAAGGCAGAAACAGGAGCGTGATGGTAATGGGGGATTTTAACTACCCCGGGATAGACTGGAATTTTGGAAACTCGAACTGTACGAGGGAAGCAGATTTCTTAGAGGCTGTGAGGGCCTGCTTTATGGAACAGCTCGTCAAGGAACCAACGAGAGAAAATGCCACTCTCGACCTAATCCTCAACGGACTAGGGAGACCTGCAAAGGAAGTGGAGGTAGTAGGACCACAAGGGAACAGTGATCACAACATGATCCAGTACAAACTATAAGTAGGAACAGCAAAAGGGAAGAGAACCACGGTGACAACGTTCAATTTCAAGAAAGGGAACTATGATGCTATGAGAGCAATGATGAGGAAAAAACTCAGAAACAGCGCAGGGAAAATAGAAACCGCAGAGCAAGCCTGGTCTTTATTCAAGGGCACAGTGCAAGAAGCACAACATAAGTACATTCCTAGATTTAGAAAAGGGTGCAAAAAAAAACTGAACAAAGGACCCAGCATGGATAACAAATGAAGTGAAGAAAGCGATAGGAGACAAAAAAAAAACGTTCCGGACATGGAAAAAGGACCAAACCGGGGAAAACTGGAAGGAACACAGGAACTGCCAAAAAGAATGTCATTGAGTGGTTAGGAGAGCGAAAAGGGAATACGAAGAGAGGCTAGCCAGGGAGGCAAAAAATTTCAAATCGTTCTTCAGATATGTTAAAGGGAAGCAACCGGCAAGGGAGGAAGTAGGACAGTTGGATGATGGAGACAGAAAGGGAGTGGTAAAGGAGGAAAAAGAGGTAGCCGATAGGTTAAACAAGTTCTTCTCGTCAGTCTTCACAAGCGAGGACACATCCAGTGTACCAGAACCAGAAAAGATCTTCAAGGGACGCCAAGAAGAAAAACTGTTGACAATAGAGGTGAGCCAAGAGGACGTCCTTCAATAGATAGATTGAAAAGCGACAAATCACCAGGCCCAGATGGAATCCACCATAGGTTACTAAAAGAATTAAGAAATGAGATAGCAGAAATACTCTGAGTTTTCAACCTATCCTTGAAAACTGGCAAGATCCCGGAGGACTGGAGGATAGCAAATGTTACACCAATCTTCAAAAAGGGTTCGAGAGGAGACCCGGGAAACTACAGGCCAGTAAGTTTGACGTCGGTTCCAGGCAAGATGGTACAGGCAGGGCCGGATTTTCCTATAGGCTAACTAGGCTTCAGTCTAGGGCCTCAAGATCAAGAGGGGCCTACATTCAAATTGTTAGCAAAATTAAAATTACACTATTCTAAAAACAGTGAACACTGAACCGAAAATAAGGAGAAATTCTACGCTTCGGGATCGGAACCGGAACCGGCTCCAGCCGCAACAGGGCACCGACTCGGCTTCTCCCTTTCTTTTTCTTGCCCTGGGAGGAGGATCGGGGAGGTAAAGACGTCAGTCCGGAAACAGCTGGGCAAAGCCAAAACGTGGATCCGTCAGGACAGGGCGGCCCAGACTGGCATCGGAGGGGGGGTGGGGGATTTAATGGAAGGCAGGTAGGCAGGATGGCATGGGGGGGGGTCAATGGAAGGGGGATGGGAGGCAGGCGGCCCTTGGAGGAGGGGTGAGGTGAGGAAGGACGCACTGGGGGCACTATGGACATAGGAAGGGCCAATGTTGTGTGTTATGTTTGATTAGTTATTGTTACAAGTACTATATATGGTGCTGAGAATAAATGTCCAAATAAGTGTTCTCGACTTTTTTTTAATTTATTATCCGTGTCACATTTTTTATAAAGGTTAGTACCAATAACAACATGTTTCATTTAACATATTGATATATATCACAGTAATGATGTATTTTATTATCTCTCATGTAATTTACAAACTTAAAAATGGGAGGTGAAAGGGCCTCATAAGTGGAATAGCCTAGGGCCTCTTTTTATCTAAATCCGGCCCTGCATCCAGTAGTTAATTATGTAACGCAATGGGTAGAATTTTGATAGTATTTTAATTTTCCACTCTGTTTCACCCCCAACGCCCACGGATTTAGCTCACGCCACTGCTAAATGAACAGTTCATTTTCCCCGTAAGTAGCATGAATCAAATTCCCCGTATGACAACATGCATACGGATAAGGCATTACGTGCAAAAGCAACTCATTTATTTTCTGTTCGATCTTCAAATTGTGGTCTGTGTTTCCCTGCCAAATGAAAGCACTCAGGTGGTGCCTGTTTAGCTCGTCTGTAGTATAAGGTACTGACAGTTGTTTCCCCCCATGTCGGTAGGATATCTTCTGGTCCCTTAGCTTGGGTACTGATTGTAATCAGATGTTAGTGTTGCAGAACTGCCGTGCACTTTTCCCAAAGACTTCAATATTTGCAGGCAGCAGTGTGAAAAGCAATGTGGCTCATTAGCCAGCATTCTCAGTGACAGATGTAGCCTATGTTTAGGTTTTTATTGTGCATTGTCTTGTGGTTTGGGGGGGGGGGAAGAGGGGAGGTCTTGGCAATACTTTCATGCTCCATTGGGTTTGTTGCTCCCCATTTTATATCCCTCCCATATCAATTATCCCAGTCATTGCAACAACAGACATCTTGGTGGGTGGGCTAGGAGGGAACAAGCTGCTCCACCCCTCCCCTGATTCTTATCTCCCTTCCTTCCTACCTACTCTCCCACCCCCACCACTACCACCACCACCAAAGAGAAAAAATAGACCCAACAAGACCTCAGCCCATCACTTCAACTCCTGTAGACCCCCTGGATCTACCTTTATTATCCCTAGTGACCTAGGGTGCCCACTCGTTCCTGCCCATCACAGATCCAGCCTCAAAATGGTCACTGCACCTTCTGTTGGCAATTTCATTGAACTAGCTGTGAGATTGTCACTAAAGACAAGGTGGCCATTTTGAGGCCAGAGCCACAATGGACAGGAGCAAGTAGGCATCACCCCTACCCTTAGGACACAAAGGCCATGAGGAATAACGAAGCTAGGCTAGGGATTAGGAGTGGGGGGGGGTCTGTTGGCCTATTTCTACTTTTTGGAGGGCTTAAGAACTAAAGGAGAAGGGATCAGAATCAGGGGAGATGAGAAGGAAGAAGGGGGTTCTGAATTGGAGGAAGAAGTGAAGGAGGGAGGAAGATCTGAATCAGAAGGTACCATTGTTCTAGGAAGAGTCACAAGAGAGAGTGACCCGAAGATCCTTCAGGCCACTACTCAGAAGTTAACCAGACTCCGGCCAATTTTCAAACCAGTGCCCTGTTAGCTTTATACGGATAACATAGTCTGTACAAAATTAAGCAGTACCTACACCCCTGAAAATCACTTCCAGTATGTTTTACTGAAAAACTGTTTAAAGTCCAAGCTGCTTATGTACTATCACTGGCAAAAAAAACTCCACCACCACTGAAATGTAATTATCAAAAGGGTAATATACCCTTCACCGTGCACAGGAAAAGCAAAAAAAAGTTTTACTTAGCTTGGGACCATGGTCTGAAACGCCGTGCTGTGCTGGTAGAAAATGTCTGGCCAGACTGTAGATGAAAACACCATGGCACCATTTAGATGTGCAGTCCAGAATCCAAGCCCAATCCTCCGACAAGTGCCTTGTTTCGCCTCTCAAAGGGTTCCTCAGGGAATGTATCAGCTGGAAAACTTCATTCTTCTTCCGTGCACACCGGCACAAGAAATGCCCATTGCTAAAAAGGAACTACAGGATCCAACTTCCTGTAGCACTTCCGGGTTACAGCGTCATAGCAGCAGCCAAAAACGGCTGCCATTCGTCCATACAACTGCCATTCATTCTTCAAACTGTCACTCATCCAAAGAATGCCACCCACTCCACCAGCTGATTAAGGCCATTAGGCCAAATAGTATCCAAAAAGAAAATCCAGCGCTGGTGAAATTGCGCTCTTTTACAACATGCGAAACAAAAGGAGTGGTGTATGGGATGACGTGCCCTTGCGGGTTAACCTACATTGGTCACACTGCCAGATGTTTCAAGACTCGGTTATTTGAACACCGGTCCAATATCGGTCAAAAAAAAGAAGTTGACATTAGAGAATGACACGGTGACAAAATTAATCACCGTTCCCGTCCCCGCGGATAACCGCGGTAAACAATATTCATGTCATTCTTTAAGGAGAGAGGGAAGAATCAGAGTATGAATGGCCACAACTACTGATCCGCAAGCTTTGCTTTGAAGAATGCTGGTGTAGAAGGACTGAGGTTGAAACAGACACTACAGAATGGCAGTCTCTGGTATCCAGAGCAGATATTGTGATGTCATAATGCCTCATTCCACCAGTGCCTAAGAGCCAATCACATCAGTGATGTCACAATAGCTTCATTATCCTTGGCTCACATAAAAATCAGAGTATGAATGGCCACAACCACTGACCCTCAAGCTTTGCTCTGAAGAATGCTGGTGTAGAAGGACTGAGGTTGAAACAGACACTACAGAATGACAGTCTCTGGTATCCAGAGCAGATATTGTGATGTCATAATGCCTCATTCCACCAATGCCTAAGAGCCAATCACATCAGTGATGTCACAATGGCTTCATTATCCTTGGCTCACATAAGAATCAGAGTATGAATGGCCACAACCACTGACCCGCAAGCTTTGCTTTGTGCTGAGATTGAGCAGCAACATTCCAGAGCAGATATTGTGATGTCATAATGCCTCATTCCAAAAGTGCCTAACAGCCAATCACATCAGTGATGTCACAATGGCTTCAATATCCTTGGCTCACATAAGAATCAGAGTATGAATGGCCACAACCACAGACCCGCAAGCTTTGCTTTGAAGAATGCTGGTGTAGAAGGACTGAGGCTGAAACAGACACTAAAAAATGAGATGGGATTATTTCCCGCGGTTATCCGCGGGGACGGGGACGGTGATGAATTTTGTCACCGTGTCATTCTCTAGTTGACATCCTGACCCGCCATTGTGCCAAAGAACGGCATGATTTTGATGATTTTGTGTGTTTTGTGTTAGAACACAATCCTGTTACCCCCACGGAGGGACAATGTGAAGAGGCTTTTGTACCAGCATGATCAGCGCTGGATTTTCTTTTTGGATACTATTTGGCCAAATGGCCTTAATCAGCGGTTTGTAAAATGGTTATCGGGGGAGTGTAACCCATCTCTGGTGAGTAATACTTTGTAGTTAAATTTTGGGATTTAAACGTCTCTATCATATCTCCCCTCTCCCACCTTTCCTCCAAAGTATACAGATTGAGATCTTTAAGTCTGTCCCCATACGCCTTATGATGAAGACCTCGCACCATTTTAGTAGCCTTCCTCTGGACCAACTCCATCCTTTTTATATCTTTTTTAAGGTTGGGCCTCCAGAATTATACACAATATTGTAAATGAGGTCTCACCAAAGTCTTATACAGGGGCATCAATACCTCCTTTTTCCTACTGGTCATACCTCTCCCTATGGAACATAGCATCCTTCTAGCTTTCGCCGTCACCTTTTCAACCTATTGGCCACCTTAAGATCATCACATACAATCACACCCAAGTCCCACTCTTCTGTCATGCACATAAGGTCTTCACCCTCTAAACCATACTGTCCTCTCGCGTTTTGCAGCCCAAATGCGTGAACTTGCATTTCTCGTTCAGGTTGAATTTGGAAGGGGAAGGTGAAGAGCGAGCATGTTGGTTTTACATTCAAGCACCTAGGTAACTGTCCAGAAAAAAATGAGATAGGGTTCGAGTCAAGACAAACACGATCAGTCACGTTCAAGCAGGGAAAAACATACATCCAGAGAAGAGAAGATAGAATAGAGTCAGAAAAAAGTATGCAGAATTATTTTTATGCATATAAGACATATTATTATTATTATATTTAAAGAAAAGGGAGATTTATTCAAGTCAGATTGGGGGAGAGAGGGAAAGGATGAGAGTGCTAGGTTTGGTCTGAGCCAGGGTGGAAGAACCCATGTGTTGGGAATAGAGAGTTGCATGGGGACAGAAATCCTACCCATCCCTGCTCATCCCCACAAGGAATTACCTCCATCCCCGCCCGTCCCCATAAAAAGCAGCAATCACTTCTAACAGGATCATCAATTCCACAGTTTCTTTTGTGTTTGTGCTACTGTTTTCCTTGTGGAACCCTTTTTTTGTTTTCTGTTCAGGTAATTCACTTATAAACCCCCTCTTTTACTAAGGCGGATGTGTCCATTATATTATATGGACGAACCCTGCTTCCAAAGCCTTCCATCCCCGTGGGAGTCCCGTGGGTCAGAGGGGGGTCCCCGTGGGAGTCCCGTGGGTTAGGGGGGATTCCCATGGGACCCCCGCGATCCCCGTTCCCGTGCAGACCTCTAGTTGGGAACAGCATTGATGGTATCAGATATGACAGGGGCAAGGGGAATGAAAAGACTCAGGTAAGTTTCGCTGGATGTCTGCTAGTTTTATATATTTTTTTCTTTTTGCACATTAAATATTTTCTTACAATATTTAATGTAAATGTCAATTTAATTTCAAATGCTGGATAGATGGATGTTGAAATGTTCTCAGCCCAACCAAGAAGAGAATGGCATGGCTATGGTTCAAACAATGATCTGAAACAAAAGAATTTTGTATCCGCAAATCGGCACTTAATGAAATAAAATAACAGTTTTCAGCTACACAGTGGCAAAGTAACACTCAGAATTTAGGAAGTTGGTTGGTTGGGCTGAGGACGTTTCAGCACCTCCTTGTATGTAATAAAAGTGAGCCAAGTACAGGCCAATCAAGCCATTGTGACATCACTGATGAGTCTGGCTCTTATTGGTAGAATGAGGCATTATGACATCACAATCTCAATTCTGGTTGCCAGAGACTGAAACTCCACACTACGAGGGGATGCTGAAAATTTCCCAGCCCAACCAAGAAGAGAATGACGTGGATATGGTTGAATCAATTATCCGAAACAATGTCAAGACACAGAATTTCGTTTCTACAAATTGGCACTTAACGAAATAAGATAATACGCTTTTCAACTACAGTGGCAAAATGACGCTCAGAATTTAGGAAGTTGGTTTGTTGGACTGAGAACATTTCAACTCCCCCCCCCCTCCCCTCTTCATATACAGAGTCTATCCATGGTCTCAGACATATTTTACTAAGAAATGGCATTGTTAATTCATTTTTTTAGGCACTTTAATGCTGTTCATGAAATTCATTACCCAGCACGTTAGTTATATGGACAGAATTGTTTTTTGCTTCTCTGGGCAAATCCTTCTCACCCTGGCAAAGCCAAGAGCTACAGTAACCAATCGTTCATTTTTGTAGAAAAAACATTGTTGTCTACAACTCCGACACTCAAGAGGTTACATTAATATATCACAGTTATGTTATTAAACTCTTCTCATGGTTTACATAAATACCATTTACCTTGGGTATTATTGATTTCCTTTATGGCACAGAAGATTAGCAAGTAAGAATATGTTATTGATTTAGGCCACAGCTCATAAAGATTCAAAGCAAATGACTGACCACTGAATTATATATATATATATATATTTTTTTTTTTTTTTTTTTTACTGTCACATCCGTTAACTGTACAAGTTATCGAGTGTCTACATTTTAATTTGCTCTTCATTGTGAAGCAAACTTAAATGGGATGTGTCAGCGGACGGAAGAAACACGAATCCATCCCGTGTGTGATCAATAGCTGTTAAATCAAATTCAGCATTGGTCAGCTGTTAGAAAATGAAACCGTTTAAGAGTTAAATTGTTAAAAATAAAGGTTACTTTGAACCAGCTCCGTACATTTGTGACATCTAAAATTCCACGCTTATGTGGTTTACAGATATTGGCTAAATATAAAACACCACGAGAGACTCTGAGAAACTTTTTGGTATCTATTTTAAAGATTCCGGAAATTAATATTCCACCTTTTCAAAACGTTTATTATCTTAATAAGACGTTAAAAGATAGAAATGAGGCTCCTCAACAACAAGGTTTGTCTGTGGTTTTGGAAACATCAGAGATTGAAACAGTTGGGAGAGCCACACTGATTGCCTCATGTGTTCTCATCAAGATAACAACTATATTTTGAAACTAAACTAAACCTTAAGCTTATTTTTGGGGTATGCACATGATCATCTCTCCCTTCCTCTCCTTCACCCCAATTCTTCCTCTTTCCTTTCTCTCCCCCACATGTGCATATTTCCTCCCCTCCCTCCCTCCCATCCCCCTGTGCAGCAGAAGTTTGCCCAGCTTCTATCCTTCCCTCCCTCCTTCCCATCCCTTATGCAGCAGAACCTTTGCCCAGCTTCTATTCATCCGTACCTCCCTCCCTCCCTCCCATCCCTTGTGCAGCAGAATCCTTAAGCACCCCCCCCCCACCTCCACCACGCAGCTGAACCCCTGCTGACCCTCCATCCTTCTCTCCCTGCCAACCCTGAGCGAGTCCTACCTTCAACCAAAGCAGCGTCGGGCCGGCAGCACTCTAAACAGGCTGCTTGGCCTTGCCCGTCGGGGATTTCACTCTGCCGCGTTACTGATGACGTCAGTAACGCAGCAGAGTGAAATCCACGATGGACAAGGCCACAGAGGTGGAGGACCCAGGCCCATAAGCCACTCTAACCACTGCATTCATGGTGAAAAATGTGAGTCCACCAACCCCACCCCAACCCTAGTATACTGCTATATTGGTGCCACCTGCAGCCATAAGGGCTATTGGGGTAGTAGACAGGTGGGTATAGTAGGTTTGGGGGGGGGGGGAGGATTCACCATGACCTGCAAGGGAGTTGTGGTGAGATGTTTATGTGGCACCCTTTTTGTGACGTTCACAGCAGTGCCCTATAAGGTGCCCCACTATAGTTTATAGTTTATTCAGTTTTTGATTAAACGCTTTTTCGATTCTACAAAGCGTTGTACAAAGTAAAAACATTAACATTTAAACAAAAATAACAATTAAACATACTTTCCTATAAAAACTACAGGACTACCAACCGTACAAACTGGGTAGATATTGACCCGTAGGTCATAGATACATGTGGGAAGGGGGGAGCAATACAATTGTAATAGAAAAGTGAGGAACGTATAAGGGAAAAACACTTAGGAACTGGGGAACAGTATAAAATTAATAGTTAAAAGACAGTAGTTCAGTTAAAAGCATCTTTAAAAAGAAAGCACTTTAAATTGCTTTTAAAATTTTTTAGGTTTTTTTCCATTTTTAGATATAAAGGGAGAACATTCCAGATTGTAGGGGCTGTTACAGAAAACTACTCTGTTGCCACTGCTGGATGTCCAGTCCATCACTTTGCTGGCCCCTCCCACATCCAAAAGGTCTTTTTCTAGGCGTTTTTGACTTGGATGATTTTTTTGATCGAGAATGGCGGTCTGGACAATCAAATGGCTGGACGTATATTTAGACGATTCTCTAAAAAGTATATTTTGGACCTGTTTTTTGAGGGTGGACTTTGGACGCTGCCATCTTTGGGCAACTAGCACTCTAGGTCCAAAACAGACTTAGACGGGGGGTTTTTCATTATGCCACGCCTCGAGTCCAAAGTCAAATCTTACATTAGCCATAAAGCTGCTGGAAAAGTAAAGATTTTAGGCCCTTTTTAAAAGTTTTTAAATTATGCTCCCATACCTGGCCAGTTTAACAGTTTCGAATATCGGGCCCACTATGTCTTGGACCTTTTATTGCAGGCTTGAAAATGCATACAAATGTCGAATGGCTGCAAAATTAAGAAATACACAGTAACTACAGGATACCTAGCAAGTTAGCTTAGCTTTGACAAAATTGTGACTTACTGTGTTCTGGTTTTCCAGGGCAGATGGCTGTCATAAGTGCTCAGACTTAACCACTTACATTGGAGCTGTTACCACCGTGGCCAGCAATAAAAACCAGGCTACGGTTTTGTAAAAAAAGGGGGTTAAGTTAGGCACCGGTAGGTACCCTACGGCAGTGCTGCCCAAGTCCGGTCCTCGAGATCTATTGGCAGGCCAGGTTTTCAGGATATCCACAATGAACATGCATGAGAGAGATTTGCCCGCACTGCCGTCTTGGTATGCAAATCTCTCTCATGCATATTCATTGCGGATTTCCTAAAAACCTGGCCTGCCAGTAGATCTCGAGGACCGGACTTGGGAAGCCCTGCCCTATGGTGTCTAACTTAAGTGAAAACAGCCATTTAAACAGGATTTAAATGGTTTAAAAAAAAAAAATGTAGATGCCTACTGATGCCTAGAAAAATAATGCCTTCGTCACAGCTATGGAGGTACTTTACGATGCCTAACACCACTTTCGGTGTTAGCCACGCCTACAAAGTGCTTCCGTAGCAGCCATTCACATGAAACATAGGGGATGGAAAGGTGGGTCTTTAAAACCCTGCCCTACGTTTCTGGTGCCTACCTTTCACGAAGCCGCGATTCTAGAAACAGTGCAGTTGCGTGATTGATAAGCGGTCAGCGGCCTTTTTTCAGGCGGACGCCACTTGTGGCACCATTTATAGAATCTGGCCCTTAGGGATTATGTATGCGTATCGTACATGTAAAAAAAAATGTGATTGTACCCGCAGAAAAGCAGTAGAGTAAAACCTTGGATGCAAGTAACTTGATACGCAAGTATTTTGCAAAACATTTTATTAAATTTTAACTTGATAAACAAGCAAGGTCTTGCAATACAAGCATACACACATCATATTTGAGCCGATGGTTCTTCTCTCTCTGACGCTGCAGAAGTGTGGTGACTGTTCTAAATGAGCAAGGTCTTGCGATATGAGTACATACAGTATACACGTGTCACATCATCACAGCTGAGCCGGTGGTTCTTCTCTCTCTGACGCTGCAGAAGTGTGGTGACTGTTCTAAATGAGCAAGGTCTTGCGATATGAGTACATACAGTATACACGTGTCACATCATCACAGCTGAGCCGGTGGTTCTTCTCTCTGTGACGCTGCGGAAATGTAGCGACTGTTCTAAATATGTGAGGTCTTGCAATACGAGTACATACAGTATACATACGTCACATCATCACAACTGAGCCGATGGTTCTTCTCTCTCTGACGCTGTGGAAGTGTGGTGACTGTTTTAAATGAGCGAAGTCTTGCAATATGAGTACATACAGTATACACGTGTCACATCATCACAACTGGGGTTCAAGAAGGGATTAGATAATTTCCTAAAGAAAAAGGGAATAGAAGTGTATAGATAGAGGATTACTATACAGGTCCTGGACCTGATGGACCGCTGCGTGAGCGGACTGCTGGGCATGATGGACCTCTGGTCTGACCCAGCAGAGGCACTGTTTATGTTCTTATGAGCCGATGGTTCTTCTCTCTCTGACGCCGCGGGAGTGTAGTGACTGTTCTAAACGAGCGAGGTCTTGCAATACAAGTACGTATAGTTTTGGGGTTGTGGAACAAATTGTCTGAGTTTCTATTATTTCTTATGGGGCAATTTGCTTTGATATATACGAGTGTTTTGGATTACATGCATGTTTTCGGAACAAATTATGCTCGCAAACCAAGGTTTTACTGTATATCAAAATTCATTCCCATCCTAAATATATCCATAGTGTTGCATTTTTAAACCGGTTACAAATGCACACGCTATGGAACTGAGCACTTCCATTGGAAGAGGCTTTGAAAATTGTTCTCAGAGACTTTTCTGTTAAAGATCTTATAAAAGAAAAATCCCTTTGAAGAAAAATGTGAGCTCTACAGGGGTGGTTCTCTTCATGCTCCTTGACTGACAGTATTATTTGATTGTGTTACTGTCTGGATTTCAGCATGCAAAATTCCCCTTCTGAAAATTGTCAAAGAAGATTAGCTGTGGAAAAAAAAAAAAGAGAGCAGATCCTTGTTTCTAAAGCCCAGCAGGTCTCCTTCTGCATCTGCCTGCTCTCAGGTGCCAGATGCTGAGAAAACAAATCAAGCATGCAGCAACAAGAGCAGAGATAATTTGATTTAAAAATGAAAATATTAGTAAACAAAGAATCGAAAATGAGAAACTGTGATTAGCAACAACAACAACAAAAAAAAAAAAGCATAGTATCTGAGCGATAGTTGAAGCTGTTTTATCAATCCAGTATTAGAGGAACGCATCTAATCATTCTAGCTCTGAGAACGTTTACAAAGAGAATTCGCGTTGACTCATGAATATTCATGAAAGGAATTCTGAAAACCAGGACGGTTAGGTGTGCCTCAAGGAAGGGACTGAGAAGTAGAGAATGACACGGTGGCAAAATTCATCACCGTCCCCGTCCCCGCGGATAACCGCGGGAAATAATCCCATGTCATTTTCTAGTGTCTGTTTCAACCTCAGTCCTTCTACACCAGCATTCTTCAAAGCAAAGCTCGCGGGTCAGTGGTTGTGGCCATTCATACTCTGATTCTTATGTGAGCCAAGGATAATGAAGCCATTGTGACATCACTGATGTGATTGGCTCTTAGGCACTGGTGGAATGAGGCATTATGACATCACAATATCTGCTCTGGATACCAGAGACTGTCATTCTGTAGTGTCTGTTTCAGCCTCAGTCCTTCTACACCAGCATTCTTCAAAGCAAAGCTTGCGGGTCAGTGGTTGTGGCCACTCATACTCTGATTCTTCCCTCTCTCCTTAAAGAATGACATGAAGATTGTTTACCGCGGTTATCCACGGGGACGGGAACGGTGATTAATTTTGTCACCATGTCATCTCCCACCCCTGAGTTTCAATGGATGTCCTCTTGTCCCCATAGGTTCTTTAAAAAAAAAGATATCCTCTTCTACCTCAATACGGCCCGTGACATATTTGAACGTCTCATTCATGTCTCCCCTCTCTCTACACTCCTCGAGTGAGTATAGCTGCAACTTACCCAGCCTTTCCTCATACGGAAGATCCTTGAGTTATAGTAAAGGGTCAGGGGTGGAGGGCAGCCCAACCCAAGCACCACTTTGGCGGGGATGCGGATGTTGGCACTTCCCCTCTCCTCTCCCTCTGTACCTCCTCAGATCTTTGCCAGATGGAAGCAGCTTGTGTCAGCCTCATCCCTTCTACTGCTATCACTTCCTGTTCACAGGGACCAGGAAGTGACATCAGAGGGAAGGATGAGGCCGGCGTGAGCAGCGGGTAGGAGATTCTTTATGCGGCTAGTGAAGATTTGAAGAAGTATGGGAGGATGGGGAGGGCACTGGGGTAGGGTATATTGGGGGTGCTGGATGGATCCCGGGAGTACACGGTGCAGCAATGCCAGGTGCTCCCAACTGAGGCACAAACTTCCCTTGTTATGCCACTACCTGTAAGACAAATAGGCAGTTAGGGACATAGATTCGGAATCAGATAATTTTATTGGCATGACAATTTTGCATGTATTATCAGAGCTTAATACATTTACTGGTAGCAGATAAAGAGAAAAAAAAAAACAACCAACCCAGACTGAGATAATGTATAAAGTTATTTAGAGAGAGTTAGTAGAATCAGTAACCAAGAACAAGCTCCAGATTCTGGATCTGATCTGCATTGTCCCTGGTCAGGTCACATTTCTTGCATGGTGACAGGAATCAACATATTTTGCTGTCACGGCTGCTGTTTCTCCTCTTTCCCCCAGGATTTGAAGCAATTTGTCCTGCTCATTCTTTTGTGAGAAAACTTAGATTTTCTCTGTTAGTTTGGGGACATGTGTATCTCTGATGTCTTTCTATTTGCCACAGTGCGATAGGAAATGTGTTTCTGTTTCCATTCCTCCTATATATTGCGCTGCATGGAATATCTGGCTTCTTGGGTTTCCATTTCAGGATTTGACTGCCTTTTTTTCTGTTTGTAGTCTGTGTGGTCACTTACTCTGTATTTGGTGAGAGGTTGTCTGTGTTTGGTACGTGTGATGAAGGTCATGGATATTTCTGTATAATTTATTTGCAGGGATCTGTAGAAGTCCGATATGTTTCGTTTTTTGATCTGTAAATAATAGTAAAATCGCTCCACTTATTTATTTATTCATTCAATTTTCTCTACCGTTCTTCCAAGGGAGCTCAGAACGGTTTATATTAATTTATTAAGGTACTCAAGCATTTTTCCCTGTCTGTTCCGGTGAGCTCACAATTAGAGAATGACACGGTAACAAAATTCATCACCGTCCCCGTCCCCGCGGATAACCGTGGGAAATAAACCCATGTCATTTTCTAGTGTCTATTTCATCCTCTGTCCTTCTACACGAGCATTATTCAAAGCAAAGCTTGAGGGTCAGTGGTTGTGGCCATTCATACTCTGATTCTTATGTGAGCCAAGGATAATGAAGCCATTGTGACATCACTGATGTGATCGGCTCTTAGGCACTGGTGGAATGAGGCATTATGACATCACAATATCTGCTCTGGATACCAGAGACTGTCATTCTGTAGTGTCTGTTTCAACCTCAGTCCTTCTACACCAGCATTCTTCAAAGCAAAGCTTGTGGGTCAGTGGTTGTGGCCATTCATACTCTGATTCTTATATGAGCCAAGGATAATGAAGCCATTGTGACATCACTAATGTGATTGGTTCTTAGGCACTTTTGGAATGAGGCATTGTGACATCACAATATCTGCTCTGGATACCAGAGACTGTCATTCTGTAGTGTCTATTTCAGCCTCAGTCCTTCTACACCAGCATTCTTCAAAGCAAAGCTTGCGGGCCAGTGGTTGTGGCCATTCATACTCTGATTCTTCCCTCTTTCCTTAAAGAATGACATGAAGATGGTTTCCCGCGGTTATCCACGGGGACGGGAACGGTGATGAATTTTGTCACTGTGTCATTCTCTACTCACAATCTCTCTAATGTACCCAGGGCAATGGGGAGATAAGTGACTTGTTCTATAAATCAAATGCAGGAGATTTTTTTACTTTTACTTAGAAGTTTTTTACTTTTTCTTTGAAGTCTTTATGAACAGCTGATGCCGTGTCATCATTGATTCTGACGCCATAGGCTATTTAATTGAGGCTGCGCTGCCCTGCGGCTATCTTTGCCGCAGATTGAGCATTCAGTTTGATGCCGATTTGCAGTAAGTTACATTGGTCTGCACTCTGTCTGTAGTGAAAGTGGCATTCTGGCTTATTTTGATTTATTTTTTGCAGATCACGTCCTGCCCCCCTGACGCAGCTTTGAGCGAAACGCTGGTTACCATCGGCGGAGGAGGAAGGCTGAAGGGACGCTCACATAGCCCCGAACAAACGGTCCAGCACAGCTGTTTCAAAAGATAAGTTGCTGTAGCTGTATTTATAAGCCTGTTGAAAAAGTGTTTGCTGGGCTGTGTACTTTTACCACAATTTAGTGGACTTTAACGTTTATACCACTTCATTCAAAATTTAACAAGCATTTATCAACGCTGTTTAAGGAGGCTTTTTTATAAGCCAGTGAGGTATTTAGCCTTTCCAGTCTTTCAGCAAGATTTCATCTGTCTGAAGACAGGGTTAGAAACATAGAAAGTGACGGCAGATAAGGGCCCAGGCCCATCAAGTCTGCCCACACCAATGACCCTCCCCTACCTCCCTTTGTGAAGAGATCCCACCTTTTGATCCCATTTAGCTTTAAAATCAGGCACACTGCTGGCCTCAATTACCTGTATCGGAAGACCATTCCATCGGGTTCTGAGGCTTTTTTTCCTCCTTATATTAAATTCAGTAGTTGCAGTATTTCATAAAATGATTTTCAAAAAATCTTTTTAGAGTTGAGTGGGGATTAAGTGACTTGCCCAGGGTCACAAGGAGCAGCATGGGTTTGAACCCATAACCTTGGGGTGCTGAGGCTGTAGCTTTAACCACTGCACCACTCTAGAAATCAAAATGGAGCAAAGTAAAGGGCATTCAAGCCATTGTGACATCACTGATGAGGTTGGCTCTTATTGGTGGAATGAGGCATTATGATGTCCCAATACCAGATCTGGTTATAAAAGGCTGAAACTTTTCATACTATATTCATTCATTTTTCTAAACCGTTCTCCCAAGGGCGCCCAGAAGGGTTTACATGAATTTATTCAGGTCCTCAAGCATTTTCCCTGTCTGTCCCAGTGGGCTCACAATCTATCTAATATACCTGGGGTCAATGGGGGGATTAAGTGACTTGCCCAGGGTCACAAGGAGCAGCGTGAGTTTGAACCCACAACCTCAGGATGCTGAGGCTGTAGCCTCACTCGCACAGTTTGAACGTTTGCTCGCACGACGCTGGTGAGATCGCGTGAGCAAACGTTCAACCCGTGCGAAGATAGTGAGCGTCTAAAAGCCCTGAAGAAACGGTTCAGCACCGTGAAACGTTCGCTATAAATAAGGACATCACTTCAATCATATAGCACAGTGATTAGTTTTTCAGCTTAACAGCTCAGTCCTTTTTAGCCCACGCTAACCTCCGCACTAGCCGAGAAACTACCGCCTGCTCAAGAGGAGGCGGGAGCCGCTAGCGGGGCCGGCAAGTTAGCGCACGCTATTAAGCGCGTTAAACCGCTAACACGGCTTCGTAAAAGGAGCCCTAAAATTAGTTTAGTAGCAATCATTTATTCTATACGGAAGCCTTTTCTAGCCGATGATGTGGGTGGAAGTGGTTTGAGCATTTATGCTCTGCCAGAACAAACCTGAGGCTTTTTCTTCCGTTAGAATAATACTTTTAGCCTTATAAGTGGAGCAATTTTACTATTGTTTTTATCTTTGCCTCTTAATAGTTATATTGGTACCTTGGATTACGAGCATAATCCGTTCCAGGAGCATGCTCGTAATCCAAAATGCTTATTTACCAAAACAAAGTTCCCCATTGGGGATAATGGAAACTCAAATGATTCGTTCTAGAACCCGGGGTCTATACCTGTCGGGTGCCGGGTGCTGCAGCGCCATCTCCTCCGTCTGCCTCCTCCGTGGGTCATCTGACGAAGAACCCCACAGTGCCGCTTCGGGTGGGGGGGGAGGATGCCAGCCGCCGGCCAGTCCTCCATGTCGGATGCCCCTCGCATGCTGGAGAGCCCCCACCCGAGCCCACACAGCCGAGCGCCGCCCCACCCGCACGACGCGCACAACGCCGATGATTGACGCTGTGTGCGTCACACGCAACGTGCAGGTGGGACAGCACTCGGCCGCGCAGGCCCAGACAGAGGTCCTGCAACCTGCGGAAGGCACCCGATATAAAAGGCTGGCCAGAAGACGGAAAAGGCATCCCCTGTAAGTGCTCGTTGATCGGGGCAGTGCTCGGTCTGCGAGTCAAAAATTTGCTGAGTGTTTTGCTTGTCTTGCAAAACACTCGCAAACCGGGTTACTCGCAAACCGAGGTACCACTGTATATTGGTACGCTAGGGCAGTGGGACCACCAGCCAGTCAGGTTTTCAAGATATTCGTAATGAATATATGCACGAGAGATTTTATTTTTTGTTCTAGGCCACTTGTGGGCAAAGAGATATTGTTTTAATGAGGCAGCGTGACAAACCCTAACACATGCATTGTTCATAACCCGACTGCGAACAGAGGAAGGCTACAAATATGTGGTAAGTCTGTTCTTTTCCACAAAATGTTATGTTCTTATTGTATAGTGTAAACAAATCGGAACGCAGACTCGCTCAATTCTGATAGCAGAGATATACTCGTGCTGAGACAAGTTGAGTAAAAGCAGCTATACTGATATCACTCTTCAAGGAGCCTGTGAATTTCAAACACCCAGGCAGGCGGATGCCTAAAGGGGTTTGAATATCATCGCTAATTCAAAGAGAACCCAAATGGAAGAGATCTTCTTTCTTTTAAAAAAATCTTTAAAAACTCACCTTTTTAAAGATGCTTTTAATACTCAAAATTAAAAAAAATTTTAGTTTTTAATTTTTTTACCTATCCCCGTGTCCTTATGTTTTTTCTCGTATTTGTTTTTCTAGATATCACAGATGTAATCTTTGCCCTTCTTTCCTTCCCATTTCAAGTCTGTCTTGTCTTAAATTGGATGTTAATGACTTTTAATTTGTATCTCTATAATTTTATGCTTTTTTTACTTCTGTACATCGCTTTGTAAACAGATTCAGCGATACATCAAATATTAATAAACCTTGAACCTTTAATATAACATGCTGGAAACATCAAAATAATCAGACTTAAGAAAAAAAGCACTTAGCTTAACCCAACGGGAGCTCTGCCGTTTCACTCGCCGTAGCTTCCTCAGGGGTACACGAGCTCGTATAGTCTGATGTCAGCATTGCCAACGCCTGTGCCTAACTCTGGTATGCCCGCTTTCGCACAAACCTCATTGACTATGAACAGAGGCTAGACCTGCTTTAACAATGAATAAGTGCCAAAAAGATGCCCAAACTGACCACATGACTACTTGATGGATGAAGGCATGACCCCCCCCCCCCCCCCACACACACACACACACATACTCCTTTAGTGGTCATTGACCCCCCTCCCACCACGATTTACATAAAATCAAACATGCATAATGCTTAAAGCAATACAAAGAGACAAGCAAAACATCGGGATTTAAATTCACAATAAATCTTTGATCAAGGTGTGTCAGACCCGGTTCATAGACAACCCCGCGAAAGACAAAGGCGCGCGCCGACAACTGAGTGCAAGACGGAGGCGCGCGCCGAAGAAAATTACAGTTTTTAGGGGCTCCGATGGGGGGTTTTGTTGGTGAGCCCCCCCAGTTTACTTAATAGAGATCGCGCCGGCGTTGTGGGGGGGTTTGGGGGGATGTAACCCTCCACATTTTACTGTAAACTTAACTTTTTCCCTAAAACAGGGAAAAAGTGAAGTTTTCAGTAAAATGGGGAGGTTACAACCCCCCAAACCCCACACAACGCCCCCACAACGCGGCGCGATCTCTATTAAGTAAAGTGGGGGGGATTCCCCCCACGACCCCGTCAGAGCCCTAAAAACAGTAATTTTCTGCGGCGCGCGCCTCCGCACTGCGCTCAATTGTCTGCGCGCGCCTTTGTCCCGGTGCGCTTTTGACCTGACACCGTCAGACCCTATTAAAAAAGCAGGTCTCTCTGTGGGCACATTTCCTTAACTGTCCTACCAGCAAATTCCATAGCTTTACCCCAGCACAACAAAAGGTCATTGCACAAGTTTCTGCCTATTTCGGATTAACGTTGCCCCTCAGCAAAGCTGAATTTTCAAAGCGCAAAGATCTTTCGGGGTAATAAACACTCATCCTATCCTTGAAGTACGCTGGAATTGTCCCATATAAAAATTGATGACAAATCATCACAATCTTATATTGCACTTCTAAACGTCACAGGCAGCCAGCGCAATTGTCGAAGATAAGGTATAATATGAGCATGTTTTGGTGCTCCTGTGATCGGTGTTAGGTCAAAAGCGCGCCGGGACAAAGGCGCGAGCAGACAACTGAGCGCAGCGCGGAGGTGCGCGCCGAAGAAAAAGACTGGTTTTAGGAGCTACGATGGGAGGTGTGGGGGGGAACCCCCCCACACTTTACTTTATACAGATCGCGCTGCGTTGTGGGGGGTTTGGGGGTTTGTAACCCCCCACATTTTACTGAAAACTTAACTTTTTCCCTGTTTTTAGGGAAAAAGTTACATTTTCACTAAAATGAGGGGGGTTACAACCCCCCCCCCAAACCCCCACAACGCCGCCGCGATCTGTATTAAGTAAAGTGGGGGGGGGGCTCCCCATCAAAACCCCCCGTCGCAGCCCCTAAAAACAGTCTTTTTCTTCGGCGCGCACCTCCGTCTTGCGCTCAGTTGTCGGCGCGCACCTTTGTCTTCCGCGTTACTGTCTATGAACCCCTGTGATCAATCTGGCTGCAGCATTTTGTACCATAGTCAACATTACTAGATCCCTTGTGAATAAATAAATTCAATTATGTCTACAAGTATCTACCTATGTATCTAGAAAGAGAGGGAGATAAAGGCAGTCCCTGAGTTACAGACGCCTGACTTAAGTACGGCTCATACTTAAGAACGCAGTTGTGGCTTCATTTGATTTCACTGAGTAGTATTTCGAGTGGCCTAGACTCCTCCACCTCTCCTGCAGCAGATTCAGGAATGATGCCTGGCCACATTAAGAACAGTGTGTGGTTGTGCATGTTGTACCTTAGAGGGAACACTGGCTAGGACAGTTGGCTCCTTTGTCAGCTGGAAGCAGCAAGAATCTTAAAATCTTCAAGTTCTGCGTTCCATACAAATCCGACTTAAGAACAGCTTTAAAAACCTAACTCGTTCCTAACCCGGGGACTGCCTGTCTATACATAATCAAAAATCTTCGTTCGTCCCCTATATCTTTATCATAGTCATATTTTAATACTTTTTTGCGTTCATTTTTTTATATATATAAATGCACTTTTCAACTATTCATAATAAGTTATATAGAAAAAATAACTTAGCTTCTTTCAATTAATTGTTTGGATCATGTTGTTTTGAATATGCTTTCTCCAGCGTCATCGCTGGATGAATAGTTGAAAAGTGCATTTATATATATAAAAAAATGAACGCAAAAAAAGTATTAAAATATGACTATGATAAAGATATAGGGGACGAATGAAGATTTGATAGACCTTTGAGGTGCTTTTCACTTCAAGCGGTCAATCTGACACCCCCTATTTAGTACATTCCATATCACTGGAATTTTGTTATTTTGGTGATTTCGTCTTTGTTTCACATCTAAGATTTGTAAGAATATACATAATCAAGCCATTGTGACATTACTGATGAGGTTAGCTCTTAGGCATTGGTGGGATGAGGCATTATGACATCACAATCTCAGCTCTGGAATGTTGCTACTCTTTGGGCTTCTGCCAGGCACTTGTGACCTGGGTTGGCCACTGTTGGAAACAGGATACTGGGCTAAATGGACCTTTGGTTTATCCCAGTACGACAATTCTTATGTTCTTATGTGAGCCAAGTATAGGACAATGAAGCCATTGTGACATCACTGATGAAGTTAGCTCTTAGGCATTGGTGTACCTTAGAGGGAACACTGGTAGGGACAGTTGGCTCCTTTGTCAGCTGGAAGCAGCAAGAATCTTAAAATCTTCAAGTTCTGCGTTCCATACAAATCCGACTTAAGAACAGCTTTAAAAACCTAACTCGTTCCTAACCCGGGGACTGCCTGTCTATACATAATCAAAAATCTTCGTTCGTCCCCTATATCTTTATCATAGTCATATTTTAATACTTTTTTGCGTTCATTTTTTTATATATATAAATGCACTTTTCAACTATTCATAATAAGTCATCGCTGGATGAATAGTTGAAAAGTGCATTTATATATATAAAAAAATGAACGCAAAAAAAGTATTAAAATATGACTATGATAAAGATATAGGGGACGAATGAAGATTTGATAGACCTTTGAGGTGCTTTTCACTTCAAGCGGTCAATCTGACACCCCCTATTTAGTTCATTCCATATCACTGGAATTTTGTTATTTTGGTGATTTCGTCTTTGTTTCACATCTAAGATTTGTAAGAATATACATAATCAAGCCATTGTGACATTACTGATGAGGTTAGCTCTTAGGCATTGGTGGGATGAGGCATTATGACATCACAATCTCAGCTCTGGAATGTTGCTACTCTTTGGGCTTCTGCCAGGCACTTGTGTCCTGAGTTGGCCACTGTTATGTGAGTCAAGTACAGCCAGTCCCCAAGTTACAGATGCCTGACTTAAGTATGAGCATAGACTCCTACACTTCAGGAATGACGCATGGCCGCATTAAGAACAGTGTGTGGTTGTGCATGCTGTACCTTAGAGGGAACACAGGTAGGGACAGTTGGGAGCAGAGGTAAGCAGCAAGAATCTTGAAATCTACAAGTTCTGAGTTACATACAAATCTGACTTAAGAACAGCTTTAAAAACGTACCTCGTTCTTAACCCGGGGACTGCCTATATTGGGATTACAATTACAGCCAGATTTTCATTATCCCATTTTCCCCTGCATTAGTAATTGAGCAATGCATTTGTTAACAAGCTGAAAGACTCTTTGGTTCAGAGCTGGCTTAGCGCATGTGCTCTCTCTGTGAGCTCTGATCAGAGTCCTGTCATTATTCTTCAAGCCACAGAGTGTAATTTACTCAATGAGCACATGAAAATGTTATGTATAAGTTGAAAGGAGAGACGGAGTCCCTTAGAATTAAGTCATCTGCTAAAATCGTCCACCTGTAGCATTTGATTAATAAAACCAGTCTGGAAGGGTTAAGAGAACACCTCTTACCGATTGCTTGCTCCGCACATAAGTACAACGGTGTTGATAAAAAGCTTATTAAAACATTATATGAGGCTTCTGCCAACAGCTAATTGGTCAATATTGTTGCAGACACGTGAAACAAAAACAAATTTGCTTTTCATTTACTGCTGATGAATAAACATTATTGCTAGCCTACCTCGGTAATTTACGCACCCATGATATCTTAAACTAATTTGCGTGCTGTTACCATGTCTGAAATGCCTCTCATCTGTAATTATGTTTGGCATGAAGCAAGATGGTAATGTGGTGCCCTAGCAGGATGTGCTTTATCTGAAAATTAGATAAAATACCATTCTAACTGAATGCATAACAAAAGATTTGAACGTTGCTGTGTCTTAATCAAATTCCAGGCATCATTAAAGGAAGGAAAGGAGAGGCGGAAAGAAACTTTAGATTACCAGATTATGAGAAACAGTTTTCGCCAACTCAAGAGTGGACAATCTCAACTAATTACAACTCCTGGCCTTTCAAACAAAATGAAGGTACACGATCAGTGTGCCCAAAATTCAAAGAATTTTCTACTTTCTAGTAGGTTCTATAGGCATAATTCACATACTTGGGTATTTTCAGTACTTCTCTGAATAAAACGGTGTCATTTAACTCACTATGGAGGCCATTTTAGAAGCCCTGTGTAGCATTTCTAAATGTAAACAATATCACGTACAAGTAGATATTAGCAGGCGGTATTCTGTATCAGCTGGAGTCTCTGCAGACTAGTCTTGGATAAGCCCACGTACATTGAATTGCAGTAGTCTAGATGTGCTAGAATGACTGACTGAACCAAGATGGAGAAATGCTGTTGATGAAAAAGCACTCGAACTTTCCGCAAAACATGGAGACTGAAAAAACTTTTTTTTTTTGTACAAGAGAATTATCTTGATCCTTAAATGTGAGTGAGGAATCAATGAGAACGCCTAATACTGAAGAGGAAAACTACTACTATTTATCACTTATAAAGCGCTAAAAGGCATACACAGCACTGTACATTTTGACATTTAATAGACAGTCCCTGCTCAGAAGAGCTTACAATCTATTTTGAACAGACAGACATGACATATGGGGTTAGGGATGTAGAACCCAAGGTGAGAGAATTAGGAGTTGAAAGCAGTCTCAAAGAGGTGGACTTTGAACTTGGCCTTGAACACTACCAGAGACAGAGCCTGCCATAGGGATTTGGGCAGCTTGTTCTAAGCATATGGCACAGCAAGATAGAAGGGACGGAGTCTGGAGTTGGCAGAGGAAGAGAAGGGCACAGATACGAGGGACTTACCAGCTGAGCGAAACTCTCGGGGGTTGGAGGGGGACATAAGGGGAGAGAAGTGAAGAGAGAAGTGAGGACCAGTTGAGTGAATGCATTTGTCAGGCAGTAAGAAGAGTTTGAATTGTATCCGGAAATGGATGGGAAGCCAATGAAGTTACTTTAGAAGAGGGGTAACGCGAGTATAGTGGTTCTCACAGAATATGAGTTGCACAGCCGAATTCTGGATGGATTGGATGAGAGAGAAAAAGAGAGGAAAAGAGAGAGAGAGAAAAAAGATAGAGAGAGAAAAGAGAGAGGAAGAGAGAGAGAAAAAAAGGAGAGAGAAAAAAAGAGAGAGAGAGAAAAAAAGGGAGGAAGAGAGAGAGAGAGAGAGAGAAAAAAAAAGAGAGGAAGAGAGAGAGAGAGAGGAAGAGAAACTAAACTAAACCTTAAGTTTGTATAGCGCATCATCTCCATAAAGATAGAGCTCAGCACAGTTTACAGGTAAATTCAATAAATAAAGGAAGGACATAATAAGAAATTAGAGGTTAAGAAGAGGATAGCTAGCATTACATTTTCAATAGATAGCTTTACGTTTTGGAGAAAAGCCAGGTTTTTAGATGCTTTCGGAATAATTGGAATGAGCCTTGTTTCAGCAGCGGGGCAGGGAGGTTATTCCAAAGCTCAGTGAATTTGAAGAAAAGGGATTTCCCTAATTTACCTGCATACATGACGCCTTTTAATGAGAAAGAGAATGAGACAAAAAAAGAAGAGAGAGAGAGAAAAAAAAGAGAGGAAGAGAGAGAAAAAAAAAAGGAGAGAGAGAAAAGAAGAGAGAGAGAGAGAGAAAAGAGAGAGGAAGAGAGAGAGAGAAAAGAGAGGAAGAGAGAGAGAGAAAAGAGAGGAAGAGAGAGAGAGAAAAGAGAGGAAGAGAAACTAAACTAAACCTTAAGTTTGTATACTGCATCATCTCCATAAAGATATAGCTCGGCACGGTTTACAGGTAAATTCAATAAATGAGGGAAGGACATAATAAGAAATTAGAGGTTAAGAAGAGGATAGCTAGCTTTACATTTTAAATAGATAGCTTTACGTTTTGGAGAAAAGCCAGGTTTTCAGATGCTTTCGGAATAATTGGAATGAGCCTAGGTTCCGCAGCGGGGCAGGGAGGTTATTCCAAAGCTCAGTGAATTTGAAGAAAAGGGATGTCCCTAATACACCTTTTAACGAGGGGAAAGATAGTTTGAGTATGTGGGCGGATCTGGTAGTGTCAGGTCTCGAAGAATTCCATGATAGTGGAATTAGGGGAGGAAGAATGCCATGTAGGATCTTGAAAATCAGGCAGGTACATTTAAAGTGAATCCTAGAAATCACTGGAAGCCAGTGAAGTTTTGACAGAAGCAGGGAAACATGGTCGAATTTGCTTTTTGCGAAGATCAACCTAGCCGCAGTGTTCTGGATCCGCTGAAGTCTTTGAAGATTTTTATTGGTTAGACTTAGATAGATGGAATTACAATAGTCCAGTCTGGAAAGAATGATTGATTGTACAAGGACAGCAAAATGTTGTTGGCGGAAGCAGGATCTCACTTTCCTCAACATGTGAATATTTCATGTTTTTATTTGCATTTTGCCTGGTTTAAGCTACATTAACACCAGTGTTCTTCAACCACCGGTCCATGGACCGGTGCAGGTCCACAGGGCCAGCACGTGCATCAGGCCCAAAACAGTGTTCTTCAACCGCCGGTCCACGGTGCGATCGATGTGGCGTTATCTTCGAGCCAGCTCCCTTTTCCTAACTGATTCAGTGCACAAAGCCACGGGCAGTGGTTCCTACAGGCATCCTGCGCCTGAACCGGAAGCCTTCTCTCTGACGTTGCAACGTCAGAGGGAAGGCTTCCAGATGAGGCACGGGACGTGCAAGGTGCAATTAGTACTATTATGGGGGAGGGGTCTGGGGTGGAGATTGGGTAGAGATGGGCGGGGTCTGGCCCACGACTTAGCCCAGTGTTCTTCAACCACTGGTCTACGGACCAATGCCGGTCCACAGAATAATTCTTTTATTTCTGCCGGTCCATAGGTGTAAAATGGTTGAAAAACACTGGTCTAGATCAGTGTTCTTCAACCGCTGGTCCACGGTGCGATCGATGCGGCGTTATCTTCAAGCCAGCTCCCTCTTCCTAACTGATTCGGTGCACAAAGCCACGGGCAGTGGCTCGTACGGGCATCCTGTGCCTGAACCGGAAGCCTCTCTGATGTTCCAACGTCAGAGGGAAGGGCTTCCAGATGAGGTACAGGACATGCAAGGTGCAATTAGTACTATTATAGGGGCGGGGTCTAGGGTAGAGATTGGGTAGAGATGGGCGGGGTCTGGCCCACGACTTAGCCCAGTGTTCTTCAACCGCCGGTCCACAGAATAATTCTTTTATTTCTGCCGGTCCATAGGTGTTAAAAGGTTGAAAAACACTGAACTACACCATGTTTTAAGATATTGCGTATGAAAAATGCAAAGCAAAATTGTATTGTGTCAGGTGGTAAAAGAGGAAAACATAAATAAGTTAAAATGGGCCATCGGTGGCATCTTTAGAAGACGTACGGTGTAGGCAAGTACACACATTGAATGCTCTAGAGACTTACAATATAGTTAATAAATTTAACTGACTGCTCTAAAGTTTTAGAAAAGAAATAATAGAAATTTATCACATGTATTGCCAGTTCCGTTCACGCAGATCACTTTAAGAGCTGTTTTTGTTTTAAAAGAGCTGATTAATTACATAAACAGTTTAAATGGGATGAAATAAGATCGGACCTGATTAGAACTCAGTCCGCTGTGGTAAAAGCTCCGACACTCCTAGAATTCCTATGAACGCTGGAGCTTTTACTGCAGGGGCGGGCATTCTCTAATGCCGATGCTGCAGTGGGAACGCTTATGCTGGGGGATGCTGAACCCACTTTTTTCTGTGTACTGCAGTGGGCAGTGCTATGTCAGGACTAAGCCCCTCTTGGTTTTGATGGGGCGAGAGAAGCTGGGGGTAGCTGAGCCTTACTTGTTGCATGGCCCATTGACTGAATCCTCTACTTAAATGTCATCACGTGCCACGGAATGCTCCATATGAAGTCTCATCAATGCCCTATAGAATGCTATTATCGCTCCCCTTTTCCAATGATTTTTTTACACAAATTATGCATTCATTAAAGAACCAATAAAACAGCTCAACAATGCTCAAGTACTACAAGAGATCAAACCCGCTACGTCACTTGATGCACCAAAGGATGGAGTTATGACTGTGTTATTTTGGTCACATCGTCAGAAGAGAGAGATCATTGGAGAAGAACATCATGTTTGGGAAGAACGAAGGTACCAGGCGACGAGGGCGACCTGCATTCCGAAGGCCGGACACATTGAAAACAACCCTAGGGTTGACGCTGGAGGACCTTTCAGGACTAGCACAAAACTGATTTTTTTTTTTTTTTAGATCTGCAATTCATCAGGTCGCTAAGACTCAAACACGAGTCGATAGCACCTAACACGTCGGCATTATGATATCTTGTATCTAACCTAGTAGACGAATAACCTATATGCATCCTTAAATATCCCAAGTCTAAGGTTTTATTCTATCATGATAAATTTTTTTGGGGGAGTTGAATTATAGGTTGACTATGTTAACAATACAGGAAATCAAGCAGTCCTTAAATTTTTTTTTTTAAAGTTTGAATCCTTCATGGGGGTTCTTATCATTGCTGTGTAAAATTATTTTTCAAAGACATATCTCTAATTATTCATCAAGTGCATGTGAGAAAAAAAAACAAACCAACGAAAGCAATGACATTAGGAGGCAAATGAAGTCACTGAGTTCTCCACAGCTGTCAAACCGAAGACCTTCACTGAGATTCCGCAGGTTAGCAGCTCTACGGATAATGACGTTGGCGGATGGGGCCGCATGCTCATTTCCAACCAGTTATTAATTCCCAGGGCATAAAAGCGCTACCGATATTATTTTTATTATTTGGGATATTACTCTTATACTGGATATTTCAGCATGCAATTTAAGAGTCTGCATGCTAGGAACTCTGACACATATCTACACTTATTTAACACCAAAGTAGAGCTAATTTTAAATATTCTTTATTATTTTAATATATAGCAAGCCCTTTATTATTCTTTTATTTGAAGAATCTGTTTTATGCTTTTTCCATATAATCTTTGTATTAATTGCGCTACAATGAATACAGGAATATGTTCTCTGTCTATATTTTAAAATAAATATCAGTCAATCCCAACCCAACCCCCCCTCCCATTTTTCTGTTTGACCTTGTACCAATTCTCTATCCAATTTGACCAGAAACATCAAGAAACTCCTTCTCATCCTTCCATCACCTAAAGGAATAAATTACAAACATACATTCAGCAAACGAATCACCTACCTCAGTGCAAAAACTTGGAACTGCCTCCCGAAAGCTCTCAAAACCGAACCCAGCTATCTCAAGTTTCGGAAAAAATGGAAGACTCTTCTCTTCGGGGCATCACACTCCATTGACAATCAGTAGCCTGCATGGACTGAGACTTCGATTTCTTCTATGTACAATGTTCCGCTAATTCTCCTCCCTCTACTTCTCAGCCTTTACTTGAATTGTACATCGCCTTGGACCTATTTAGACTCACAAATTGTAGATTAGATTAGATATTGTTTCATTGCCCATATATTATGAATTTTTGGAAATCAATTTGGGACCAAATTAATAATTTATTAGATGACCCAGTGGCATTATCCTATGATACTGTGATTTTTGGTATGGAAATGAGAGCAAAAAGTCAGATTTCTGCGAACAACAATAAATTGTTACTTATAATGACTGGGGCTGCCATTCAGCAAATTACATATAATTGGAAGGATTGGAGGAGATTAAACTATAACTTTTGGTGGAATTCTTTGTGCCATATTTATAAAATGGAAAGATTTATTGCAGTACAAAGAGGGTATTTCAAGAAATATCAGGATGTTTGGAAACCATTAGCAAAATTTTGTAAGGATTAGTTGAAAATGTTTCCCTTTAATGTATCAATTAATTTGGGTAGGGTGAGGGATATTTTATTAATATGTTTTTTTTATAAGATTATGGAATATATGGTAGGGAGGGGTGGGAAGGGGGAGGGATAAAAATTTATGTACTGTACAAATGAAAGAAGGTAAAATTATATATTTATTGTTAATGTTTGAATATATATATTCATTTAATGTAATTTTGAAAATGAATAAAGAATTTATAAAATGATTAGATATTGGGTTTATTTATTTATTATGTATTGTTTCAAGCTTGTGTTTCTGTGTTTTTATCATTTGTTTCGTAGCTTCCCCTGAGGAAGGCACTTTGATGTGCTAAAGCTAGGATCTTGGTCGGGACTTTTTCACACGCTCTTCATTTTAAGTGACTTTTATTATTAAAGATTATACCGTTCGGAATTGACATCTTGCTTGCCTTTTTGTTTGTTTAGTGCCCTTTAGCGCGCAATACGAGTTACGAGTAAATAACATGATTAAGCTTGATAACTTCCCTCCTAAATAGTTATTCTATCAGGAAAATATCTGCATACAATATATATAAACCACAGAAAGGCTGTATTTCAAAGCCATGACCCTTTACCCTTCATGAGATCATCCATCCACACTGACTTACTCATCCCAATAAAATTACATCTGCACGTTCTGCCTGATGTGGTTGATATTAACATTCAAAGAAAAGAAATGCGTAACCCCATGGATATAATCTTACATGAAAAATTCTAACGACCTGTTAATGACTGTACTTCTACAAAGTGACCTTCGTTTTCCAATCTAACTCTAGACACAGCCTTTTTGGGAAGCTGGACCATTTATTCCGATGGAATATAATACGAGGACCAAGCAGGTTATTTCAATCTTGGTATCTTCTGGGTTTTTTTATCTTGCAAGAATGATACCACTGTAACCTCATGTCCCATAAGTTGAGGTGCAGCACAACAAAGAAAAATGGGGAGACCCAATGATCCACAGTGAAGACAATCCACCAATGAAAACAAAAACAAAAACTGTGGATAGTTTCAAGTTTATTAGCATTTGATGAATCGCTTATACAATATTTCTAAGCGATGTACAAGTTAAAAACCGCCAGGTGGTGGTCTCACATATATATTATACAAATTAATCATAAAACAAACAATTGACTTTTAAACAGTAGGGATAGAGACAAATATGAATACGTAGGAAAGGGGGGATACAGATGTTCTGGAGATAATTTATTAAACACTGACATATAAAACCATAAAAATTCAAATAAAAAAGTACAATGATAAAAAATACTGTGATAAAAATCCAACCGGACCTTACACAGTCCGTGTTTCGGCGAACACGCCTTCCTCAGGGGTCCAATAGTTTGCAAACACATATAAAGAATTGGACTGAAAACAATTTATTGTCTTTAAACATGTGAGCAACCCGGCCCATATGCTTAAGGACCATGTGCCTAAGGCTCCCGGGCCTATTCTGGTTGGCCCAAGCACCTCAGGCCCCACCTGTGGGCGGGGTTTGAGCCACCTGGGCCAATCCAGTCCCATTCCAGAGCCGGCTGGCCTGCCAGACGGGCAGGCTTGGCACCTGTCCGTCCGGCCAACGTTTTCAAGGTATGGGGGGTGGTCGTGGGGTCAGCTGGGGGAGTCGCAGGTCGGCAGGGGGGGGCCGATCAGGGGTTCGATGGGCGGTCATGGGGGTGGTCGATTCAAGGGTAGGAGGGCCTGGGATCCCTCCTGCCCGTATTTTAGTGGGGGTGGATGGTAAGGGGTCCACCTGGGAAGGAGGGGTTGGGCTTCCTCCTGCCCGATCTTGTAGGGGGGGGGGGTCACGTAGCCAGGAGGGCTTGGGCTCCCTCCTGGCCGGATCGTGGAGGGGAGGGGGGTTGGAATGCGCAGGGCCAGGAGGGCTTGGGCTCCCTCTTGCCCCGATCGAGTTGGAAAGGTTCAGGGTGCCGCGGGGCAAGAGGGCTTGGGCTCCCTCTTGCCCCGATCATTGTCGGTGGGGCCAGGAGGGCTTGGGCTCTCTCCTGGCCCGATTGTTGTAGTGGAGGGGGGGTGGATTTTGTAACCGGTGTTGTTTTTGACAGACACCGGTTATAGAATCCAGCTTTTAGGCGAAGGACTGGCTCCTCCTTTGCCTAAAAGCCCTTGTTTTGGATGTTTGGGGCTTAGGCTTTTTTTAGGTTGATTATAGGGTATAAGTTTAGACGTAGTGGTGGTCTGGGCGTTTAAACAGCTGAACGTAGAGACAGGCCATTATTTTTAAAAAACCTCCTTTTGGACTTTTTTTTTGATAATAGACATTTTCCCTGCTTCTACTTTCAACGTTTAAGGCCTTAGCCATAAGGGGACTTAGACGTTTTTTTTTTTATTATGCCCCTCTAATTGTATAAAATGGTGTAATCTCTGTAATATTTTTCTGTATTCAATCAAATGTACTACACTGTTGTAGTTTTTAAAATAATTTTTTTTTTATTTTTTTTTAAATGAATCCTTCCATAAAAATGTAAATACTGATACTATAATGGTGTTTCTCCTCACTCTCTCTCTCTCTCTCTCTGCAATTTGCAACAATTCAAATATTCATAGAAACATGATGGCAGATAAAGGCCAAATGGCCCATCCAGTCTGCCCATCCGCAGCATCCACTATCTCCTCCTCTCCCCATAGGCTAAGGCACTTTATACCTGCATTGTGAGGTCATAGAGCTGTATGATTATAGAAACATAACGGCAGATAAAGGCCAAATGGCCCATCTGCAGCGTCCAATATCTCCTGCTCTCCCTATTGGCTAAGGCTCTTAACATTTGCATGTCCTCTTCCTATAGGCTAAGGCTCTTTACACCTGCATTGTGAGGTCAGAGAGCTTTATGATTATAGATTAATAAAGCTTAATACCAAGAATACCCCTTCTTACCTTCCCTTCCCCAACCCCTGATCCTACTTATCCCTCTCTTGGAAACCTTCTCTGATCTAACGTTGTAACCCTTCTTCCATAACTCTTTTTGTAATCTGCTTTGAACCGAAAGGTAATGGCGGGATAGAAATCTGTAATGTAATGATGGCAGATAAAGGCCAAATGGCCCATCCAATCGGCCCCTCTGCAGCACCCTCTATCTCCTTCTCTCCCTAAGAGATCACAGTAATATCCCAAAGACAGCGGAAGCTCTTATTTTAGATATACAGATGTGTATCTGGTAGGAAAAAAAAGTAATTCTATTGATCCTTCAGCAAAGCGTAATACAGCAGTAGATTACTACTGCCACCCTCTGGTGATTAAACTATTATTTTTCCAAAACGTGGTCTGAGCAATCGTGTGTTCAACAGCCCCTGATAACTTACATCCTAAATAAGCAATAAAGACTGAAGAGCACTTATAAAGCATTTGTATGAGGAGAGGGGTTTTACTGTAATACCCTGTAGATGGTATTGTAGCAGACCAATGTTGCTTTTGCTCTATTAGGCCCTCCTTTACAAAGCTGGTGTTTTTAGCGTCAGCCGCTGTAGTAACAGCTCAGATGCGTCCGCGGCAGCCAGTGCTAAAAACGCTAGCACGGCTTTGTAAAGGAGGGGGTTAATTTTGCTATTTAGCACAATTTGGAATGTTACAACTTTTTCACTTACGGTGATTTGATAAATATTATTCTATACAAAGCGGATTCCAAAAACACATCCATATTAACCCCCCCCCAAAAAAAAAAAATACACACATTAGAAAAAAACACATACATGCCAGCGCAGACTTGTCTTAACTGCCTTGTCCTATATAAAATACACATCAAAAAACAAACCACCCTACACTTACATACAATACTTACTCCCGTGCCCTGTCTCTTTATATCATTTATATCAGTTTATCTCAAACTGTGTGCCTCCCGAGATCCCAAGTGTGCCGTGGCACACTGAGGAAGAGAGGCGCCTGCCAGTTGACTTCCCTACGCGGTACAGCACCACCACTGCCCGATTCGCCGAAGGCCTGCATGTTTCCCCCTTCTCTCTAGTGTCCTACAGTTCCCCCCCTGGCCGCCCGGTCTCACCTTTAAAGCTAATTACAGCAGCCTGCAGAGGATCACCAGTAGGTAAAATGATTTAATTTTCAACATAGTGATTGAAATGTGTCAGTTTTGAGAATTGATATCTGCTGTGAATATTGTGTGTATATGAAAAATGAATGGAAAAAATTGCATTACAATTAGTAAAGAGGATGGGATCTGGGGCAGAGCTTGAATGGGTCTAGGGAGGTCTGTTGTTGGGGTACTCAGTTGATATTTGTTAGACTTAGGGGGTACTTAGCTTGAAGTAATTGAGAAACACTGCTGTAGGCAATCAGCTGGCGCCAGGGTCTCTCCTCTGGCCCTCTTCCCTGCTGGCATCTCAGGGCCCATCTGAAGGGCCTTTGCACATGCGCAGATGTTGATGAGATGATGTAATGCATATGCGTGATGTCATCACAGTGACGTCTGCGCACCTCTGGGTGCCTCAAGCCGTGGCCACTACCTTTAGTGTGCCTCGGCTCATGAAAGTTTGAGAGACACTGGTTTATACACTCAAGTTGTAAAACATTTTCTTCTCTCTGCTCTCTTAAGATGGAAAAGAAACCCAAATATTACCAAAGATTCAAAAACAAGTGGTTTCTAAAAACAATATGCTTATGTTTTTATTTATTTGTATGCCACCTTTCCCAAAGCGGGTCACAACAAAATACGTACACCGTCCAAACACATACAAAACAATAATCTCAATAATCACAACACCTACTTAATAATGATATCAAACATAATAAATATCTTTTTTAAAAAAAGGTGTCCAGCGCCTATGCCCAAGCATATAATTCAGTTCCCATATTTCATCTTACAAAAAAGATGTCTTTTTTAAACAATTTTTTGAAACTACTTAAGCATGTCTGTTGACGTACGTATCGAGGAAGATTATTCCACTCTTGGGGACCTACACAAGAAAACATGCTGACTCTAGCCTAGACACTTTCAACCTCAGCTGTTTCACTGCCGAGATGTATAAATCAGCATGAGTCACTGAACACAACATGCACTGTGGCTCATATGGCAGAAAGCTATCCACTAGATATTTCGGTGCCCGACTGTGTATACACAGATACACCAAAGTTTACACTGAGTATGCATTTTCCTTATGAGGGAGGAAAAAAGATATCAGAAACCTGCTCAGGAATTTATGGCCAAGGAATAACTCCGAGACTTAAAAGTTCCAGATTCCAATCATTGATCCTCAAAAACCCTCTCTCGTGTGTTTTACTTAAACGTGAGATAAGGGGGAAGCCACTGCTTGTCCTGGATCGGTAGCATGGAATAGTGCTAGTATTTGGGATTCTAGAATCTTGTTACTCTCTGGGATTCCGGAATCTTGCTATTCTTTGGGATTCTGAATGGAATGTTGCTACTCTTTTGGGTTCCGGAATCTTTTGTTACTCTTTGAGATTCCGGAATCTTGCTATTCTTTGAGATTCTGTATGGAATGTTGCTACTCTTTTGGGTTCCGGAATCTTTTGTTACTCTTTGGGATTCCGGAATCTTGCTATTCTTTGAGATTCTGTATGGAACGTTGCTACTCCTTGGGTTTTGGCCAGGTACTAGTGACCTGGATTGGCCACCGTGAGAATGGGATGCTGAGCTTGATGGACCATTGGTCTGACCCAGTAAGGCTGTTCTTATGTGAGTCCTTATATACCCTGAAACATGAACTATATCTTAAGAAAACTACACATGGTGTATCTAAGAAAAAAAAAAAAATCAAGTGTCTCATCAATCTTAGTGTCTGTGTAATATCCATACTAAATGGTTTACTTTGTAGGTTATACTTGTGCAAATTCCAACATTAATACAGCAACAATTTACTGGCTGATTGTTCATCTAAATCAGTGGTTCCCAAACCTGTCCTGGGGGACCCCCAGCCAGTCAGGTTTTCTAGATATTCCGAATGAATATGCATGAGAGAGATTTGCATACCTGTCACTTCCATTATATGCAAATCTCTCTCATGCATATTCATTAGGGATATCTTGAAAACCCGACTGGCTGGTGGTCCCCCAGGACAGGTATGGGAACCACTGATCTAAATGGTTATATTAACCTAAATACTATGATACATATTAACCTAAATACTATGATACATATTAACCTAAATACTGTGATAAATATTCCCATGGAAACTGAAGTGCTCTGCTACCAGGTCTATCGTGCATAGGTATTGTACCAAGGAAAGGTCATCTTGCTTCTTAGGAAGTTATGACATACAGCTGTACCATTTGTAGGCTGCCAGAAGAAATAATGGCTAGTTTTTTGACATCTAAGAATGCTGATGGCTAAATGCAGTTCCAGACGTAATCTATCCTTTCAGTCCAACAGCATGAAGGAGAATAAATGTCTTTCATTTACTTTACACTGTTTCTTTAGTCATTCTTCTTTACCACATTCTCTTTTTCTTCTTTCACGGAGCATCAATTACAGCTCTAATGCCTTAATGGGCAGGTTGGATGGGCAATTTCAGTCTTTATCTGTTGTCATCTACTATGTTACAAGATGAGCTTTTTCTTCTGCAGCCTGGCTATTTAGTTTCAAGCTTCATTTGAAGTTTAGCTTGCAAACAAGCGGGAAGGGGTAAAACGCGAACCTCGCAAATCTAAAACCGCACGTCCTTAAAAATCTGAGGTCCGTGCCACTTGTAGTCTCTGGCTCTGACAGACCTCGGTGACATTGTAGCGCCGACGGATCCTAATACTTTTCCCTCCCTATGCTGACACGGATCCGTCAGAGCTAAATTGTCATCGAGGTCTGTCAGAGCCAGAGACTACAAGTGGCACGGACCTCAGATTTTTAAGGACGTGCGGTTTTAGATCCGCAAGGTCCGTCAGGTCCGCGTTTTACCCCTTCCCCAAACAAGTGTCTTTCTACTTCCAAGCTCTGTATGAGAAGAAACAATGTTTCCATGCAGCTGCGGCTGTAAGTCTCCCCTCCTGTCTCCCCTCCTGAGGGCCACAGGTTCAATTTCCATTAACTTTAATAGACAGAACTGCCCTGGGAAGGGACAAGGCTAAAGCAGAGGTCACTTGCCTCATCATGTTTTAAGTTGGCCTTAGATCCTATTGGGAAAGTGGCATTCCTTTGGGTCAGATGATTAGGGGCTCAGTAGCTTAGGTCTAGCTAAGGGAAATAGATCTACACTTTGTGATCTACCACCTACTATCAGTTCAGGAAACTGTTGACGACATCTCTCTTATAAGAACATAAGAAGAGTGACCAAGACGATAAAGGGGATGAAACTCCTCTCATATGAGGAAAGACTGAAACGGGTAGGACTCTTCAGCTTGGAAAAGAGATGGCTGAGGGAAGATATGATTGAAGTCTACAAAATCCTGAGTGGAGTAGAACGGGTACAAGTGGATTGATTTTTCACTCCGTCATAAATTGCAAAGACCTAGGGGGACACTCGAAGTTACATGGAAATACTTTTAAAACCAATAGGAGGAAATATTTTTTCACTCAGAGCATAGTTAAGCTCTGGAACGCATTGCCAGAGGTTGTGGTAAGAGCAGATAGTGTAGCTGGTTTTAGGAAAGGTTTGGGCAATTTCCTGGAGGAAAAGTCCATAGACTGTTATTGAGAAAGACATGGGGCAGGTCACTGCTTGGAATGGTAGCATGGAATGGTGCTACTCTTTAGGGTTCCGGAATGTTGGAACTCTTTGGGGATTCCACATGGAATGTTGCTACTCTTTGGGTTCTTGCCAGGTACTAGTGACCTGTATTGGCCAATGTGAGAACGGGCTACTGGGCTTGATGGACCTTTGGTCTGACCCAGTAAGGCTATTCTTATGTTCTCATGATCTGCCACCTACTATCAATTCAGGAAACTGGTGAAGACATCTCTCTTCTCGCTGTGATTCTAATGGCTTATCCTCTTATTGCAACTTCAATGAATGCTCAGAATTCTTATCATAAGCTGCAATGAATCCTTGTTGAAAATTGTGGGATATCGGCACCATTCAGAAAATCTGGGCCTTTGTTTTTATTCTGGTTTTGTTGTTTTTCTATTCTTTCTTTTGTTTCATTTATTTAAAACTAGCTGATTACCTGACGTTGCCCGGATATTTATTTATCCCAATCATGTCGTTTTCGATAATCCCTGTGGGTGTTGGAGAGATTACCAAGGCCCACCATGGTAATCACCTATGAAAAAGGGGGCCAATTTTAAGTTCTTTGCTCTGACCAAAGGAAAAGGAAGAGATCTTGCCTCCGATATGTACTGGAACAACAAAAGAGGCAAGAGATGTCTTAAAACCAACCCACAGTTACATTTATTGAAACTAGACAAGTGAACGGACTGTAAAAGGACCCCACAGAGAGGTATAATCTGCGTGGAGTGGCAGGTGCAACCCTAAACAAAGGCACAGAGCAGGATAGCCTGAATGTACTCCGTAGAGCGTCAGATCCAACTGTAGCAACCTTAGTGGGTTGACTAGAACGGCCATTCTGTTCTTTATCTGCCTTCTGTTCCTATGGGTTCCTTATACAAATTCACAGCAGAGGTTTGTACCATAGGCTGGTGAGGTAAATGCTCTGATGCCAGTGGCATAGTAAGGGAGGGGGGGGGTGGTCTGCCCCAGGCACAGTCTTTGTAAGGGGTGCAGGCACCTGTCCTCCTCTCTGCCCCCACTCTTTCCCAACCCTCCTGTCACGCACGTGGGTACCTTGTCTTCTCTTGTAACTCTTTAATTTCCCCTGCGCAATCAGCATTACAAACTTGCCCGCGTCGGTGTCACCTCTCTCTGATGTCACTTTTGGGCCCGGTGCGTAGAAAGTTACATCAGAGGAATAGCCAACATGGCATGGACAGCATAAGAACATAACAACATAAGAATAGCCAATGGTCCAACAAGCCCAGTAGCCTGTTCTCATGGTGGTCAATCCAGGTCACTAGTACCTGGCCAGAACCCAAGGAGTAGCAACATTTCATGGAACCCGTTCTAGGGAAGGAAGGAAGATTCCGGAATCCCAAATGCTAGCAACATTCCATACAGAAATCGGAAAGAATAGCAAGATTCTGGAATCCCAGAGAGTAACAAGATTCTAGAATCCCAAATACCAGCACCATTCCATGCTACTGATCCAGAGCAAGCAGTGGTTTCCCCCATGTCTGTCTCAAAAACAGACTATGGACTTTTCCTTCAGGAACTTGTCCAAACCTTTCTTAAAACCAGCTACGCTATCCGCTCTTACCACAACCTCTGGCAATGCGTTCCACAGCTTAACTATTCTCTGAGTGAAAAAATATTTCCTTCTATTGGTTTTAAAAGTATTTCCCTGTAACTTTGAGTGTCCCCTTAGTCTTTGTCATTTTTGACGGAGTGAAAAATCGATCTACGTGTACCCCATTCTACTCTACTCAGGATTTTGTAGACTTCAATCGTATCTCCCCTCAACCGTCTCACGCCTAGAAAATTAGAAAGGTGCATGGGAAGGGAAGGGGAGGGCACGCACGGCTATGCCACAATCAATGCTCATAGGAATTCTAAGAATTCTAAGAAAGGAATTCGACTGAAATGGGTTTTGTATGTTGTAGGGAGTTTGTATGTTGTAGGGAGCGTAAAGTTTAAATTTGCCTGCTTCTGCTTCAAAGCACTACACGGACTTGCCCCTAAATATATAACTGACCTTTTCGTCTTCTCAGCCAACAGACACCAAGAGAAGCTCACGTTCCAACTTCGTTCTCCCCCCCCCCCAGTGAGAGGTTGTAAACTGAAAAAACACCATGAACATCTTCTCTCGCACCAAGCAGCATCGTGGGGTAAAGACCTAGAACAATTGCTTTCGCCCACTACTTATGAGGAATTTAGGAAACGTCTGAAAACACACCTGTTCCTAAAGTTATCTAGACAACTGATCCTCTCTTCTCTCTCCCCTCTATAGCGATTAACTTGTTCTATTGATCACTCTCTCCTCAAAAATGGATTTCCTGTCCTATTAACCCTCTTTCTTCCTCCCCTCTTAAAGTCAATCAATTTGTACCTTTGCTTAATCTTTGTAAACCGCATAGAACTTCACGGTATTGCGGTATATAAGCTGTTATTATTATGATTATTATTATTATTCCTTGACATAGCCTCAGCAAAACATGTTGGACTCCACATCTCCCGGGTCGTAATTAAGGAAGCTATAAAGCTAAGTAAAAGTTTCAAAAACCCACTTCTTTCTAGATATTTAATGAAATAAGTTATTACTAAAAGTATGGCAATTTGATAAAAAAAAAAAAAAAAACCAGTGAAGATTCATCACCAAAACTCCCAGCGAAGCATTTGATGCAGCAGCGGAGGGGGTGTAACTGAGGCTTTTTTTTTATTAAATAAAAGTTTTCAAAACCATTATAAGTACATATTACTGCTCATAGAAATTTTGGATGGTGTATGCATAAAATTAATCATTATAATAGAACATAGGAAATCTAAGAGTATCAGAGCATTTACTTCGCCAGAAAGCAGTAGAAGCCTCTTCCGCAGCTTTGTAAAAGCCAGTGTACGTTACTGTGTAAGCATTAACATTTTGATACTGTGTTTGATAGTGCAATCTTGGGAAAGACACTCAGATATATCAACACTTCATTTCAGCAATCAGGAAGGGGGGAAAAAAATGCCTCTTAGTAGAATTGACTGTACTATCTCCCAAGACCCATATAGCGGGATTATACTCAGTGGCTTACAAGCTATTGATCTCTTTGAACTTCCTCACGAGTGCTGCATTCATTTTAACATTGATCTTCATTTCATTACACCACTGTATCATCTACTCGCAGTGTCATCCCAGTGTCCCGCTATAAAACCTTAAATGATTTCTGTTACTGCATAAAAAAACAACAAAAAAAAAATGCACCGCGCTGGGTATATTTCAGAGTCCAAATCAAATATGCTCCGCACATTTAGCATAGAGTTCAATGAGCAGAAAAGTTAGTGTTCATAAATCGCCAAGACCAACTCCGTATGATCTGGTCATGAAGGTTAGCAGCAATGCATGCAAATATTATTTGGGATCCCAAACCGAGATAGATGCATTGGTGAATAATGTTTTCTTTTATTTCATAGACATTTTCTGGAGTGCTTGCATTTATATATTTTTTTCATACAAAACATGCATATTTTGACTGTCTTCCAAGACAGTTGGGGGGGGGGGGGTCCCCCTTTACTTTGCACTATTTCTTTTCATACAACATTCATAAAACATAAAAACATAAGAATTGCCGCTGCTGGGTTAGACCACTGGTCCATCGTGCCCAGCAATCCGCTCATGCAGGGGCTCTCTGGTCAAAGACCAGCGCCATGAGACTAACCCTACCTGCGTACGTTCCGGTTCAGCAGGAACTTGTCTAACTTTGTCTTGAATCCCTGGAGAGTGTTTTCCTCTATAACAGCCTCCGGAAGAGTGTTCCAGTTTTCTACCACTCTCTGGATGAAGAACTTCCTTACATTTGTACAGAATCTATCCCCTTTTAACTTTAGAGAGTGCCCTCTCGTCCTCTCTACCTTGGAGAGGGTGAACAACCTGTCCTTATCTACTAAGTCTATTCCCTTCAGTATCGATTTGTCCCCTCTCAGTCTCCTCTTTTCAAGGGAGAAGAGGCCCAGTTTCTCCAATCTCTCACTGTACGGCAACTCCTCCAGCCCCTTAACCATATTAGTCGCTCTTTTCTGGACCCTTTCAAGTAGTACCGTGTCCTTCATCATGTACAGCGACCAGTGCTAGATGCAGTACTCCATGGCTTTATCATTCCTAGCATTCTGTTCGCCCTTTTCACTGCCACCGCACATTGTGTGGATGGCTTCATCAACTTGTCGATCAGAACTCCCAAGTCCCTGTCATGGGAGGTCTCTCCAAGTACCGCCCTGGACATCCTGTATTCATTTATGAGATTTTTGTTACCGACATGCATCACTTTACACTTATCCACGTTGAACCTCATCTGCCATGGTGATGCCCATTCCTCGAGCCCATTCACATTGCAGATCTTCGCAATCCCCAAATTCTATACATGACGCCAAAAGTTGTGTGTGTACATAGGTGCACGTAGCCAATGAACACATATAGCTTAATTGATTAATAGGCACTGTTGGCATAGTAAGTGGGGGCAAGAGGGGGGTCTGCCCCGGGCACCGCCTGTCTAAGGACACGGCGCCCCTTCCTCCTTTCCACCTCCCTCTCTTCTCTTTGCTGCGCAAATATGCCCCTTGCCTTCCCCCGTATCTTTTTTTACTTCCCTGGTGCAAGGTTGCTGTTTGTGTCAGCATTGGCGCTCTCCCTGACGTCACTTCTGGGGCCCGCGCCTAGTAAGCGACATCAAATGGCAAACCGACACTGATGTGGGCACTGGAAAAGTTAAGGTACGGGGAAAGGGAAGGGGGCGCGCAGCAGGGTGCCAGGGGAGGGAGGTGGGGGTGGAGAGGAGGGAGGGTGCCACAACTTCAACATGTTCCACATGACCGCCTCAACTCTCTCTCCGATGTAATTTCCTGTGGCAGCACCCGGACGCGGTGTCAGCGGCAGCCGATGCGGTCGCAAGGAGCACATGGAAGTTGTTGCTCGTGGCGGTGAGCAACCAGAGCTACGTGGGAAGGGGCACACGTGCGGCGGGGGAGGAGGGGTGCCGGTGCCCCACCATGATGGCGCCTGGGGTGGACCGCCCCTCCCCCCTTACTACACCACTGGGTGTTCCTACACGTTAAGACCACTTAGGCAGCACTAAGGGCTCCTTTTACGAAGCCGCGTGTGACTTTTAATCACGCGCTAACCCCCGCGCTAGCTGGAAAACTACCACCTGCTCAAGAGGAGCAGGCAGGTTAGCGTGCGCTATTACACACGTTAAACCGCTACCACGGCTTCATAAAAGGAGCCCTAAGTGTGATTCTGTACATTGCACCTAACTTTCACGGCGTCGATTTTTTTTAGATGACATATATACAGTATATCTTCAATCATTTTTTAACCATTTTTAGATCCTTAGAAGTGCCAGGATTAGCCAAGTGTTTCAATGGCTAAAATACTTTTTCAGCACTTGCCTCCTCATTGGACCCGTCTTGTATTTTCTGTAAAGTGTTTTTTAAGTGCTTAAAGTGCTCCGCGTTGAAATCAAAACGTTTTCATGGCAACGTAAACATTTTAACTTACCTCTTTATTTTTTTAGCTTTGTTGTTTTATATTCATATCGGGAAGGGGCCTGTCACTCCGACATGATTCGCCCGAGGACTGTATCAAGGAAAGTCCCCCCTGTTATTTTCATTCTGCACCATCCCGATCGATAACTTCCTGCCTACAAAACAGGTGGCAATAAGAGCTCGCGCTCTAATTTTATGTCAATGGCCACACGCTAATGGCAAACACTGAGAAGATCCAAATAATAGGGGGGAGGGTTTGTGCCTTGAAACAGCAATTTGCGAATCATGAACTCGTGGCAGTGAAGACTCCCCTTCATGATGTCTTGAGATACATAAGTTCAATTTAAAAGATTTTCATGACCGACATTCTGACAAAGTTCAAGTTTAACAATACTCAATAAGTTGAGCATGAAATATATATACTTTTTTTTAAAATGGACTGATGACGAGTCAGTGGTGAATCAACGCTCATGATACAGCTATGGGAAGCTCACCTCTGATGGTCCAAGATATAAAACAAACCTGTTTGAGATTCTTAATAGGGGTCTAGGGTGATTCATCGTGGCCATTTCATCGCAGCCGTGCTGAAACGTCCTATAATGAAATGGCTGAGATGAATCATCCCATTCCATCTTAATAATGTGTTATTGATTGATGAGTATCCTTATTGTATATAATTGATATATGAGATAGTACATTTCAACATTAGCTCATGGCCATTAATTCAGAAAATTGAATATCAGTCATTTCCCGTCAACCACAAGAATGGCCTTGACACGCAGGAAAGACTCATGTAAGGGCACACTAAGGCCACCCTCTACCGCAGCCTTGAAGAAGGACCCCTGAGCCCTGCTCAGTACCATAATGTTTCATAGAAACAAATGGGGAACTGCAAAAATTAAACATCAGATTTAATCGTCACATAATTCAAGTTTCGGAAACGATAATATATTCACCTTAGGGCAAACGGTTTCTCTTCCTAAAGAACCCTAATTTGTCTTTATCATTTTTTATTAAACCTCTGAAAATGTACAATTTTTCAGAGGTTTCAGGAACACTGCCAAGTTTTTTAAGAGCTGAGTGTGCTCCTTGGGGGTAATGTGTACGAAACTGACTGATTGCAAAATGCCTCGAAACAGAATACCTGGTTCCAAAGCACACTTTCTTGTAGGCTATTTATCTGTAAAATAGTATCTGGGGCCCAACGTAATAAAGAACTGAATCCCTGCTAGACCAAAATAAACACATACCTACTTAAATTAAGTAATAAAATGATGTCCAAGTTATTATTGGATTCATTCATTACACTGTCCTAAGAGGTTTCACTGGTATTAGGGTCCACATCAATTAAAGTTAAATATGGCCTTAGGTGTTGCATTATTTTAAAAGAATTAAAGTTATCTGAAATTACTGTAGCAGAACACATGGGAAAACCATGATTCTGGTCTTTGGCAGATTTTCCACACTGTCTCTTTTCTGAGTTCTTTTGCATATATCTTGGTGCCTTCCCTCTAGGTCTCAAACGTCCATCTTAGTATCTGTGAACCAAGAACTATCACATTGAAGACTGTCTATCTAATAAATGGCATACAACCTAAGCCTGGTAAGATTTCACTGTGGTAATGACATGCCGGGATCTATATAATTTACAGGCCAGTTTTGTATAGGAACATAAGAATTGCCGCTGCTGGGTCAGACCAATGATCCATCCTGCCCAGCAGCTCGCTCACACGGCAGCCCCAAGGTCAAGACCAGTGTTCCAAATTATTCCAGTCTCACCAGTTTAGCATGAACTTGTCCAACTTTGTCTTGAAACCCTGGAGGGTGTTTTCCCCTATAACAGGCTCCGGAAGAGCGTTCCAGTTTTCTACCACTCTCTGGGTGAAGAAGAACTTCCTTACGTTTGTAGGATGTCTAGGGGGAAATGCTTGAGTACCTGAATGTAAAACCACTTAGGTTATAAGTGGCATATAAATTAATTCATTAATTTAAAAAAAAGGTCAGGAAAGGGATGTCCAAATCAGAATGATGATAATGTGGCCTATGGGCTTCTCTTTTAGCAAATTATCCACTCGAAAAACAGGTTTTGCGTGCAGAAATAGTGGACTTCAAGAAATGGAGCCCAAAATTAGACAATCCAACAGTGGAGGAGATGAACACCAACTCGGTCAATGGCGTATATAAAGATGAATATATTATATAGTAAAAGGCCGACTCAGCACGATTTGTGTTTCGGCCCCAAGGCCTACATCTGGACTCGACGTGGAATTGATTGATTAAAAACAAACAAACAAGATGATATTGGACAAATCAAAACATATAAAAACATCCTATTACCTCTGAAACATAGCGCTTAGGGCTCCTTTTTTGAAGGTGCGCTAAGGGTTTTACCGCATGCACCAGATTAGCATGCACTATAGTGCACGCTAGCCAAAAATCTACCGCCTGCTCAAAAGGAGGCGGTAGCAGCTAACGCATGTGGAATTTTTGCGCACGCTATTCCGCGCGTTAAGGCCCTAGTGCGCCTTTTTAAAAGGGGCCCTTAGTTTCTTAATAAATATTCAATGTGAATGCTCCACTGTTTAAATTAGAGAGCCACTGTCAACGGAAGAAAAAGCCTCAGGTTTTCTTTAGGTAGGGCATAAATGCTCAAACCTCCTCCACCAACATCATCGGCCCTTAATTTCTTATCATTTGATGTTTCAGAGTAAGACCAATGCCAGGCCAGATTCCTATGGACTGGATCCCGTAAAAGGCAAAAAACAGATCAGGATCAAGGTTGGAGTGGGCTTTGGTGGCAACTCCTGTAGTTGGGACGTAGGACCAGTGCTGGGCAGACTACTACGGTCTGTGTCCCAAAATTTGCAGGGAGAGACAGAGATTAAGTATGAATCCTGAAAACACGGAAACTGTGCAGAGCCAGATTCAATTCTGATCACCTCGATGGGCATACTGGATGAACCGTGCAGGTCTTTATCGGCCGACGTTTACTATGTTATGTGTAACTATTGGTGGAAGCATTCACACCTGCCACAGGATGGTGTAAATCAGTGGTTCCCAATGGGGCGCTACCGCCCACCGGTGGACACTGAGAAGTCTATGGGGAGCATTTTGTGTCCAAGTCATATTGAAGGGGCATTGAGGACCAGCAGCCGCCCGCTTGAGCAATTGGCAAATCCAACGGCCACTGATGGCAGCACTGTCGTCTTTGTTCCGATTCTTCAACTTTTGACGCTTCAACTTTTTGCCACCATGGCAATGTTCTCACCAAGTCCAGTGCGACTGCCCCAAAGCTTCTCCTCTGCTGCAAGCTTCCCTGGCAGAAACAGGAAGTGTGTCAGAAGAAAAGCTTTAGAGCAGTCACACGGACTTGGTGAGAACGTTGCCTCATGCGGACACCTCAGAAAGAGAACACTATAAAGAGCGCCCGCGAAGGTGAGGGGGAAGGGAGGAAGGTGGCCCGATGAAGGGAAGAGATTGAGAGGCGCTGAAGGGAAGAGGAGGGAGATAGGGGAAAGGAAAACAGACGCTGTAGGGAAGTGGAGAGAGAGGAAGGAGCAGACGCTGGATGGAAGTTTCATCAGATCAAGCTCAGCTCTCACTAATAATATTATATTCATTTTTTAATAACATATATTTTTTAAATCATATTGTGAGCAATACATCAATAATGTTATTATCTTCTAATAAAATAATTTTAAAAATTTGTCCTTCTTTTTTCAATATATACTATGTATAATATAGTTTACCCAAGGAGGGCGCTATCGAATCATTCACTGAAAAAGTGGGCTAGGATTGAAAAAAGGTTGGGAGCCTATGGTGTAAATCAGGGGTGTCAAAGTCCCTCCTCGAGGGCCGCAATCCAGTCGGGTTTCAGGATTTCCCCAATGAATATGCATGAGATCTATTTGCATGCACTGCTTTCATTGTATGCTAATAGATCTCATGCATATTCATTGGGGAAAGCCTGAAAACCCGACTGGATTGCGGCCCTCGAGGAGGGACTTTGACACCCCTGGTGTACATGGTCGCACCTAAGTAATGGCAGTTGGGCAGACAAATGTATGTAAGTAGTCTGTTACACGAACACAGGAGATTCTACCTCCTCAAGGTAGAACAAAAAAAGACAAAAGAGGCGACCTGTGATGCTCAGTCTGTTTATTCACTGTTAAGACCCGAAATGTACGACATATGCGATAAATTGTACTTCATTGGAAACATGACCCCTGAGGCAGTCCTTATGGCCAAAACACCTATGTGTCGGGCCTTAACAGTGAATAAACAGGCTGAGTGTCACAGGTCACCTCTTTTTTTTCTTCTTTTGTAAGTAGTCTGTAACATAACACCTAAGTTCTAGGAATGCCCTTGACCCACCCATGCCCCTCTGGTGGCCTCGCCCCCTTTGAAGTTGCACACTATGAAACTTAGGCCTGCGTGTTATAGAATAGGGCATGGGCAGATCCGCACATAACTCCTAATTGCTGCAAATTAAGTGCTTGGGAATGCCAACTATTGCTTATCATCTATTAACCATTCCCTCGTTAAAAATCATTAATACAAGACGTCTCACTATTTTTTCGGTGACAGCCCCTCAATCCTGGAATGATCTCCCAATATATATAAGAGAAGAAAAGAACCTCGAAAAATTTAAGATTAAGCTCAAAAGTTTCCTTTTTAATGAAGCTTTTAGTGAATAGTGATCTTTTATTATTTTTATCTATTTTTTTTATTGTTTTTCTCCCCCCTTATGTTTTTACCTTTGTATCTTGAATTTTAATATAGAATGTAACCATTAATGAATTTTCCCATTGTTTCGATATAATTAGTACCAACTTAATTTTTTTAATTGTGTTTGTTTTTTGTAATATTGTCCATTTATATAATATTTTACCTATGTTTATATAATTTTTTACCTTTGTTTGTAATTATTTGTTTTATCTTGTACATCGCCTTGAATGTAGAGTAGGCGATTAATCTAATCATTTAATAAACTTGGATAAAAACTTGGATCACCTAATTAGTTAACTAGTTCATGCGAAGATCCGTAATCTAGGGCCAACTGAATGTAAAACTGCCTAGATGGTATTATCATCCATAGAGCGGGATAAGAACCTAAGACTAGCCTTACTGGGTCAGACCAATGGTCCATCAAGCCCAGTAGCTCGTTCTCATGGTGGCCAATCCAGGTCACTAGTACCTGGCCGAAACCCAAGGTGAAGTAATATTCCATGCTATCGATCCAGGTAAGACTCACTTTAAACAGTTTCTGAAAATAGCTTTAGATTCAGCATGCAAAACTGCATAATTTGGTCACTAGTAGTTTGTAAAGTTTAAATGTTTTCATCGCTTTGTAGGCTATAACTCCAGTGAATGATAATGGATCTTTCTTTGTGATCTAATTATGTAAACCAAATTGAGCTCCTATTTTTAGGAGATGATTCAAGTTTCAAGTTTATTATAGAATTAATCGCCTATTCCAAATTCTAGGCGATGTACAAATCGATAAAAATGACAGAGTTAGGGGAAACAAACGTAACTAACAAAAAAAACTAAATCTACTAAACATAATAAAAAAACAACTTATACAAACATGATAAAACACAAGGAAAGGCTAGGAAAGAAATACAATCTGATTAGAAAGAAAAACAATTAAGGTTAAAAACAATAGGAAAGAGAAAGAGAAAACTATCAAAAGATAAAATGAGGGCCATAAGCAATTCATTTAGGCATTGAATGCTTCTTTAAAAAGAAAACCCTTGAGTTTGCTCTTAAATTTTTCCAATTTTTTTTTCCTCTCTTAAATAAATTGGAAGGACATTCCATGTTTGAGGAACTGTAATGGAAAAGATAGATTGCCGCCGTGTGTTAATAATTTTAAGAGACGGAATGACCAATAAGTACATAAGACTAAGAATTAGATTAGATGTCCTTCAAACAAGTCCTCAATCACCAGCATTGGTAGCAGCAATAGCATTGAGAACAGCCTGCCTGTGGCCACCCCATGGGGCATTCTTTCTGCTGGTTCTACCTCCTCTGATTCTATTTCCTGTTTCCAGAGGGGAGGAGCGAGAGGAAAGGAGCTGTCATTACAGAATACTACCTTAAGCCTGCATTTTCTCACCTTTCATTTCTGTATAACTGCAACTAAATTCTGGACCGACCCTTGACCTGCCCATGCTCTTGGCCAAGCTTCCTTTGGAGTTGCGTGCTACAGAATTTAGGTGCAATCATTATAGAATAAGGGCTTAGAATAGTTACACATGTAATTATCTAATATAATAAAACGTTAAGCCGCGCATGCGCACTTCCTATGCGTGCGCCGGTTTTCCGTGAGCTGTAGTGACCCATAGGAAGTGCGCATGCGCGGCTTACGGTCTGGCCTCATGCGAGGCAAGACAAGTGCGCATGCGGGCCCTTCCCTGCTCTCCACCTGCGGAGCGGCAGCTGCCGGCCGCTAGCACCCCCCTGCCCTCTCCGTCGCCTCCAGCGGCGTAGGCAGCACTATAAACATGCTGCTTCGCGCCCTTCTCTACCGATTTCCTCTGCCGCGTCTCTGATGACATCATCGGAGACAGATGCGGCAGTAGAAGGCCGCAAAGCAGCGTGTTTAAAGTGCTGCCTATGCGGCTGGAGCCCCGAGGTTTGTCGGCGGTGGGAGGGTCAGGAGCAGGCCAGATCGACAACGGCAGTAAAAAAAGGGGGAGGGGCCGAACGGAGCACGGAAGAGAAGGTAAGAGAAGGGAATGGGGGGGGGGAAAATGCTGCTACTGCTTCTGCACAGGAAAGGGGGGGGATAGGAGGGAAATGCTGTTGCTGCTGCATAGGGAAGTGGGATGGAAATGCTGCTGCACAAGGAACTGAGGAAAAATGACAGAAAAAAAGAAAGACACAGGGGCAGGGAGAGGGACAGAAAGACAGAAAGAGAAAGGGGGCCAAAGAGAGAGTCAGCGGGAGAGGGAAAGGGGGCTGCTTAAAAATATATATATGCTAGGCCCTTCTCTGTACTACCCGAGCAAGCTAGGGAAGTCAGATCCAGTCATCCTGTTTCTTGAGTACTATCTGCAAAAACATTTATGGACTAACAATTATCCATTTTCCACCAGGAGATTATTGTTTTTCTGTGTGTCATCTTGCAGTGATTCCAGTTGAGCTGAGCTTGAAATGTACTTGGGCTTAGATTAGATACAGTACATTCAGTGTTCCTGTAAAACAATTTTAACATCACCAGGTACTTATGAAATAATCATTTAGAAGATGGAAACATTCTTGACCGATGTTACTGCAAAATCTTTTAGAGTCCAGAGGACCAAACGTTTCAATTATGACCTCAAGCTTCATTGGGTACAGCCAAAATTATTAACAAGTAAGAGCCTGGCTAACTTGTTAATGAATTATTTTCTAATTTCTTCCTAATTACCCTTTACTAGAGGGTTAGTACTGCGCAATTGAAGAAGCTAATGAGTCTCAGTAAGAAATCAGAGAGCAGTCATAGCAGATTCAGGTAAAAATATCTACTGAGTTTTCTCTAAACTATTTTAAAGAGTTGTAATTGTATATAATTTTTCTTATTTCCTACTATTCTTTCCTTTGCATTTTAACCAGGGATGGGCGATGATTAAAAATTTTAGTCGCACAAATAATCGCGCTTAATCACAGCATGTGAAGGCAAAATAGCATTGAGACCGCCGTGCTTCCAGTTGAGCCGTGCGTCTCATCTTTGGTCTGAAGAAATGGGAACATATCACCCCGTTCTACCACCAACTTCACTGGCTGCCATTCGAATCCAGAGTTCTTTTCAAGTTCGCATGCTTCTGCTACAAATCGGTATTTGGTGCATCGCCAAGATACATCAGTCCTCATTTTAACCTTTATTGCACCAATAAGAAATCCCACAGAATTCAGCTGTTCGCCTTCCCTTCGCTAAAACTCTGTCATCTCAAAAGAATCCTAGACAAAACCTTCGCCTTCCAAGCAGCTAAGATGAACCCATGGCTAGCCCAAATGATACTCGAGGCCCCTACTTACCTCGGCTTCAGAAAATTACTCAAAACTTACCTATTCAGCGAACAAGACCCTTAACCGTCCCCCCCTCCTGCAATAACACCTCGCCCCTCGCACTGTTCTTCTCCTCCTTCATGATATCTTCTCTCTCCCCTTCCTTCTATCCTCTTCCTTCCTCATCTTTCAAGTTCTGATAAATTGTTGTAAATCCGATAAATTGTTGTAAATCTGCATGTCAACGCGGATCCTAATTTAATTGATGTGAACCGCCTAGAACTCGCTGGGTATGGCGGTATACAAGAATAAAATTATTATTATTATTATTAAAATAGGAAGTTGTGCCAGGAGAGGCAAGACAGTGTGTAGGAATTGCACCCCCTATGAAGAGCCATACCTTACAGGTTAGGGGTGAAGTTTACCCTAAAGTGGGGAGGTGGGAGAAGAGATGCTGGACCTCAGAATAGGCAAGAAGAGAGAAAGCAATGCTGGACAACAGAGAGAAGGTGTTGATGCCCCTGTACAGGTCATTGGTGAGGCCCCACTTGGAGTATTGTGTTCAATTTGGAGACCGTATCTGGCGAAAGACGTAAGAAGACTTGAGGCGGTCCAGAGGAGGGCGACGAAAATGATAGGAGGCTTGTGCCAGAAGACGTATGAGGAGAGACTGGAAGCCTGAATATGTATACCCTAGAGGAAAGGAGAGACAGGGGAGATATGATTCAGACGTTCAAATACTTGAAGGGTATTAACGTAGAACAAAATCTTTTTCAGAGAAAAAGGAAAATGGTAAAACCAGAGGACATAATTTGAGGTTGAGGGGTGGTAGATTCAGGGGCAATGTTAGGAAATTCTACTTTACGGAGAGGGTAGTGGATGCCTGGAATGCACTCCCGAGAGAGGTGGTGGAGAGTAAAACTGTGACTGAGTTCAAAGAAACGTGGGATGAACACAAAGGGTCTAGAATCAGAAAATAAGATTAAATATTGAACTAAGGCTAGTACTGGGCAGACTTGCACGGTCTGTGTCTGTATATGGCCGTTTGGTGGAGGATGGGCTGGGGAGGGCTTCAATGGCTGGGCTGGAGTAAGTCTTAACAGAGATTTCGGCAGTTGGAATCCAAGCACAGTACAGGGTAAAGCTTTGGATTCTTGCCCAGAAATAGCTAAGAAGGAAAAAAAAAAATTTAAATTGAATCAGGTTGGGCAGACTGGATGGACCATTCGGGTCTTTATTATTATTATTATTATTATTATTAGGTTCTTATATCCCGCCATACCCAAAGAGTTCTAGGCGGTTTACATTCGTTACATTAGGATCCGGTCTGAACCCGGATTTACAAAAATTTTATCGAATTGCAGGTAGCGCGGAAGGAGGCACAGGTTTATCGTAGTTGGGTTAGAGGATAAAATGGAGGGAGTGGGAAACCAGAAGAGGGGGGGGGAGAGGGAGGTGGGGGTGGGGGGGGTTGGAGTGTATGCGGGGAGTAAGGACTAAGGGTCTTGTTCGCGGAAGAGGTGTGTTTTGAGAAGTTTTCTGAAGTCTAGGTAGGTCGGGGCCTCTAGCATCATTTGGGCTAGCCAAGGGTTCAGCTTGGCCGCCTGGAAGGCGAAGGTTTTGTCGATGAATCTTTTGAGCTGGCATGATTTTATGGAGGGGAAGGTAAACAACTGGATTCTGCGGGATTTCTTGTTGGTGCAATACATATTGAAATGTGGGGAGAGGTATTTTGGTATCTGCCGTCATCTACTATGTTACTATGTTAGAGAGGAGTTAAAAATTTTGTTCCGAGTTTTAAAAAAAATGTAATCGTAGTTAACGTTTTAACAAATTAAGAACCCCTTTTATCAAGTCGCCTTAGGGTTTTTTATTGCCAGCCGTTGTGGAAAAAGCTCCGACGCTCATAGGAATTCTATGAGCGTCCGTGCTTTTACCGCAGTGCCCGGTGATTAAAGGGGGCCTAATCGAGTTACTAGGGCACAAAGGCCCTGGTTCTATAAAATATGCCTGAAGTTAGGGACCTTGATCGGCGCATTTAGCCAATCTAAGCACCTAATTAATTTTCTTAATTGGCTTAAGCGGCACCATTAATTGAAAGCACCATTTAAAAAACGATTTTAAACAGTTTTAAAAGATTAATTAGCTGATAGGTGCCTAACTTGACAGGCATCTACTCTGAGACACCGGTGTCAGGTCAAAAGCGCGCCGGGACAAAGGCGTGCGCAGACAACTGAGCGCAAAGCGGAGCCATGCGCCAAAGATAATGACTGTTTTAAAGGGCTCCGACAGGGGGGGTGGGGGGCACCACGTTGGGGGGGGCTTGGGGGGTTGTAACATCCCACATTTTACTGAAAACTTCACTTTTTCCCTAAAAAACAGGGAAACAGTTAAGTTTCCAGTATAATGAGGGGGGTTACAACCCCCCAAACCCCCCACAACGCCGCTGCGATCTGTATTAAGTGGGGGGATTCCCCAACAAAACCCCTCGTCGGAGCCCCTAAAAACGCTCTTTTTCTTCGGCGCGCGCTTCCATCTTGCGCTCAGTTGTCGGCGCGCGCCTTTGTCTTCGGCGGTTTTGTCTATGAACCGAGACACCTACCAGCAAGTGGGCATGGTTAGGGTTGGATTCAGGGTGCATTTTGGGCGTGGTTTGACTTAGGCATTGGTAGACACCTAATGTAGGCACACTCGTGTAGACCAAGAAAAACCTGGCCTAAATGGCAGTGAAATCCCAGGGCTCTGTTTGCTTTCAGGCCCCCATTCACTCTATGTCAGTGTTTCTCAACTTCAAGCCAAGTACCTTCTAGGTCTAACAAATCGCAACCTTAGAATTACAGGGTTCTAAGTGATAATCTTCAATATTTTTAACTCCGATGACTTCCGGGTTCTATCTGACATGTAGATGTTACAACACTCACGAGGATTTATTGCAACTTAACCGTTCCTTCATTTCATAAGAAATTACCGTATTTGCCGGCGTATAAGATGACTTTTCAGTACCTTAAAATCCTCCCCAAAGTCGGGGGTCGTCTTATACGCCGGGTACTGTTTACGTGCCGGTCCGCAGAAAATTCCTGCCAGTCCGCACAGGACCGGCGAGATGGACCCGTTAAATTTTCTGCCCCGATGGTGTTTGCAGAAATCTTCTGTTCCTCCCAGCCTCGGGCGATCAAGACAGGCGGTCATTCCCTCTGTGAGTCTCGCCTATGCGGAAACAGGAAGTTGAAACAAAATAGGCGGGACTCAGAGAGGGAAGGTCCCGACGTTTGCAGCCTGTCTTGATCGCTGCCCCTGCTGAGTCACCGAAGAGGGCCGCGGGGAAAGTGCAGGCAGAGAGAAGATGGTCAGCGTGCGCGGGGAGGTCAGCGTGTCGATTGGGGCCATCAGCAGCGTTTGTGGTGAGTCTGCCCACGTGCAGGATGCGGCGGGTAGGGGCCTCCGACTCGTCTTGGGCGGCTAGGCCTGCGGTGCAAAGCTGTTTTTGCCGGCTTGGGGGGGGGTCGCGAATCGGAAGAAGGGGTAGTCTTATACGGCGAGTATATAACAAACTCTATATTTTAACGGCAAATACGGTACATGGTAAATCCTCACATGTCATTGAACACCAAATTGCCCCACAAACCTCCACTTCAAACTCCTGAGAATGACTTTCGGTACAGTTAGACCCATGTAATTCTAAGGTCGCGAAATATCAACCGAGTACCTCTGCCCAAACTCTACCCCAGACCCGCCCAGGTTCCGCCCCTAACCCCACCCCCAAATTGTAATGTAATTTCTTCCATCCATTTTTCATATACACACAATATAATTTTATTAATGCATAATGGTAATCACAAAATTTTTTTAAAAAACCAGCTACATGCCGTATGTGAACCGCTGCCGGCTGCATGTCCCCCCAACAAGCCGCTGAAGGCAGAAGGAGTGAGTGCAGCAAGGAGGTAACTGGGAACCTCCCCTCCCCCTCCCCCTCGGCTGACCCAGAAGGCTTTCCGCTGACATCAGCTCTTTTGTTCAGAGGGAAGGCCTGTGGGTTGGCTTCGGAAGGGAGGGAGAAGAGGCGTGGTCAGGGATCCCCAGCGGCAGCTTCAGCGGGTGGGGCGGGCAGCAAGGAGAGATCCCCAGCAGCGGCAGCGAGACTTCAACGGGCGGGTGGGGAATATTCTCCATAGTGGCCATGTCGCATACCCTCAACAAGTGGCCCATGTACCCCCAAGGGTACGCGTACCGCGTGTTGAGAAACACTGCTCTACGTAATGTAGATTTCAAGCATGTCCCTCTCTGCAGAAATAAAAGAAAAAAATGTATGTATAAATGATTAATAAATGGAGTTGCATAAAGTCTTCCATTACAATGCTGCTTTTTTATAGATCTGCATGCATAAGGTTGGAATTTTTTTTTTGTATCAAAGTAGGTCAGTTTGACACAAAGCTTCTAGCACTGTGGCCTAGATTCTTAAATTATTGGAAATATTGAAACAGCTGTTAAGTAGGGCCTCGTGCTTTTCGTACTATTTAGCTTGTGAAAACATTTGCACTCTTATTACCCTGAAACATTTGCATTATTTGACTGAGAAATATGTCATATTCTAAAAGTAAGTGATAAGCATGCAGATAAACAGCCAATTACTGCTTAACACATGTGTTTCCTTATGTTCCTCTACCAATATTTATAAAAAGAAGAAGGGACTTGGAAAAAAAAAAACTTAGTTTACTCCCCTCCCCCAACGCCATGTGAACTATTTTCTTAATAAACAATATCTAATTTAGGTACCTATGAAAAGAGCAATAATGTGAAGCATGGATTTGCTAAGAGAGAGAGAAAACCAATGAATCTATTTTCCCCCCTTTTACAAAGCCGTAGCACGGTTTCTAAGCGCCGGCTGCGGCGGTAACAGTTCCGATGCTCAAAGAATTCCTATGAGCGTCGGAGCTGTTATCACCGCAGCCAGCGCTACGGTTTTGTAAAAGTGGGGGGGGGGGTTATTGCTTAGTTTACACGATCTTAGTTTTATAATGTGTTTGTTAATTTGATTATGGGACTCATTTTCAAAAGAAAAACGACCAAAAAAGTGGCATAAAGGATGTCTCCTTGCTTGGACGGCGGGAAGGCCAGGCCATGGTATTCACGACAAAGTAGAGCATATGGAATGGACCCATCCTTGAACGGGCTGGGTCAGGGTGAGCAGTGGGAAGCTTCTACGGCACCCCACAATGTGAGCTGATGGAGAGGCATATGCTGTGCACCTCCTCCTCTGGTTGTTACATTGCATACTAGTAACAGGTCATAATCGATGATAAACTACTGTTCCACGAACATATCAATAATATAGTCAAAATATGTTTTGATAAATTGCGTTTAATACGATCAATCGCCAAATTTCTTGAGCCCAAATCGATTAATATTCTGATACATTCACTGATTATAGCTAAAATGGATTACTGCAACTCACTACTACTTAACATCTCCCAAAAAGAAAAAAGAAGACTTCAACTTATCCAAAATACAGCTATTAAACTAATATATAACGCTAAGAAATATGACCATGTCACGCCATTATTGATCGATTCTCACTGGCTCCCTATCAATCATCGCATCCTTTTTAAGCTCATGCTGCTAATATTTAAAACCCTAACCTATAATGAACCTCAATTCATAGCCAGAATGTTAATACCCCATAAAACAATACATCCACTCAGGTCATCCTTCCAAAATCTCTTATCTATACCCTCTTTGAAAATAGTAGGCACGAGAAGATCCGATATGTTCTCTGTAATGGGCCCCCAATGGTGGAATTCATTACCACATTATATTAAAAATGAAAAAGACCTCTCCTCCTTTAAAAAATCGTTAAAATCTTATCTTTTTAAAGATGCTTATAATACTTGAACTTTAGATTTGCTTAATATTTTTAAATTTTAACTATCCCATTTCCTTTTGTTCTTTTCCTTTTTTGTTTTTCTTCTAAATAGAATTGTAACTTCCCCCCCTTCCTCCCAACTCAAGTATGTCTTGTCTCTAAGAATTTTGTCATTTGGTTTGTCCTTTTTGTAATTCACACTTTTCTTTTAATAATTTTGTACATCGCTTAGCAAACCGATTAAGCGATCCATCAAATTCTAATAAACTTGTAACTTGTATGTACATAGAATGGTATGTTATGTGCATATGTACATAGAGTGGTATGTATATGATCAGTCTTGAAATAAGTTGATTACAGTTCATGATTTGTTGTATTGTCCAGTTGATTACTGTTCATGATTTATTGTATCGTGCAGTTATGGCTGCGGCCAAATAAAATTCCACACTTGTTGACGAGCACGGTAGTATTGTCTCGTGATTGACGGGGTTGGGGTGCACGATTTGGGAGCCCTTTGTGTACGGACCGCACTACCGAAAGGACGTGCTGAGGATCGAGTCAGTTCAGCGAACGGCCACCAGGATGGTCTTGGGGCTCAAGGGTCTCACGTATGAAGAAAGATTTAAAAAATTGCGGCTGTACTCACTTGAGGAAAGAAGAGAACGGGGAGATATGATTGAAACATATAAGTACATCACGGGACGCATCGAGTCAGAAGATGATATCTTCTGGCTCATGGGACCCTCAACCACCAGAGGGCATCCGCTGAAGATCAGGGGAGGGAAGTTTCATGGCGACTCCAGGAAGTAATTCTTCACCGAAAGAGTAGTGGATCATTGGAACAGACTCCCACTCCAGGTGATAAAGGCCAGCAGCGTGACGGATTTTAAGAGAAAATGGGATACTCACGTGGGATCCTTAAGGGAGTAAATTCAGGGGAGGGGATACTTGGAATGGGCAGACTTGGTGGGCTATAGCCCTTTTCTGCCGTTTGTTTCTATGTTTCTATATAAAATACTTGAGTAGACTAGAATAGAGCCATCTAAATTCAGATGTAGATATCCTACCGAAAATGGCCCTCCAGGTATGCTAAATTGTAAAACGCTGTGATCATTGGAGTGAATGGGCTTTAACTTTTGTACTGCAATCTTACATTGAGAAACATGCCTGTGTCATGCTGTGTTCCCTTTTGATGTGAAATTTTTTGCACATGAAAATAAACATTGTACTGTATACTTCACCAGACCAAAAAAAAAAAAAAAAAAAACAGGAAAAGAAGAGAAGCAATATATCTCCTTCGTTCTTCCTGTAATTTTCTTTAAAAGAGAATTCTTCCCTCACTTGTTCAAATTAAACAGCGGGCGACGCAGTTTGAAAACACCTGAGTCAAAGCACAGCATCACAACATAACGACTGCCAGGAGGCTATGATAAATGTGTGCAATTGTCTGTTCTCATTACAATCTTTGTCACATAAATGAGTTATCACAGAATTTTAATGTCTAATATGTTCTCATTATAATGTGTTCTCAGTCGAATGACAAGAATTATGCCGAGAATAGAAAATGGACAAAATGAATCCATTTGTATGACAGAAAAAACTGTGCAGAATTAACTCGTTCTGAAGGCGGTCTTATGATTGCCATCCTATGGCCTTACTCCTTTTAGGAAAACACATTTGAGGTAATCTAATGTAAATGGCAGAAGCAGAAATAATGAAAATTGCATTAGAGAAAGCTTGTCAACATGCATAGTAATGGAAGATGATGGCGAATAAACATCGACTGGCTCTCTGAATATATTTCAGCCTCCAGCTGTAGCAATTTCATCACTGTTGTCTCCTCTGTCATCTTCAAAAGACGAGAACTTCTATTCTTGTGTCCTGTAAGTTTCCTTTCGGGCAAAACTTCCCAACCCTGACGATATCAATCTACTCTATAACTGTTCCAAGCAGACTTGAATTCTGTCACAGTGCTCTTTTTTGGACATCTGACGGTAGGTTGTTCCATCTTCTCAGCAAAAGGTATTTTACTCAAGTTGCCTCTAACCCTTCTTCCAGCTTCAACTCAAGACCTCTCGCCCTTACAATTATTTTTCACAGAAAATTTAGCCTTCCTACAACTTATTGAAGCCTATCAAAGAGGTAAAGATTTCTATCATGTCCCCATCTATTCTCCTGTGACTATATTTCGAGTGTACTGTGTCTTTCATCATAGAGCTTCTATCGCAGGCCTTGTGTCGTTTTAAGAACCCTTCCCTTTAATCATATGGACCCTTTCAGCAAACTGCGGTAAAAAGTGGCCTTAGTGCAACTTTCGCAGATCATTCCCAACACTAAGGCCATTTTTCAGCCAGGGTAAAATGGCTGATTTTTCTGTTTTCCCTATTAATTTCCACGTGTTAATTTTCCCATTAGCCTGTGAGCCACAGTAAGAGCCAAACTCTTTAAATAGCGTCCTGATTGTAGGCGGCAGTAAGCGTTCTACTACTGTCTACCCAGCCAATCAGAACACATGTTTGTTTTTAAACACCCCGAGGCAGGTTGCCTACATTGTAGGCATTTTCATGAGCCTAGGGAGACGCATAGAGCCGCTTAAACTTCCCCAAAGCTAGGCGTAGGCATGGTTTCATCTGGAAGTGATCTTAGGCAGTCCTAGGCATCTCCCTAGGGCTGTGATAGGTGCCTGAAATGTAGGCCAGCAAAATGCCGCAACGGCGAACCCTTCCAACACAGTCAAACCCCACCAAACACTCCCAAACTCCACCCCTGACACTCCTGGACACCCCAACATCCCCCTGACACTCTCCGACTCCACCTGGACATCTCCCTGACACCATCCACTCCATCCCGACACCCTCAAGATTCCCCTGCTACTTCCTGACTCCACCCCAAAATCCCCCTGACACTCTGCCTGGACAATTTCCTGACACCCCCAAGGCCCCCCTGCCACCCTCCAAATGCCTCCCATACCTTTATCTGATGGCCATCAAGAGGGATGCTCACACCCTCTTGCCAGCAGGCTTGCCACTGCAAAATGGCGGGCCTTCCCCTTCCCAGTGCATTCTGGGATGCACCAGGGAGGGGCCTAAGGCCCTGATTGGCTCAGATGCCTAAGGCCTCTTCAATAGGAAGGGCCTTAGGTATCTGGACCAACTGGAGTCTTAGGCCTCCTTAATGCATCCTGGATACCTAAAGCCTCTCCCATGGGAAGGAGGCCTAAGACTCTGGTTGGCCCTTTTGTGAGCTGGGAGCAGAGGTAAGCCGCAAGAATCTTAAAATCTACCAGTTATGAGTTACATACAAATCCGACTTAACAGCTTTAAAAATGTAACTCTTTCTTAACCCGAGCACTGCCTGCAATTACAAAAATGAACTGGCCGTGACAGGTCTCTGAGACACAGCATTCAGAGGACATGCTCTGTTCCAATCCTATGTTGACTCTTCTTAGCTGGCAATTTTAAAATATTTGTATATTGGATTAAAGTGCTGATATTGTAGATGAACTTTAGTGATACACAGCTTTCATCCTGAGATTTTAATTCATCTGAAATTGTTTTTATATTTAATTCCAATTTTCTTATTGGAGTTTATTAGAAAAATTATGCAAACCAGAAACAAACCAATACAGTTGATAATGCCACGGGTTGAATGCTTACGTCGACTCACAAACAATCGTATTATAGGTTCCTGAGGAAGAACATATTATTGTTTAGGATTTCTTTACCACCTTTTTCGAGGAATTCGCTCAAGGCAGTGCAAGGATAATTCAAACATAAGCAATAGACAATTATAGCAGTAAAAATATTCAAATAATGCAAGATTTGGTATAGCATGAGGAGGGTGCTGAGAAGTTCTCAATCCAACAAAGAAAAGAATGACATGGATATGGTTTAATCAATGATCTGAAACAATGTCAAAACATAGAATTTTGTTTCTGCAGATTGTCACTTTATGAAATAAGATAACACTCTTGGATCTTTTCCAGATAAGCCCCGCCAAAGAGTTAACCCCCGCCACCCAAAAAAGATTATAAAAAAGAGGCGCGATCTGTATAAAGTAAAGTGGGGGGGTTCCCCCCCACGCCCCCCCCCCCCCGTTGGAGCCCTTAAAAAAATGGCCGACAGTTTATCCTCTTTTTTATAATGTTAAGTTTCATATCCTCTTTTTTATAATCTTTTTTGGGTGCTCCGACGGGGGTGTGTGTGGGGGGGAACCCCACCCCCACTTTACTTTATACACATCGCGCCGCGTTGTGGGGGCGTTGTGCTGAGAACTTCACTGGTTAAGGTTGCGTGCGCTGGCAAAAGGTGGCGGGGCTTAACTTTCGGCGCGTGCACTTTTTCCATTAGTGGCGGGGCTTATCTGGAAAAGATCCACACTCTTTTCAGCTACAGAGGCAAAAGAAAAGCTCAGAATATAGGAAGTTGGCAGGTTGGGCTGAGAACATTTCAGCACCCTGGTGGAGGATGGGCAGGGGAGGGCTTCAATGGCTGGGAGGGTGTAGATGGGCTGGAGTAAGTCTTAACAGAGATTTCGGCAGTTGGAACCCAAGCACAGTACCGGGTAAAGCTTTGGATTCTTGCCCAGAAATAGCTAAGAAGAAAAAATAATAATTAAAAAAAAAAAAAAATTGAATTCAGTCGGGTTGGGCACACTGGATGGACCATTCGGGTCTTTATCTGCCGTCATCTACTATGTTATGTTACTATGTTATGTTACTCTCATAGGTTACATTACAATTAGAGAATGATATTGCGCCAAAGAGAAGGGCCCGAGGCAATGGGTCAACCCATTCCTAGTTTATACGATCCAAAATGGGATGAAAATGTCCAAAACGCACGCTTACCAAACCCTCATATATGAACTACCAGATATGTTGGTACTAAGAATATCTGAACATAGCTCTGACTGCACACAGTAGACTTGTCTGACACTTAATTTAACAGAAGATCTTTATTATAGTAATTAATTCAGCTGTATTCACACTCGCAGACTATTTCTATAAACACAGCAAATTTGATGATTAAATTAGTCCCAGAATAATACACCTGACTTTAAATCCAGCTACGCAACTCTCCATAGCCAGCGGCTTCCGCTACCTTCTTCTCTGCAAAGTTATTATTTGCATAAGGTTTAAAATGACTGCAATATTGTTTTCTTATTTACAACTCAAATGCAGATAAACTAGATCTGGAGGTCCGTTATAATAAATCACCAAATTCTAAAGCCATAGACTGTATAATAAAATTAAATGAATTTATAAGGATCAATAGCACAATTAATAGTGTAGCAAGATATTCCTCCAGTGCAGACTTGGATTCAATCCAAGACTCCTAAATGGTATTGTGAGTTACAAGGTCTCAATTAAAATTTCTGGTTTGTAAGATTGGAAAAACCTTCATCTGCTTCATACATACACAGCGAGATCCATACATTAACGTACATACTTTAATTTTAATCCATGATCAGCATCCACTATAGACGAACCAATGATGATCAACCGGCATCAACTGAGGACTACTTGTTAAATATAGTCTAGTCTATAAGCAAAAGGATTCAGTTGTACTGTATACAGTTACACAGAAAATATAATATATCAATAAGAAGCACTGGGGGTCTCTATACTAAATGAAGTTTAACCCCATCGTCATACATTAAACTGACTTACAATGGGATACCAGCTTTATGCAGTGGATGAGTGGCCTATTGGTTAGAGAACCTGCCTTAGCACCCCGAGGTTGTGAGTAGAGAATGACACAGTGACAAAATTTATCACCGTTCCTGTCCCTGCGGATAATCGCGGGAAATAATCCCATGTCATTTTTTAGTGTCTGTTTCAGCCTCAGTCCTTCTACACCAGCATTCTTCAAAGCAAAGCTTGCGGGTCAGTGGTTGTGGCCATTCATACTCTGATTCTTATGTGAGCCAAGGATAATGAAGCCATTGTGACATCACTGATGTGATTGGCTCTTAGGCACTGGTGGAATGAGCCATTATGACATCACAATATCTGCTCTGGAATGTTGCTGCTCAATCTCAGCATTCTTCAAAGCAAAGCTTGCGGGTCAGTGGTTGTGGCCATTCATATTCTGATTCTTCCCTCTCTCCTTAAAGAATGACATGAAGATGGTTTCCCGCGGTTATCCGCGGGGACGGGAACGGTGATTAATTTTGTCACCGTGTCATTCTCTAGTTGTGAGTTCAATTCCCACTTCATTGCTCCAGGTACAGAATAAGTTAGGTTAGGTGCCATCGACTCATGTTCGAGTCTTAGCGACTTAATAATATCAAGTTTTCATGGCAGAATACAGAAGTAGATTGCCGGGCCTTTCTTCTGCACAGTGTAAATTCGATGTTGTCACCGTTGTCGCATCAAACGCAATCCTCCGCCTCCAACACTGCCCAGATGGGTGGTACATCGTTAGTCTGACATGTCTGCTGAAACCTGTCCGCCTGCTGGTAGTGAAACTACCGATGGCATGGCTTTAAGCTTCACAGATGCGCACAAGCCCCGGTGGCCCGACAAGCCCATGAACCATGACTGTCTAAAACAGGGGTGCCCACACTTTTTTGACTCGCGAGCTACTTTTAAAATGACCAAGTCAAAATGATCTACCAACAATAAAATTTAAAAAAAAACACAACGCACACTGTACGCATAGAAAATGTTAATTATCATTCCTATTCCGGGGTTTTTTCAAAAAGGTCAAAGCAGATGACTCTATGCACTGTCACCTCAGTAACAACCATACAAAAATAGACAAATACCCCCCCCCTCCCTTTTTACTAAACCACAATAGCAGTTTTTAGCGCAGGGAGCTGCGCTGAATGCCCAGCGCTGCTCTCGACGCTCATAGGCTCCCTGCGCTACAAACTGCTATTGCGGTTTAGTAAAAGGGGACCATATTGTAAAATATAGACAGCAGATATAAATTCAGACACATTTTGATCACTAAATTTAAAATAAAATCATTTTTCCTGCCTTGTCTGGTGAATTCATGAGTCTCTGGTTGCACTTTCATCTTCTGACGGTGCATCCAATCTTTATTTCAACCTGTATGCTTCCTCTCCTCCAAACCTCATTCCCTCCCCGCCCTTTCTTTCTTTCTCTCTTCATGCCCCCTTTCTTTTTTTCCTGTTTCTCTTCTTTCTTTCTGTCTCCCTGCCTGCGCCCCTTTCTTTCTTTCTCCCTGCCCTACCCCAAGCCACTGCCACTGCCGCTGCCATCGGGGAACAGGACCCAAACCGCCACCAATGGATAACAGGCCCCAAAGCCGACGCCACCCCAAGCTCTCCCTGCTTCGGGCCGACCAGCATTCCTCTCCCCGACGTCAATTCTGCCGTCGGAGAAGAAGTTCCGCCCAGGCGGGCAGCGATTGGAAGCTTCCTCTCCGACGGCAGAATTGATGTTGGGGAAAGGAAGACTGATCGGCCCGAGAGATCGCCAAGGCAAAGTGAGTCCTGGGCGATTGACTCACTTTGCCTTGGTGAGCTACCGGTCGATCGCGATCGACCTATTGGGCACCCCTGGTCTAAAATATGTAAACTGCTATGATTATAAACCACGTAGAAAAAGTGCTATATTAAGACCCATCCCCCTATAGGGATCATGAACTAAATCATTGGTTTCCTCATGGGAAATGATCGTGTGCGGCATCTCGTAATTATGGCTACTATTCACGTGAATAAAAAAGTTTGCATGAAAAAGAATTCCCACAATAGGCATTAAAACCCAATAAAGTGTGCAACAACTGATGTGAAATATGAGCATCAGAAAGGTTTTTGACACCTGCAGGAAAGAGAAAATGAGAGACTGCATTAGCCTTAGAAAGCCACATTTGAAAGGTTGCTTTCTTGGCTACCCTAAAGCTTGTTATTTCAACAAGAATAACCTTACTGGGTCAGCCCAATGGTCCATCCAGCCCAGTATCCCATCTTCACGGAGGCCAATCCAAGTCGCAAGTACCTGGCAAAACCCAAATAGTAGCAGCATTCCAGAGCTGAGATTGTGATGTCATAATGCCTCATTCCACCAATGCCTGTGAACCAACCTCATCAGTGATGTCACAATAGTTCATTGTCCTACATTTGACTCACATAATAACATAAGAATAGGCATGCTGGGTCATACCAATGGTCCATCTAGCCCAGTATCCCATCTTCACAGAGGCCAGTCCAAGTCGCAAGTACCTGGCAGAAACCCAAGGAGTAGCATCATTCCATGCTACTGATCCAGGGCAAACAGTGGCTTCTCCCATGTCTGTCTCAACAGCAGTTTATAGACTTTTCCCCCAGAAACTTGTCCAAACCTTTTTTTAAACCAGCTACATTAACCACTTATTGTGTAAGAATATTCTACTGCGATTGCTTGTATACCACTTGGTCTGCATGCCTTCAGATCTTAGATGCATTTTACCGTTTGTTAAAATTCCAGATATGATGAGACATCACTGTAAGCCCTTCCGACAATGGCCATCTCATAAAGAAAAGATTTAACGCATGTGGTAACGTAGTGTGGTCCTATTTGGATGTCCTATGATACGCCACTGCAGCGGGATCCCTTTCCAGTCTTCAAGAGCTGCAAACTTTGGGCTTTCATGATATTTCTAATGAATATGTATGAGACCGATACGCATACAATGCATGCAAGCAAATATATCTCATGCATATTCCAGCAAGGTAAATGCTCCAACTTTCATAGGAATATAAGCGTCGGAGCATTTACTTCGCCAGCCTGCAGTTTGATAAAAGGTACCCTAAGAGGATTATACCCTTATCTACTACCACTACTACTTATCACTTATATAGCACTGAAAGGGGTTCATAGACAATGACGCGAAAGACAAAAGCGCGCGCCGACAATTGAGTGCAGCGCGCGCCACCGCACCGCTCTAAATTACAGTTTATAGGGGCTCCAACGGGGGGGTTTGTTGGGGAACCCCCCCAGTTTACTTAATAGACATTGCGCCGGCGTTATGGGGGGTTTGGGGGCTTGTAACCCTCCACATTTTACTGTAAACTGAACTTGTTCCCTAAAAACAGGGAAAAAGTGAAGTTTTCAGTAAAATGTGGGGGGTTACAACCCCCCACACCCCCCCCACAACGCCCCCCACAACGCGGCGCGATGTCTATTAAGTAAAGTGGGGGGGTTCCCGCCACACCCCCCCGTCGGAGCACTAAAAACAGTAATTTAGAACGGCGCGGCGGTGCGCGCTGCGCTCAATTGTCTGGGCGCGCCTTTGTCCCGGCGCGCTTTTGACCTGACACCCTGAAAGGTGTACATAGCACTGTACATTTTGACATTTATAGATGGTCTCTGCTCAGAAGAGCTTACAATCTAACTTGGACAGACATACATGACATAGAGGATTGAGGGGATGCAGAATCCAGGTGAGAGGAGTTAGGAGTGAAAGCACACCATGGGCCTTATCACACTATGTACTCCTATGTTGTTCTGACACAGTAAACCATCTGAATAGTTTCAAATACTTTGGGGCAGTTACATCAATTCTATTTTTTTCTGTCAGTTGTTGTTCCCAGCACTATAGTTTTAGAAGGAACAGGGCAGAGATCTAACGCAATAAGCTCTAGTAAATTGCATAGTGGAAGTCACAGTGCCCAAACTTGTCCAAAACACAAAATAGCTGCATACATATCAGTTCATTATTAGAACTCCAGGAGACAAGTGAACTGCGCAAGGTGTTAATTAATTTCACATTTTCAAGGTTCAGGAATAATTCCAAGGGAGGTGGACACCTGCATGAGGAAAAGAAAACAATTATCTGCACAAAGAGATTTGGTATAAGGGGAAAAGGTGCTTTTACTCAGACGTCAATGGAGGGTTGGGGGGGGGGGGTCAAACAGTTGCATTTCCATTAGCATCAATCTCTTTTGTCAAAGCAAGGTATCTGTGACAACCTGCCTTGCAGAAAACATGGAGGATCTATTTGGAACAACCGTCTATTGTCAAAAATGATGACTGTGATTTCCAAATACTACAAGTAACCCTCGAAGATTCAACAGCAATAATCTATCTCCTGGCAGTAAAATGAAGCAATCAACAGGAACAAAAAAAAAAAAAGGTTAAGTGGATATGCAGAAGTAGAAATCGAGAGTGTCTTGTGAACGTCAAAAAACAAAAAGCTCATGTAACTCTTTCTGTTCTTTCTACAAAAAGACAAAGCTAAATGCTATCTCTACAGTATTATTACAGTATTTAGCATTTTAAGATATAAGAACATAAGAAATGTCTTCACCGGATCAGACCTTAGGTCCATCTAGACCAGCGACCCGCGCACGCGGAAGCTAAGCTAGGTGTTCCCTGATGAATCCCTTGTTTACCTGTATCCCTCAATGTGATTTGCAAGAAGGTGTGCATCCAACTTGCCCTTGAATCCCCGAATGGTGGTCTCAACCTCCTCTGGGAGAGCATTCCAAGCGTCCACCACTCGCTGTGTGAAACAGAACTTCCTGACATTTGACCTGGGCCTGTTGCCCCTCAGTTTCAGTCCATGACCTCTCGTCCGTGTCACATTTAACAATGTGAATAACTACGTTTCTTGCTCTATTTTGTCGAATCCGTTTAGTATTTTAAAAGTCTCTATCATATCCCCTCGCAGTCTTCTCTTCTCGAGGGTGAACAATCTGAGTTTTCCGAGGCGTTCTTTGTAGCTCAAATTCTCCATGCCTTTTACTAGCTTCGTTGCTCGCCTCTGCACCCTCTCCAGCAGGGTTATATCTTTCTTTAGGTAGGGAGACCAGTGTTGGATACAGTACTCCAAGTGTGGTCTGACCATTGCTATGTAAAGCGGCATTATGACGTCCGCCGATCTACTCACGATTCCCTTCTTTATCATGCCCAACATCCTGTTCACTTTCTTTGCCGCCGCTGCGCATTGAGCCGACGGCTTCAGGGTCCTGTCTATGTGAATGATTGACATATCAGCCAAGCACCAAAAACACTGGACAACAAAGTTTGAGCTTCTTCAACACTTTAGGGGGTTTCTTACACATTTTTGGCTGCTGATCATGAACATCACTTTTAAAATTATGTCTCAAGTACCGTTTTAACAAAGAAGTACATTCTAATAGCCTAATTCTTAATAAAAGACTGTTGCTCACGTTATCCTTGCTGGATATAGTGTGGGCATGTCCAGGCCTTACATTCAGGGCAGGTTGGAAATGATGCAATCTGGGCATGGTTGGGCATTCTTGTACAAGGGCTTAGTTGACCAACTTCTTAGAGCATACAAAACCATGAAGTGCAACATGTCACTGAAGATGCAATTTCTACATTCACACTTGGACGTCTTCCTTGCAAATCATGGTGCAGTCGGCGACAAACATGGCTAAAGGTTTCACCAGGACATCGCCACTATGGAAAAAGATAACAGGGCAACTGGAATCCATCAATGCTGGCCAACTATTGTTGGACACTGCAATGAGATGCACTGAGTACAAATGAAAATCATCAGGAAAACACTTTTAGCCAGGGTGAACTATCACAGCGTATCAGAAACTTTGTACATTAAAACATGTTATTGTCAATTAAAGATTTCATCGTGTTTCTCAAAATTCCTACATGAAACAATCAGTGGGAAATTATATTTGTGTTTATTTTGAAGGGATCTATCGTAATCACCAGTTTGTTTTAAGGAAGCAAATCGTTTGGGAAAATGTGTTGTCCAGTGAAATCAGGAAGAACTTGGCAAAATTCACATATTGGTTAATCAAACTAACCAGTCCAAGGCTTCTTTGCCCAGATAGGTCATCCAAAGTTGGCTGCTCGCATCAGCTTTGGCGCTGTCTGACGTCATTTCCTAGGCGCTGTTCACGCCAAAGAGGCATGCAGCAGGGGGGCAGAGATCAGGAGGGGTGCCAGTGCCCCGAGGAGACCATGCCCGTAGCGGACCCCCCTTACCACACGCCACCGAGCCCCACCACTGTGTCCCTCCAAAAGGCAGCCCTGGATTAACCATTAAGCAAAATACACGCATGTTTAAAGCATCAAAAGAATAATGGCACCACAGAGGTTTTGCTCCTAGTTATCATGCCCTTAACTCTTTCACTGCCATCTGCCCCACCCATTATTCAACATGAATTTCAGTGTTTTTCTAATCATTATACATATATCTGATGTTTTGTTTCATACAATAATGATATTTCTCAGCATTTACTGCATTTTTATATCTTTTCAGTCGAGCAATGAAATGGCCAAGGGGCGCCATTGTTAGGCTGTTCTTAAGGCATCAGTTGGACTTAATTTGGCCCTGCCAATAAGCTGGATTGAACTTGAAAAGACTGAAGCCAAAATTGCTGCCATTTGATGTGCAATGTTAATATTATTCACAGAAAACTGCTGTGAATTGGATATTTTGCAATTAACTGTCTCCTCTTAATAAACAGACCTAGAGCCAACGCTAAAGTCTTGGTTTTAACCATCATTTCCACCACGGTTTAACAATCATTTAATAATCACGGTTTAACAATCATTTCCACCATGGTTTCCTTGTAGTTATCAGCAGCCAATGTAGTTTCATATAGTAGGGTTGTAGATGCTCCAATTTCCATAGTCCATATGTATATGGACTGGCTGGTATCCTCATGGTAAATCCACAAAAGATGCACCTGATTCTGCCCATATCTTACCCCATCAAATCCCCAGTCGATTCTGTCCTGCTGGCCTTGTTTTTCAATATGGTGCCAGCTGATACACCTGGCAGCAGCATCAGAGCTCAGGATCCTCAACATAGTGCGAGGTCACAGTACATGGCTGGAGGGGTGGGTCCAAACATGCATGCCTTGACCCTTGGGAGCCCCTTGGAGAACCATCAGAGTAAAGGAGCAGTGGAGAAGATCCAGCTGTGAATTTGTTTCATTAAGACTCTGTTCACCCAAAGTGGTGAACTGGATTAGAAGCTGGATGACGGAGAGATGCCAGAGGGTGGTGGTTAATGGAATTCACTCAGGAGGAAAGGTAAGTAGTGGAGTGCCTCAGGGATCTGTGCTGGGACTGAATCTGTTCAATATGTTTGTAAGCGACATTGCCGAAGGGTTAGAGGGTAAGGTTAGCCTTTTTGTGGATGATACCAAGATTTGTAAAAGAGTGGACACCCCAGAAGGAGTGGAAGGAACATGAAAAAAGATCTGCAAAAGTTAGAAGACTGGTCTAACATCTGGCAACTAAAATTCAATGCAAAGAAGTGCAGAGTAATGCATTTGGGGGGTAGAAATCCAAGGGAAATGTATGTGCTGGGAGGTGAGAGGCTGATAAGCGCAGATGGAGAGATGGACCTTAAGGTGATTGTGTCTGAGGATCTAAAGGCATCTAAACAGTGTGATAAGGCGGTGGCTGTAGCCAGAAGAATGCTAGGCCAAATAGAAAAAGGAATAACCAGCAGAAGGGAGGTGTTGATGCCCCTATATAGCTCATTGGTGAGGCCGCACTTGGAATATTGTGTTCAATTTTGGAGGCCATATCTGGTGAAGGATATAAAAAGACTTGAAGCAGTCCAGAGGAAGGTGACAAAAACGGTAAGGGGTTTGAACCATAAGAAGTTTGAGAAGAGCCTGGAAGATCTAAATATGTATACTCTAGAGGAGAGGAGGGATAGGGGAGATATGATATAGATATTTAAATACATGAAAGGTATAATATAGAACCAAATATTTTCCAGAGAAGAGAAAATGGTAAAACTAGAGAGCATAATTTGCAGGGAGGAAGACTCAGGAGCAATGTTAAGAAATTAATTTTTATGTAGAGAGTGCTAGATGCCTGGAATGCCCTGCCAAGGAAAGTGGTGGAGAAGAAAATGGTGATGGAATTCACAAAAGCGTGGGATAAACATAGAGGATCTAGAAAACAAGTTTCAAGTTTCAAGTTTATTCAATATTTGATTGATCGCCTATCATAATTACTAAGCGATTTACATATACAGAAAAATACAGGATAAAACCATAACAATAATATAAATAAAAACATAAAAATCATTAAAATACTAGACAAATTACTACAGGAAACACTAGGATTGAGGGACAAGAAATACAATTTATAATAGAAAAGGAGAGAACATTGAGGGTAAATTACAAAAGGATGGGGAAAAACGAAATAAATTTATAAAAGAAATCTTCAAGTGACTGGAATGAATGGAAGTAATAAAGAGCAATTAGCATTTCAATTAAGTATTGAAAGCGTCTTTAAAAAGAAAGCTCTTAAGTTGGCTTTTGAATTTTTCAAGATTTTTCTCTACCCTTAAATATAGTGGGAGAGAATTCCATGTTTGTGGTGCAGTAACGGTGAAGATATATTGTCTTCGAGTATTTATGAATTTTAGAGAAGGAATAACCAATAACAGTTGTTCATTAGATCGTAAAGTTTTTTGAGAAGAGTAAGGAACAAAGGATGTAAATTAAAGAACTGAGACTGGTACTAGACAGAACTGCATGGTCTGTGTCCCATATGTGGTGATCTGGTGTAGGAAGGGCTGGGGAGGGCATCAATTTGAACTCCACTAACTTGGAATATGATGTTACTGGCCAGACTTTATGGTAGATATCCTGCAAACAGGATGGTTGGATAGGCTGGAGTGAGCATGGATGGCAACTTCAGCATTTGGAACCTAGGACAATACTAAGTGGACTTTACAATCTGTGACCCTGAACTATCAAAGAAGAGACAAGTTCATTTAATCATGTGTTTTTAATGGGTACAACTAATGGGCAGACTGGATGGACCGTTCAGGTCTTTATCTGATGTCGTTTACTATGTTAACATAGAGAAACGGAAAGCTAAAACTAAACCTAGCACTACGATTGTAAATGACCACATGAATAAACATTTGTTCTTCATTGGAACCCCTAGAGAATAACATGGCGGCAGAATTTGTCATTGTCCCCATCCCTGTGGATGACCACAGGAAACCAACCCCATGTCATTCTTTAGGGAGATAGGGAAGAACCAGAGTATGAATCTGCATAGCCGCTGGCCCTCAAGCGTTGCATTGAAGAACGCTGGTGTAGAAGGACTGAGGTTGAGATAGATGCTAAAGAATGACATGGGATGGCTTCCCGCGGGAAAGGGGACAGTGACAAATTCTGCCACCATGTCATTCTCCAATAGGAGTTTCTTTGAGCTCCACTGAGCACACTCCTCCTTTCTCTCCATTAATTGGCCATTGTGGTTTGTCTGATGGCTTGTAATTAGTCATCTCTTCACCCTTGGGCATAAGTAATCTGGGAAGTAAACTCTCTGCTACATTATTGACTTCTAATAGTTTGCCTAAGGTATTACCTTCTAAAGGAGCTCAGTTTCCAGTACCTGAGGGGAGGAAACAAGATATTACTTCAAAAGATGTGTACTTAGGAGTTACTAAATGGAAATAGGTTTAGATCTATGACGTCCCAAACTGCTGTTTTTTTCTCAAGAGACTGTGGATACAGTTACCAAAATGGATGCTAATGTTTCTTTATTAGATAATTGTTTGTTATTTGTTGAATCACTAGTTTCTTCTGTGCAAACTACTTCAGTGTCTGCAATAAAGGACTCTATTAATATTTATTTCAAATTGGAAGTACTTGAGAATGCTAATAGAGCTGGAAACGTGCTTCATGAATTTTCCGTATGTTGAGCATCTTTATCTATTCAGTTCAAGGTTGGATTACATTAAAAGAGGTTGGGTCAGTTACCCAGGAAGTTACAGTGGACAGATTGACATGGACATCCAATAGGGTTGCTAGTACAGGTAGATCAGTAGTAATAATAATAATAACTTTATTTTTGTATACCGCAGTACCATAACAGTTCAGAGCATACAATGAAAGCAGTGCATGCAAATAGATCTCATGCATATTCATTGGGGAAATCCTGAAAAACCCGACTGGATCGCGGCCCTCAAGGAGGGACTTTGACACTCCTGTTTTAAAACAAAGAACCAGCATTATATTGCAGTGGTCTGGTTAAGATGAGATTAAGGATTGCACTAAAATTTGGAAAGCCTCTATTTTGAAGTATTTTCTGATGGATCTTAGCTTTCTCATTACGACAAAAGATTGTTTTATTATCGATATGGGGCTTTTCATGGATAGATGGTTATCTATTTCTACTCCTAAGATTAGGGATTGTAGCTGTAATTGAAAGTCTGTGTCATCTACTGTGATCCTTAGAGCAGAGCTTAGGTCAGTCGAGAGTCCTAGACAAAGGAATTTGGTTTTGTTTAGTTTGAGGCAGTGTGTCGAGGCCCAGTTTTCTATGACCTGGACACATTTTTTGATAGGTGGTAAGGGTATTGACTAATGCGACCATTACAGGAAGTATGATCGCTATGTTGTCCGCATAGGTGAAATGATCATATACAGCAGATAATTTAGGAGACATTTTAATTGCTAGGTTTATTGGTTCCTGACTGAATTTTCTTTATCGTATTCTTGTTTTGAAATCACTGACCTCCTCTTAATGTGGGCTTAACGATGGCCTTTGTTATTGGGATGTGCGTTGTAATTTGCTCTTATTTCCTCACCTTTGTTTTAGAATTGTGAATTTCAAAATCCTAATAAAAATTTAAAAAAGAAAGAAAAGTCATCCCAACTATTGTTGGCCCCAAGAAGTTGTTTCCCGATATTGCCGTTAATGGTTCTCATTGTAACATGGGAAGCGGAATCCCTTAAACTCTACTAGGATGGATCTCTTCTGAGCAAGGGGCTACACTATTGTTAGATAAATACTGTAATTTATAGCTCGTGTCCTTATAGCATTAAAACTGAAAGAAACAACACCATGGTAACAATTTAAAACTCTCTGGTTCTGCTGAGAGGAAAAAGTAGTACCAGCTGCGTAGGGCCGTGAAATTGGAATTTTGTCCATCAGTCTATTCAAGTCAGGCATGATGGGCCATGAGACTTTGGTATTCAAGTTGTAGATTTCTGAAACATTTAAAAAATACATGAACAGCAGTAGACAAGTAACTGTTTGAAAGCATGTGTTATAGATAACAAAGTAAATGATTGCTTTTTAAGCAAAATGTATTCCTTATCCCTCCTATTTAAGCTTAAAAGAAACCTGTAATGAGACCATTCAAATATGATCAATTGGCTACATCATCCTAATCCAGGGGTGGGCAATGAGGGCCAGAATCCAGTCAGGTTTTCAGGATTTCCCCAATGAATATGCATGAGATCTATTTGCATGCACTGCCTCCCATTGTATGCAAATGGATCTCATACATATATGTTGGGGAAATCCTAAAAACCCGACTGAATTCCGGCCCTCGTTGCCCACCCCTGTCCTAATCAGTGGTGTAGTAAGTGTAAGAGGCACCCGGGGTGGTGGATTCCCCCCTCCCTCACTGTGCTTCCACTCCTTCTGTGTCCCCCCCCCCCCTCTCCTTCCCGCTCCCCACACCACACTTTCCCTCTCCCCGTTCCTCTAAATCTTTGCCAGTGCAAGTGGTTCTGCAGCATGCTCCTCACACCAGCGTTGGATGTCCCTCTGATGTAACTTCCTGGCCCCATGACCTGGAAGTGATTCAGAGGGAAACCAGGCTGATGCGAGCAACAGGTAGAAGTTGCTCGCTCTAGTGAAGAGCTACAGAGGTATGGGATGGGGGAGGGACAGTACGAGCGTGGCGGGGTGCGGCAGAGAGGTGCCAGCGTCCCACTGACATGATGTCCATGGCGGTCCGCACCCCCCCCCCCCTTTCTATGCCATTGATCATAATAATTGTGGTCAAACCTTATTTCAATAATCTAGTTTTTCTTGTCACATATGTAAAAACTTAAGGCCCAGTTTAGCAAGAGGACACTTTAAAGTCTTAATTAAAGAGCCAAAATCAGCCATCGAGGCATCTCTTCCCCAAAATTTCTAAGTCCTTCTAAACAATGGAATAAGGTGAGGTATTCCACCCACACTTTGTCTGTAATGCCACAAGAAAGATGTTCAGGACAGAGCAGGGAATATTTGTCTCTAGCCCAAAGAGATTAAGTCCTGTCATGCAAATGAAAGGGACCAGCAGAGGCACTTCACATAAGCCCAGGCCTCTTAACATGATACAGAAACAATTCTGTGAAAATCCCCGGAGCCTACATCCTGCAGTGCACGTACTTACTGAATGAATAAATCTACTCCTGCCTCAAGCAGGAATAAATCTTTTTTTGCTGCTGTTTGCAATCAGAATCAGCTCCGATCCCCATAGGGAGGAGCGATGGCAAATCGGCCGAAAGCCGTTGCCACTAGTAGGGGTGGGTGGGGGGCGGAGGGGGGGGGTAGATAAGAGAGGAGTGGGAGGGGGGTCGCACCCCTTTTCGGCGACGCAAGAGCTTAGAGAAGGAGGCAGCATCTCCTGCTCAGTATGGCTCCACCGCCACTCAGCTTCCTTAAAAAATAAATAAATAAGTAAATTTGTTGAACAAACTGCTACTCAATAAATATACTGACCAACTATCTAGGTAAGAATTTTCGTTTTGTTGCGGCCACGCGGCAGCGGGCCACATTCGGCGTCACGGGCCTCGCGGCTCCAGTCCCAGATGGGTCGACGCCCTATGCTTGCTTTTCGGCCCTGCGTTGGGGGACCTCGTGGGGCTCGTCGTCGGTTCCGACCGCCGCGGCGGGAGGGGGAGAGGGGCGCGTCGCCCCAGCTAGTGCTTGCCGCCCTCGCGTTCGTGCGGCTTTCTCTCCGGCTCCCGATGTAGGGGAGGTCGGAGGTGGGCGGTCCACCCTGCACGGGCGTACGGGTCCTGCCTGGGAGCGTCGCGCCTTCCTTGTGCTCTGCTTCCTGCCCTCGGCGGGTTTGGAGTTGGGGCCGGCTATAAATCGTTTTTTTGCTGCTGTTTGCAATCATACAGTTCTCGTTTCTTCTTATTCATGTTCTCTCCCATTGAACACCTTAGGCTGGATTCTATAAATGGCACCTGCATTTTAAGTGTAGCAGCATCTAAGCGGACTTAGGCATCGATAGGCGTCACTCCTTTAGGCCAGCTTTTCCCTCTCCCAGTTTGGCATCGCTTAGGTCGGCTGCCTAACTCAACCACGCCTATTCTTGTCCCCTAACAATGCCTACTTTTTCAGATAGGCGTTCTTAGGCGTGGGAGGGCACCTCTACGTAGACGTCGCTAAGAGTTCGTCGCTAAACTCTTAAATTGATTATTTTTCTTTTTTTTTTTTATTCACTGAAAACCAGCACAGTCAATTACCATGCCTATTAAATCAATTTTTTTTTTCAATGGTGTGAATCCAAACTTAGACGTCGCTAGGCAGCTGCAATTAGCAGCACCTAAAATAGGCATCCTATATAGAATCAGGGCCCTTCTTCCCTCCTCCTCTCCCATACTAAATTCCCAAACTTCACCTCGATCACTGCAGCACATGGTAATTATGTAACTGAGCTCCTCCATTTAGGTTTGGACATATGGCCTTCTAGAGAGGACCTCACTCTCTCCTCCATTTAGGTTTGGACATATGGCCTTCTAGAGAGGACCTCACTCTCTCCTCCATTTAGGTTTGGACATATGGCCTTCTAGAGAGGACCTCACTCTCTCCTCCATTTAGGTTTGGACATATGGCCTTCTAGAGAGGACCTCACTCTCTCCTCCATTTAGGTTTGGACATATGGCCTTCTAGAGAGGACCTCACTCTCTCCTCCATTTAGGTTTGGACATATGGCTTTCTAGAGAGGACCTCACTCTCTCCTTCTTCAGCTCCTCCCAGGTAGGGTTACCAGATATCCCTGGACATGTCCTCCTTTTGAAGATAAGTCTAGGGGGTCCAGACGGCTTTTCAAAACCCAGCACTTTGTTCAGGTTTTGAAAAGCCTCCTCTCAATCGTGTCAGGCAAAGCAGGCAGCGGGAGGATGGAGCTAGGGCGGGACTGGGGTGGAGATGGGCGGGCCTGGGGGCAACCCTACTCCCAGGGACTCTTTTTTTTTTTCTCTTAGTCACCTTTATTTGCTCCGTTCTGTGTCCTTTAATGGTAGCACCAAGTGGAATTGCTGTTGTGAAATACGCATGCCATTGCAGCCACAGTCCCTATATTTTTCCTCATACACGTCTGGACAGTCTGGAAAAAGAATGAGCGTTTCGAAAAGATCCACTTAGCAATTTTTTCGAATAATAATTTAGGGGCCTTTCACTAAGCACCAATGCCTTACCTCAGGGCACGCTCAGGAGTCCCGCAATAATTATACCATTTGTTCATACTTTATTAAAATCTATTTTAATTTTTAGTGCTGGGGTGGGTCGGGATGGAGAGTAGGTGTACACTAAATCGATTAGCGCATAAACTCTTTCCACCTATAAAATAGATGGTAGTAACGGCTCACGCATCGATTTGCCAGACGTCCGGATTCCCCGGACATGTCCTCCTCTTGAGGCATGTCCAGGGGTCCGGACAGCTTTTCAAAACCAGGTACTTTGTCCGGGTTTTGAAAAGCTTTCCTTCGTGCAGGATGGCATCTGCGCATGCGCATGTGACATCGCTGAGTCTCATCCATGCATGCGCGGATGTGCTGCCCGACAGGAACAGATAGCGGGGGCAGGCTGGGGCAAGATTGGAGGCGGGACTGGGGTGGGATCAGGGTGGGGATGGGTGGGTCTAAGGGTCCAGATTTTCCAGATGGAAAAATCTGGCAATCCTACTCATGCGCTAATTAGGAAATTAGCAAGTGGCCATAATTGGAAAATTAGAAGCGCTAAAAGTAGCTTCATGGATACTAAAAATGTTTTTTTAAGAACAAAAATAAGGAATTTTTGGGTTTGAAAATTCAAATATTTCCAGATGTTAGTAGAGAAACTCAGAACCGTAGATGTCAATTTCTTCTGATGAAAGCAGGAGTTGCACAGCTGGGTGGCATTTTCTTTTTACATTTCCCATGTAAATGTATAATAAGGTATCGAGATAATAAATATGTGTTTTTTGAACCGGCTCAACTTACAGCTTTCTTGACGCTGAAACGTTTGGAGAAGGAAGGAACAACAATATAATAGCAACAACTAATGGACTTAATTAACAGAATATAAGCTCCTTAATCCAGTCACTAGATACCTTTTTCTTGTATAGAATTTATTAATTGATTTCCTTAAAGTTCACTCATAAATTCTTGGATCATCTTTTTGAGGACTTGAGATTGTTAGATTAGAGATTTTAGTACTATGGAAATTACTTTTCTTTATTTTTGTGTATGATCAGACAATCTTTCTGTACAAAATGTTTGATTTTGTTAAAAATTTAAAATGATAAATAAAGAATTAAAAAAAAAAATAAAATAAAATAAATAAAAGTAGCTTCATTGCATGGGGAAAGACCCAGGTTGGGGCTACCAGAGCACTGCTTGGTAAAAGGACCCCTTATTTTTGGAGATTGGTAATGAAAAAGCTTAAGAAATTACCCGGTCAATGAAGTCCAACCAGCTAAAGAGTCTTCTCCAGATCCTCTCTAAACTACTCTCCAGGGCATTCGGTGGCATGCTTCCAGCCACTGGTACTGAGACCCCCTTCCTCTCCCCATGCATGCTCAGTTTATGTTTCAGCTATCATGCGCTCCGAGACTAGCCCTACCTGCATACGTTCCGGTTCAGCAGGAACTTGTCTAACTTTGTCTTGAATCCCTGGAGGGTGTTTTCCCCTATGACAGACTCCGGAACAGCGTTCCAGTTTTCTACCACTCTCTGGGTGAAGAAGAACTTCCTTACTTTTGTATGGAATCTATCCCCTTTCAACTTTAGAGAGTGCCCTCTTGTTCTCCCTACCTTGGAGAGGGTGAACAACCTGTCCTTATCTACTAAGTCTATCCCCTTCAGTACCTTGAATGTTTCGATCATGTCCCCTCTCAATCTCCGCTGTAAGGGGGCACCAAAATTGGTGCTTAGGGCATCTAAGGGTCTTAATCCGGCCCCGAGTGAGGCCAACTGCCATGGTGTTTAGATGGTCTTGGTGTTCCAACAAAGGATGCATTCAGTTGGCAGGGCAGGGGGATTCCTGCAAGCCAACGTATTCATTTTAACATTTTGTAGGTGGGTAGACAGGCGTGGAGAGGAAATTTGTCCCACCCATTCAACTTATTCCACCCATGGATCCACTCAGAAATTGCCTTCAGGCCATGTGGAGTAGACATTTCCCTGCCTCCACACCCGAATACAAAGTTGGAGGCTGAAATGATTGCAAAGGTTACAAGCAACGGCAGTTGGAGAACAAGGATTTGAGCCCTGGCTTTCCTGATTCTCCGTGCAGTGTTCTAACCTAGCCTTAACTTTCTTTGGAAGATAAAGCAGGTAGACTTCAAAATAGAGTTCATGCACATTATTTTCTAACCTTGCACAAAATACGCTCCCAGGAGTCCCTCCTTAAGTACAGCTAAAAGTAGATATGTTGTGGAACAAGGCACATAGTTTTAGTTATGGACGAAAGGCAAATTTTCAGAGAGTCATTGCATGACTAGATGTCTTTGAAAATCGCCCTGATGATCCATTTGCTCTCCATAGCCAGCTCTTGACGTGGCTTTCTGAACTACTGTATGAAATGATCCTATTTGATATTGTACAGAGATAATTTATTGATATTGATAATCCCTGAAAGACTCAAAAGCCTTAGCACGTTTGAGTGAGCACAGCAAAATTGGGCCATGCGGATGCTGCATAGTCTAACATCTTCCTGACAGCTAAAAAAAAATAACACTTTTAATGAATAATAATGAGATTCAGGCAACTTCCTGTAATTGCAAAGAGCGGTAGCAGCTTCCTTAACAGTCTGTACTAAACATTTGCCATTAACACAGAAAGTGCAAGAAATCTAACGAGCATATGGAGAGACTCAAGCTATTGGCACCTCTGATAAGAGAGGTTCTAAAAGAATCAGCACAACATCGAAACAAAGGCAAAAATAAAGATGTTTGGGTACAAGCCGAGTATGGCAAAGCTTCTTCTACGTTGCAATCCATGAGCTTTGGCGTTTGGGGCACAAAGATCTCAAGAATGAGAGAAGGGGAAAATGGCTCAAGGAAGGAATCAAACTCAATGGGAAATGAAGGTGGGAACTTACCAGCTAGTCAATAAATTACACCTATCTAGAGAGATAGTGTATTGAATAAGTGAAGGAATGGATATCAAAGGAAGAAAATGAGCGAGGCCGATAGAAAAGGGTTGAAACCTACAAAGGAGGAGTGAGTAGCAACCTCGCACCAATGCCAAAGCAACTAGGCAGGCACATGAGAGGAATAATGTCCATGACAGAGGACAGCAAATGAAGTAGAGTCTTCAGGGACATTCCAAAAGGGTTGTGGGTGGATTTATAGAATTTACCTGAAGTGCGCCTAAGTTGGGCGTTAATTACACCACTCAAAAGTTAGGTGTAGTATCTGCACTGAACACTTCTCTAGAAAGCAGTGTCTTGCAAACTTTCTGGCCAGTGGCACATTAAATCCAGTCCCCCAGCCAGAAGGCACCCAGAAGTGCGCAGGCGTCAATGCAATGACATCACGCACATGCATGACATCACCACATCGATGGCCATGCACGTGCAGAGGCCCATCTGGCCGCGGTGGAGGGATCCGGGAGGTGCAGGGAGAGGAGGAGAGATGCCATCCAGGCTGACTTCTTACAGTACCTGCCTCTTGCCATGAGAGGCACATGTGGGGCAATGTTAGGAAATTCTACTTTACGGAGAGGGTAGTGGATGCCTGGAATGCGCTCCCGAGAGAGGTGGTGGAGAGTAAAACTGTGACTGAGTTCAAAGAAGCGTGGGATGAACACAGAAGATTTAGAATCAGAAAATAATATTAAATATTGAACTAAGGCCAGTACTGGGCAGACTTGCACGGTCTGTGTCTGTGTATGGCCGTTTGGTGGAGGATGGGCAGGGGAGGGCTTCAATGGCTGGGAGGGTGTAGATGGGCTGGAGTAAGTCTTAACAGAGATTTTGGCAGTTGGAACCCAAGCACAGTACCGGGTAGAGCTTTGGATTCTTGCCCAGAAATAGCTATGAAGAAAAAATTTAAATTGAATCAGGTTGGGCAGACTGGATGGACCATTCGGGTCTTTATCTGCCGTCATCTACTATGTTACTATCCTATAGGCAGGCAGCCAGCTTGGATGACTCTCCTCCTCGCCAGCGTGTTGCGGCACACCAGAAATCTCAGGAGGTACACAATTTGCGATACACTGCTATAAAGAGTAGGCAACCTTTAGAGAGCAGAGTTTAGAGCTCAAGTTTTTTGACGCCATATTTCCGGCATCATTTACTGAAGTCCCTCTTTTCTGGATATCCCGAAAACTTGACTGGGTTGAGGACTGCTGGTTCAGATGTGTTTGTCATTTGTTCATAAAAATTATGAGTCCCATTTACAAAGCTGCAGTATGCAAGCCCTGGCATGGCAAATGCGATACAGCCCATAGGAACTGAATGGGCTGTATCACATTTGCCATGCAGGAATCGCTACCGTGGCTTTCTAAAAGAGGCCCTGTATCAATTTCCTGTAGGAGCAGCATCATTTTTAAGCACACAAGTCATGTGAACAAAATAGATCAGCGGCTCGCGAACCTTTCCCAGCATAGCACACTAAATTCAGAGCCATGTCTAGAGGGCCTCTGAGCATACACGGACGTCGACCGATGACATCACATGTATGAGCGTGATGTCATCGCGCCGACGTCCACGCATGCTCAGAGGTCCTCCAGCGGCAGCCCCGAGCTTGGGGGCCTTCCAGAACCCAGACAAACTGCTGGGTTTTGGAAATCCCTCCATCACTGGGAGAAGGAGAGGCGCCAGCGCCCGTGCCGTCAGCGACAGCCTCTTACCTTGCCCTGGCACACCTGCAATCTCGCCATGGCAGCACACAGTTTGCAATTCCCTGAAATAGATGGTAATTATCACAAGTCAATTCTCATCCTGTTGTAACATTGGCATGCATTTTTACACTTCTAAAAAAATGAAACCTGAAAACTTGCCCGAATCAAATTTATTTTGGACATGAAATCTTTCTCAGTAATGGTTCTATAATTTAGCCCCGCTCTGTGGAGACTGAACCATCCCCTCCCCCCATTCGAATCTGGCGATTGAGGGGGAATTGTACTACTGTGGATTCAGATGTATAGTGAATGGAACAATTAAATGATAGTTATACATCTCATTAAATCAACTACAACAGATAAATATACACGTGTCAGATGAGCAGATTAGATTAGCTCATGTCATGCTTCGGTGATGTTACCGATTATGCTTCTACCCACGAACACTACTTGGATCCATCTAGCAGCATTTATGCAGAGAAAGTCCTTCCAGCAGGGATTGCGATATGGCTTTTGAAAAGAAACAATAAAGCGGAAAAAGATCAAATCGATGACGTGGTAGAATGCAGGAATATTTTCCTTGCCATTTATATTTGGTGAAAGGACAGCGCTATCTTTGCGGCCGCAGCTGTTCTGCCTTTGACAGTGCAAGCTATAATACCAGGGTTCATATTAATCTCAAAAATCCTGATCTCTCCTCTCTAATTCAATTACCCTCCTTCAGACGACGTTTTCTTAAAATGCTAAGTGCAATCTTATCTGTCATCAGTAGTACAAAGGGCTCTTGAAGCTGGTTTTCTAATGAATCTATAATTGTGAATTTGAATGTGGCTAAAAGTTAATTTTTATTTTCTATTTATTTAATTTTATTTAAAATATTTCTAATCCGCTTAATAAACTAAGCGGCTCACAACATCGCATTAGGCAAAAGTCCGTTCATCAGACTTTACAAAGCCACGCTTAAAATTGTAGCCCTCCTACAAAGAAATCAGAATTCTACACTAACCCCTCCCTCTTTACAAAGCCACGATAGCGGTTGTTAGCGCAGGCTGGTGCGCTGAATGCTTTGTGCTTCTCCCGACGCTCATAAGAACTCTATGAGCGTCAAGAGCAGCGCAGAGCATTCAGTGCATCGGCCTGCACTAAAAACGGCAATCGTGGTTTTGTAAAAGTGGGGGGGTGCTAAATTTTCTTCGCCCATCTCACTTCTAGGCATAGATTACTAATATCAATTAAAAGCCTGGACAAAGAAGTATATTTTAAGTAATTTCCTGAACTGTAAAACATTTTCACGGAATCGTATTGCTCCAGGTATTTCATTCCATAAAACTGGACCTGCAACTGAAAAACAGGACTTTCGAGTATTGGCATATTTCACTTCGTCCCTTTTTCGTACATCGAATAGCATGTAATTTTCCGATCTTAACGCTCTGCCCGGTCTATACATTATCAAACATTTTCTCAAATAGTCAGGTATAGTTTTGTAAATCTCTTGTTGAATTATTCTCAAAATTGTAAATTGAATTCGAAATATAAGTGGGATCCAATGCAGTTTCTTTAAAACTGGAGTAATGGGCTCAAAGCGGGATTTTCCCATCAGAACTCAAGCTGCTGAGTTCTGCACAAACTGCAGTACCTTCAATCGAACAGAAGGAAGCCCTGGATAGATTCCATTACAAAAGTCAAGCTTTGACATTGTGAATGTGAATGTGACTAAAAGTTAATTTTGTTAAAAATTAAAAAAAAAAAACCCACAAGCAAACAGCTGTAAAAGTGAATAGCGTACCTGGCTTTAAAAAAGGTTTGAACAAATTCCCAGAGGAAAAGTCCATAGTTTGTTATTAAGACATGAGGGAAGCCTCTGCTTGCCCTCGATCGGTAACATGGAATGTTGCTATTCCTTGGGTTTTGGCCAGGTACTAGTGACCTGGATTGGCCACTGTGAGAACAGGCTACTGAGCTTGATGGACCTTTGATCTGACCCAGTAAGGTTATTCTTATGTTCTTACATGAGCCAAATATAGGACAATCAAGCCACTGTAACATCACTGATGAGGTTGGCTCTGAGGCACTGTGGAATGAAATCTCAGCTCTGGAATGTTGCTCTCATTGGGGTTCCGGAATCTTGCCATTCGTTGAGATGCTGGAATGTTGCTACTCCTTGGGTTTTGGCCAGGTACTAGTGACCTGGATTGGCCACTGTGAGAACGAACTACTGGGCTTGATTGACCTTGGTCTGACCCAGTAAGGCTATTCTTATGTTCTTACATGAGCCAAGTATAGGACAATCAAGCCCCTGTAACATGAGGTTGGCTCTGAGGCACTGTGGAATAAGTCATTACGACATCATACTCTCAGCTCTGGAATGTTGCTCTCATTGGGGTTCCGGAATCTTGCCATTCGTTGAGATGCTGGAATGTTGCTACTCCTTGGGTTTTGGCCAGGTACTAGTGACCTGGATTGGCCACTGTGAGAACGAACTACTGGGCTTGATTGACCTTGGTCTGACCCAGTAAGGCTATTCTTATGTTCTTACATGAGCCAAGTATAGGACAATCAAGCCCCTGTAACATGAGGTTGGCTCTGAGGCACTGTGGAATGAGTCATTACGACATCATACTCTCAGCTCTGGAATGTTGCTCTCATTGGGGTTCCAGAATCTTGCCATTCGTTGAGATGCTGGAATGTTGCTACTCTTCGGGTTTTGGCCGGGTACTAGGGATCAGGATTGGCCACCGTGAGAACGAACTATTGGGCTTGATTGACCTTGGTCTGACCCAGTAAGGCTATTCTTATGTTCTTATGAACATGTATATGCGTGAGATATGAGGACCAGTGGTGTAGCCAGAAGTCTGTTTTAGGGGAAGTGAATGGGCACATGTTTCCTCTCAGCTCTACCGCCTCCTCCTTTACAATTTGCAGTAATCCCTTTTTTTGTTGTTGTTGCATTAACCGTGATATGGCTTAATGCGTTGTTAGGTGCCGTTGACTCATGTTCTAATCCTAGCGACATGATGAACCATCTTCAAGTTTTCATGGCAGAATACAGATGTAGATTGCCGGACCTTTCTTCTGCGCGGTATAAATTCAACGTTGTTGCCGTTGTCGCATCAAACGCGATCTTCCGCCTCCAAAACTGCCCATCTGCTGCTGCACAGATGGGTGGTACATCGTTAGTCTGGCATCTCTGCTGAAACCTGTCTGACTTGGGAGACCCTGCTGGTAGTGAAACTGCCGACGGCTCAGACGTTGTCACAAATTTTTACTCAAAATTCCACTAAACTCTTAAATTTAGGAGCACAAGAGAGTGGGGGGCAGCAGGGGGTGGATACATTTAAAGCTGAGTCAAAAATCTTCTATTCAACGATGCATTTAGTCATTCCCCCTCCTTTACTCATTGAGGTCCTTTTCCTCTTTCTCTCAAGACACTCGGGGGGGGAGGGGCACCGGCTTGGATAGTCAGTTCCCCTCTTTCCTATCAATCATTGTATTTCTGTCTTTGATCCCCTTCTTTGCTCCTATTTTTCAGTCCCTGTTGATAGTTCCTCTTTCTGTTGATTGCTGTTTTGTACACCGCCCAGACGTTCCTCGTTAGACGGTATATCAAATTTCAATACTGGAAACTTGGTGAGGAAAAGAAGTTAGGAATGTAGGACTGATTTTCAGGACTAGGCTCATAATCTAGGCAAATGTAAGGTAGCCTTAAATTTACGAACATAGGCCCGGATTCTGTAACCAGCGCCGTTGCTGGTGGCTGCCTTAAAAGCCAATCACGAGACGGCGATGGGTACAGAATCGTGCCTCCAGAAAAGGTAGGTGCCGGAAATATAGGCCAGGGTTTTCCTGGTTTACATTTCTGGCGCCCACGTACAGTGGCGTACCTAGGGTAAGTGGCACCCGGGGCCCACCATTTTTTGACACCCCCCCATCTATATGAAAAATATGACTTTTAGTAACAATCCACATATCGCACAGAGTGTACCTAGGAAAAGGCAGCATCTTAAACACTGCAGTGAGCACTAGAACACCAGCACATACATTGTAAAACTAAACAAGCCAGATCCCGCACAGTCAATTGATTCTGTAGTCAATGCCAACTGAAAACTATGTTCTTTTCATACACACAGAACAGAGATACACCCTCGCCCAATATGGAATAATCACAAACTAAAAATAGAAATATGTAGACAAAAGTTAAACTGAACCGCCAAGAAACCAGACTCTGGATACAATGCAACACCACAACACCACAAAAACAGTGACACATGTCCCCTAATACTGTGCAAAATATAAAGTCAGTAGATATAAATTTGAAAAAACTGATACAAAACAATCACCACTTTACAAATTAACAAATAAAAATAAAACAAATAATGAGAAATAAGAAAATACCATTTTATTGGACTAATCCCCGTAAGCTCGGTCCCCATCCCTGCAAACCACCTGATTCCATCCACACAAACTTTGAATTGTTTATATTAAAATATAAAAAGAAACAATATTCTGTACAATTGTAAATTTATAAATCAGCGTCTTCTCCCCACTCTCTCTTCTCCATTTCCCTTCAGCGTCCTCAGCCCACTCTCTCTCCACTTTCCTTCAGTGCACGCACATAAAAACAAGCAATTTCATTCTATTCATTCATAGAAATTAAAGTCTAAATAATGCCAGTCACATAACAAAACATGATTTTACAAAAATAATTCCCTGCACAGTCAAGCCTGAAAGGATTACTAGATGTCTTTCAGCAGCTCCCCTCCCTCCCCCTTACCTTTGTGGCCAAGTCAAAATGATCTATCAACAATAAAATTTTAAAAACACAAAGCACGCTGTACGCAGAGAAAATGTTAATTATCATTTATATTCCGCAAGTTTTCAAAGAGGTCAAGGCAGATGACTTTATGCAATGTCACCTCAGTAACAACTATACAAAAATATACTTTTTACTAAACCGCGATAGTGGTTTTTAGCGCAGGGAGCTGCGCTGAATGCCCCACGCTGCTCTCGATACTCATAGGCTCCCTGCGCTAAAAAACGCTATTGTGGTTTAGTAAAAGGGGGCCAAAGTGCAAAATATAGACAGCATATATAAATTCTCAAAACGGACACATTTTGATCACTAAATTGAAAATAAAATCATTTTTCCTACCTTTGGTAATTTCATGAGTCTCTGGTTGCACTTTTTTCTTCTGACTGTGCATACAATCTTTCTTTCAGCCTGTATGCTTCCTCTCCTCCACACCTCATTCCCTCCCCCAACTTTTTCTTCCTCTCTCCCTGACTTTTCTTTCTTTCTCTCTTCATGCCCCCTTTCTTTTTTTCTGTTTCTCTTCTTTCCTTCTGTCTCCCTGCCTGCCCCTTTCTTTCTTTCTCCCTGCCCTTCCCCAAGCCACTGCCTCTGCCATTGGAGAACAGGACCCAAACCGCCATCAATGGATAACAGGCCCCAAAGCCGATGCCGACACCGCCCCATGCTCTCCCTGCTTCGGGCTGAACAGCCTTCCTCTCCCCGACGTCAATTCTGCCGTCGGAGAGGAAGTTCCGCCCAGCCAGGCAGTGATTGGCTGGCCCGAACTTCCTCTCCGACGGCAGAATTGATGTTGGGGAGAGGAAGACTGATCAGCCCGATAGATCGCCAAGGCAAAGTGAGTCCTGGGTGATTGACTCACTTTGCCTTGGCGAGCTACCCGTCGATCGCGATCGACCTATTGGGCACCCCTGCCCTAGGGAGAACACTCAGCTCTCTCCTGTGCACCCCCTTGGGGCATGCACCCGGGGCGGATCACCCCCCCCCCCTAGGTACGCTACTGCCCACGTAGGATATGAATTGTGCCTCCATAGATATTTTAGGATGCCTAATGTAGGGTTACCAATTGTCCAGATTTACCCGAACATGTCCTCTTTTCAGAGGACATGTCCGGGTGGCTTTTCAAAACCCAGAACTTTGTAAAAGGGACCCTAAGTTATCTCTAGAGAAGGAACTGGAGTAGCCCTAACCTAAGGATGGGGTTCTTCGGAGTCATGCAAACAGGATTTGTATACCAGACGGTAACTGGAGCGCTCTGTGAATCTCCCTGTCTTCTCTTAAACTCTCCCCTCCCCTATTAATGAAGAAATTGAGAGAGCTTTAATAGCCGCTGCTCCAGACTTTCAGTTTAACACCTAGATCCAAAGAAAATGTGTCCAGGCCTGCCACAGCAACTACAACAAAATCCTTCAGGCTTACTGCTATGGCTATTTTCAGCTGAACACAGAAAAATGGAAAGGATGAAATGAAAAGCAATCCTCCTGTTTGGGAGGAATTTCATTTCTTGCTATCGCAAGAACATTTCCTGGCATGCATTAACATTTTCTCTCCATCTGGCAATCTTCAAAGCAGTGTAAACGTTGGCCTTCGCCTACTGTACTTGAACGGGTTCCAGAGTTTTCTGCACAGCTTCACTAGACTTTCAGTATGTTGCTGTTTTTCTCATCTGTCGACCAGAACCGTTCTAAACCCACCGTCTCCACTGGTCAAGTGGATCAAACACTGATCGGTTCTAAGGTCCTCGTTCATCCTGTAGTAACGTTGCTACTGTTTGTTTCCTGAAAATTAATGTGGAGGATGTGATGGCACATATACAATGAGAAACTGACGTTTCAAGATGCCTGGTTGACATGTCATTGACTCTTGTGCTGTAGTCTCATGATATTTTGTGACAGATTTTCCAGCTTAACATTTTCTCTGCTTTGTGTGTGCCAGGATTTTTAATAACCAAGCAGGAACAGTGGCTACAGTACAAAAGATATTTTCAAAATGTTCTTGCCACTCATTGTAAAAGAAAGAGTTGTTGTTTTCCTTAATATCAAAAGAACATATTGGTTCAGACCAATGGTCCATCAGGCCCAGTATCCTTTTTACCCGAGTGGCCAATCCAGGTCACAAGTACCTGGCAGAAACTCAAATAGGAGCAACAATCCATGCTACTGATCCCAGGGCAAATAGTGGCTTCCACAACACACAAGGTAACTTATGTCAGCTAAATAAACTGCATCAAAAACCTACTCTGACAAAATAACTTAGACACTCGGGAGAGTAGGCTTCGCCTAAGTTATCCAAAATGAGCCTCAGCGCTACAGGCCCGGCCAGGAACGCCAGAGCCTCTGTATTCAGCTGTATTCAGTTTGGTTTGATTTTGTCTCTACAGCTAGCAATACCTTAGGTTTTTTTCTCCCGTGGGTGGAGTTTATTTCCTGGGTAAGTGCTGGCTGTAAGAGGAACCGATGATTATAGCATGTCAGCTGTAGAGCTGAATACAGAGGCTCTGGCGTTCCTGGCCGGGCCTGTAGCTCTGAGGCTCGTTTTGGATAAAAGGTTTGTTTAACTTAGGTGAAGCCTACTCTCCCAAGTGTCTAAGTTATTTTATCAGAGTAGGTTTATGAAGTAGTGACTTCCCCCATGTCTGTCTCAAGAGCACACTATGGACTTTTCCTCCAAGAACTTGTCCAAACCTTTTTCAAACCCAGCTATGCTAACTACTGTTGCCACATCCTCTGACAACTCAGCCAGCTGATTAATGGTTCCCCTTGACTGTATCCATGACATCCTGTTTGTCTTTGGGAAGGAGGGCTGAGATTGTGATGTCATAATGCCTCATTCCACCAATAAGAGCCAACCTCATCAGTGATGTCACAATGGCTTGATTGTCCTGTACTCCCCTCTGCCTACCAACCCAGCCAGCAGATTAACCGTTCCCCTTAACTGTATCCACGCCATCCTGTTTGTCTGTCTTGGCTGTTTAGATTGTAAGCTCTTTTGAGCAGGGACTGTTTTCATACTCTTTGTGACTCCGAACAGCGCTGCGTGCGTCTGGTAGCTCTATAGAAATAATGAGTAGTGGTAATAGGCAAAGTAAGATAAAATATTTGCTTTTTAATCAAAAAACTCAGGTACTGAGAGACGAAACTAGGAAAATGGAAGCCACCATTTTGCTGGCATATCCATGCAAGTGTGTGGTTAAGTATTTAGGTTTAAGATATGTTTATTTTTTTCCCTGGCAGAACATCTTAGGTCGTTTTTAGATCTTAAGAAGCTAACTATTGGTGGTACATGAAGTTTAATTATTGGAATTAAGCCAGGATATTTCTGTTTAAGCTTTTTTTCTTTCTGATGTTTATTTGTAGAATTTCGTTTTCTCCTCCCTGGCTTTAATAGTGGTCTAAGGAAGAGCTAGCATTTCATTAATTTTTTTTTTATTTCGCTTTTTATTTCTCCTAAAGTATAATTGATGTGAAAGCAAGCACTGTGTTTCTTGAACAAGAGATGTAACTTGTAATTATATGTTAAATCAATAAAAAAATTAAAATAATAATAAAAAACCTCAGGTACTGTTTGCTCATTTTAGCATCAATTATCCCCAGGTTGCTAATATTACTTGCAACAAAAAATCACTTCAGAATGAGTCCTATGATAGTTACTCATTGATCCTGTGAAATACATATAGATAAGGAGGTGCATTTTCAATATGATATCCAAATCAGATTTTGGGCATTTTGCAAAACAAATGTTGAAAAATTCAAAGCCAAAGATGGTCATTTTCAAGCCAGAAAAACATCTCTCTTTTTGGTTCAAAAATCACCTTATGTTAGATGGTTTTGTGCATCTTTCTTTAAGGCCCATTTTCATACAAGAAACATCCAACCAGCAGTCTTACTAGACTGACCACACAGACATCCCAGCAGAACAATGGAGCAATAGCCTAGGGAACACTGCAGTGAGCTTCACATAAGGATTCCAGGTATACATCACATCATAGCCCCCTTATATTGTAAGGTGAGCCCTCCAGAAATAGAAAGAATACGACAACTAAAATGATATACGGTAAACATAAAAATGATCATCACACCTTTACTGAGATCCCTTCACTGGCTTCCTGTCTACTGGAGGGTCCAATTTAAATGTGCAACTGTAATTTTCAAAATCCTCTATGGTATTTTTTCTCCTTTGGGTCCTGTCTCATTTAATTCACAAGAAATCTCTAATTCTAGGAGATCTGAGAAATATAAACTTGGCTTTCCCACTGTTGAAGGAATAAAAACTATGGCCAATTTTTGTTGATCATTCTCTTTTTTTATTTGTAAAAGTTTGGAATGACCTTCCTTCTATAATTAGAGTTCTCTCTCATCTACTCACTTTTCGTAAAGTACTGAAGACATATTTATTTCAGAAATGTACTAATGATCCTTCTTTTTCAAATAATCAATCATGAAAGATAAAATTCTGGCCTAAAAGATATAGGTTGCGCTCTAATCTCCTGTACAATTTTATTAATATTTTGTTAACCGAGTCGAGCCCTTCCGTTGGGATGAATCGGTATTTTTAAAAAATCAAAGATTAAATTAGCAAAATATTTACTGTACCAACTGTACACCAGTACAATAGTCCTTATGGTTTGGGGGACACTCACACTCTCTACCACAAGTATATCAGTTAGAGTGGGATATGGGTCTGGGTCCCCTTCTCTACAGTCCATTGTACAAACCACTTGGCTACTCTATGGACCTTCTCGTTGATCTAAGAGGAATTCCCAATATATCTCTAGCTATCATAAAGCCTGGTACGTACTGTCACTTTCACCTCTTAGGAGTGTGAGTGGGGGGGTAAGTGACTACTGAGGGGTTAGGGGGAGATCACGCTTTTACCCTTTCAGTGGTCATTTGATCAGTTCGGGCACCTTTTTGACACTTAGGGCTCCTTTTACTAAGGTGCGCTTGCGTTTGTAGCGCAACGCACAAGATTTAGCGCGCGCTAGCTGAAAAATTACCGCCTGCTTAAAAGAAGGCTGTAGTGGCTAGCGCACGCTAAAACCGCTAGCTCACCTTTGTAAAAAGAGCCCTTAGTTGTTAGTGAAATAAGTCTAACTAAAAGCGTCCTATATTTTGCCCTACGCATTCCTACAATAGCTCATTATTGCAGAAAAATGTTCAAATCGTGAGCCTGTCCTAGTCCCACCAAAAGACATCCATTTGAGATTTAGATGAACTGCATAGAAAAATGAATTAAAAATGAGTTTCAGACATTTTTGCAAAAAAAAAAAAAATATGTCCATCTGCTACTTTGTGTCATTTTATGGACATTTTTCTGTTTCTAAATTGACCCAGAAGGGGACAATTCCAGAACAGGTAACTTCCATTTAGGTGGTCTGAGGTAGAGAGTTGGGTGGAGACAGAAATACCGCCCATCCCGCCCGTCCCCGCCAGGATCCTCTCCATCCCCACCCATCCCTGCCAGGATCTTCTCCATCCCCACCCATCCCCGCAAGGAATTACCTCCATTCCCACCCGTCCCCATAAAAAGCAGCAATTACTTCTGACAGGATCATCAATTCCACCGTTTCCTTGTGGAATCTCTTTGGTGGAACCCTTTTTTTGTTTTTTGCTCAGGTAATCTAATATAATAAAAGCCTAAGCCGCGCATGCGCATTCCCATCGCATGTTCCGTTTTCCGTGCGCTGTAGGGCACCGCAGATAGGAGTGCGCATGCGCTCGAAAAACTCTCTCTCTCTCTCTCCCCCCCCACCCCCCCGAGGCGGATGTAGGCCGCGGCGGCTGTCGGCGGCCCGAGGTGGATGTCGGAGAACACCCATAGCTTCCTGGGAGATGCGAGTGACGCAATGATGCTGACCAATCATAAGAAGAGGGGGAAGGACCCTAGAAAATCTACAAAGTAACCCGCCGACCGTTTGGAGGAGTGGCGCGAGGGCGCAGACCAATTGTAGAGAGAGAACTAACAGGGCAACCCGCCTACAATTGGAGGCTTGGCTGGGAGTGACGGGACAGGGCGGTGGACAATGACGACAGACTAAAGGTGGGGTTAAGGAACGGCAAAGGAACACAGCCACAGTTCTTGCTCGAATGCAGTATTGTATAGCAAAAATCTCCTTGGTGGAACACATGTACAGTATAGCTCGGGGGGTGTCATGGGATGATCCCTCAGGCAATCAGCCAATCACAAAAAAGGGGGAGGGATCTAGAGGTATTGTACACATGAAGTACGTGCCCAGTTGAGGATGGATAGTGGGAACGGTATAACCTCTTAGGAAAAAAAAACTAACCGGAAAGAGTGAATAGCCGGGCAGAACCAAGGCCGCGGCGGCTGTCGGCGGTTGCAGGCCGCCGCGGCTGTCGGCGGTTGCAGGCCGCGGTGGCTGTCGACGGCTGCAGGTCGCGGTGGCCGAGCACGGACGGCATGACAGCAGTGGGATGGAATGGGGGATGGAAAAGGAGATGCTGGCTACCGTGGGGGGGATGAGAGGAAGGGGAGATGCTAGCTACCTTCTAGCACCCATTCATTTAACGGGCTAAGCAACTAGTTAACTTATAAACCCCCCTCTTTTACTAAGGCTGACGTGTCCATTATATTATATGGACGAACCCTGCTTCCAAAGCCTTCCATCCCCGTGGGAGTCCCATGGGCCAGAGGGGGGGTCCCCGTGGGAGTCCCATGAGTTAGGGGGGGATTCCCGCGGGATTCCCGCAATCCCTGTTCCCGTGCAGATCTCTAGTCCGAGGCCGCTTGATGTATGCCTAGTCTACAGGGCTTCATTTGTATGCCAAAAGGAAGTGGAACTAGGGGCGGGGCCAGGGCAGAAAGTGAATTAGTCCTACATACACAATCTTTCATTTGTGGATAAAAAGGAAACTGGTATATACATATACTTGGAAAATGTATATGCCGGTATTTAATTTAAGGTCTCCTTTTATGAAGCCGCATTAGCAGCTTTATTGCACACGACCTTTTATCATGCGCTAACCCCTGCGCTAGCCGAAAAACTGCTGCCTGCTCAAGAGGAGGCGGTAGCGGCTAGCGCGGCCGGCAATTTAGAGCGCGTTAAACCGCTAACGCGGCTTCGTAAAAGGAGCCCTAAAACGTTTTATTAAAGAATATCACCCACAGTAGTACAAATTTGCAACATTATCAGCAGCATTTTGGTCTAATCGACTTGGTTTTAGGGTGCTTGCTGTTTCAAATGGGGTTCCCCAATTAACTTAGGCGCCGTTAGAATAGCCCTCTTAGAATACACACGTAGATTTACACCCACTTTTTTTTTTTTTAACATTCCTTTTTTTTTTGTTTTTTTTTGGAATAAATTTTTATTAGAAAAGCAGCCAACACCATAACAAGGAATCATAGGCTACAACACAACAGTATATGGGTCTTTGAGAGGATGCCACTTATTTAAATCTAATCTAAAAACTTTCCTTTTTAAAACTTCTTTTAATATTTAAAACCTTCTCACTTAGTATTATTTTTGAATCCTTTTTTTTTTTTTTTTTTCTTTTTCTTCAGCAATTTTAAATAATTTCTATTTCTTTTTTTCTCAACTTCTCTCAATATGACTTTTTAAACCCCCAACCCTAATGTTTTTTCCTCTTTCATATTTTCCATTTCTTCTCCTCTGAGAAACGCAATATGTAACTTTAACCCACTTTATCCCTTCCCATTGTTTCTCAAGTTTGTCAGTATTGTCTGTCTGAAGTTTTTATGTACCTCTTTTAAAACTATGTATAGTATTTCTTTTTTAATTGTTGCTCGCTTAGTACAAAATAGGCGATTTATCAAAATCAATAAAACTTGAAACTTGTTCTCATTGCCAGAAGGCCATGGGTACCCTGGTCCATATGTTCTTGGATTGCCCTCACATGGCCGTTTGGCTTCGGGTTCTCCCCTTTTTGGATGACTTGGTCGGACGGCGAGTGCCCTGGGATTATGGCCTGCAGCTACTGGGGGATCAGGGGATGCTCCTGCAGAAGGGGTTTGCTTTCCCACACAGGAAGTTTCTATACACTGCGATTTTGCTGACGAAAAAAACTTTTCTTTCAGCACTGGGTGAGTCAGACGCCAGCCTCCTTTCTGCAATGGATCCAGCGGATGAGGGAGCTTTGCCTCCTTTGAGATATACACCAACTTCTGAGCAGGTATAAATGTGTGCACTGGCATTTGAGTGCTATCAGAACTGGTTCTGGATGATAAATTATAAAGACGGAGAGGAGAGGAGGTTTAAAACAGGCACCATATTGGCCTTCTCATACAGGTGCAATATGTGGGGAAACTCAACAGAATTTGAACTAGTCATAGTTGACTTGCTCATATGCTATATGTAGAGTTTAACAAATGACTTGAGTTGTGACCATAAAATCTGGATCAAGCAGAAAACAGATTTATTTATTAGTTCACTTATCACGTTCTCCCCCAACGAACCCAGAACGGGTTACAGGTTAACATACATACAAAATAGTCATGACAGGTTAACATACGTAGAATGAAGGCAAGACAGGTTACAGTTTATGTATTTACAACAATATGATTTCCTGAATTGGTCTAGACCAGGGGTGCCCACACTTTTTGGGTTTGCGAACTACTTTTAAAATGACCAAGTCAAAATGATCTACCTTTTCAAAGAGGTCAAGGCAGATGACTTTAAAATACGCAATGTCACCTCAGTAACAACTATACAAAAATAGACAAAAATACCCCCTCCCTTTTTACTAAACTATGAAAGCCCCGCGCTGCTCTCGACACTCATAGACTCCCTGCGCTAAAAAACACTATTGTGGTTTAGTAAAAGGGGGCCACAGTGCAAAAGTATAGACAGCAGATATAAATTCTCAAAATGGACACATTTTGATCACTAAATTGAAAATAAAATCATTTTTCCTACCTTTGTTGTCTGGTGATTTCATGAGGCTCTGGTTGCACTTTTTTCTTCTGACTGTGCATCCAATATTTCTTCCCTTCTTTCAGCCTCCTATATGCTTCCTCTCCTCCAGACCTCATTCCCTCCCCCAACCTTTTCTTCCTCTCTCCCTGCCCCTCTCCCCTTTCTTTCTTTCTCCCTGCCCCCTTCTTTCTTTCTGTTTGTCTGTCTTTTCCGTCTCCCTGCCCCTCTTTCTTTCTGTCTGTCTTTTTCTCTCCATACCCCCTTTCTCTCTTTGTCTCCTTGTCACCCCTTTCTTTCTGTCTCCCTGCCCCCCTTTCTTTCTGTCTCCCTGCCTGCCCCCTTTCTTTCTTTGTCTTTCTCCCTGCCCTCCCCCAAGCCGCCATCATCGAGGAACAGGCCCCCAAGCCACTACTGCCAAGTTCTGAGCTCTCCCTGCTTCCTGACGCAGAAGTGCCGGGCCGACCAGCCCCCCCCCCCCTCCCCGACGTCACTTCTGACATTAGAGAGGAAGTTCCGGGCTAGCCAGGCAGGTAGAATGCAAAGGCAACGCGAGTCTATCACAGAGCCCAGGTTGGGCTTCATGATCGAATCACGTTGCCTTCACGTTCTACTGGTTGATCGTGATCGACCTTTTCAGCACCCCTGGTCTACACAGAGGATCTAGTTGTACTATACATTTCTTCTTGATTGTTATTTAAGGGAACAGTGCATCTTTTCTTCATTGCGCTAAGCAGGGGATTGGCTGAAGAGGTACGTGCTTTCCTAACTTTAGGAGTCCTTCGATGGATCTGATTTGTGGGGGTAGTTGATTCCAATAGCTTGGTAGAAATCGGGAGTAGGATCGTCTTCTGGTGTTTTGTAGAAGGAGAGCACGACCAGGAGGATGGGTGCCCCAGATACATGCTTGAGGGTGGTCTGTAAGAGCTACATTTACTTTCTAGCACAGCGCTGGAACTTCATGGGGAAGCTAGAATTAAAACAGTGACTATCGCTCCTAAAGTCATGCCAAAGATGTCATACAGAGATGTTTGGTCTGCTCACTGGCTGAATATGAATATTGTGAACAACAATATAATTGATACATAACATAACAAGATGCTTATATACATATTACAGAGTTTACAGAGTAAATCCATTAGTTATTAAATTTACCAAACAAGTATGTTTCTAACAATTTTTTTTTTTTTTTTTTAGTTCAATAATTTTATTGAATATTATAAGAATTATAAACAGAAAGCAGTTCAAACACATAGAATCATAATAAAAATCATGTATCAAATATTCGTATCTACAATCGTTTGAATAGAACTAGATTAATGAAAAGGATCCAGAGTATCTGGAACTGCTTAGAAAAGGAACAGAAAAAGACAGAGAAGCAGGAGGGATAAGAGAAAGAGAGAGAAAGATAAAGGAAGAGAGAGAGAAAGAGAAATAGAGAGAGATAGAGAGAGAGAGAGAGAGAGAGAGGCAGAAGTGTCTATAAAGCAGAACGAACATATGAATCTAAGAATGACCAAGGTGATTTGTTTCGTGTCAAGTTTGTGGAGGATCGAGAAAACAATTTCTTCTCATATGCATAAGATTCAAATTTGTGGTACATACTTAAAGAGTTCCACCAGAAGGTGTAATCTAGTAATGAGGATGATTTCCAGTTTTTCAGAATATGCATTAGAGCTGTCACAAACATGGTGTCAATGAGTTTAGGCGGGCAGTTTGATTGTGCAAAACATGGGTGTTGAGAACAATTTTCTAAATGCCAGATAGGTGTTGGAACTTAATATACAATTACCAAGATGTTTATCCCATATACTGGCCTGATAAGAGAGAATTCTGCCAAAGAATCGTTGGTAAACACATCCCTTAATGGATGGAAAGTCAAATATCCGCGAACCCTGTGTAGGGCATTTTCTATTAACAAATTCAAAGTGGTCAAGAAAATAGCCAGGTAAGAGACCATGTAAAGACTTAAAACATACACAACCGAACAGACAATATTCTCGCCTCAATTGGAGCCAGTGCAATTTTTGGTAATATTTGGTCACATGGTGGAATTTTTCAGAGCGCATATCAAACGATCAGCGGTATTTTGAATAACTTGCAACCTCTTGGTGTTTTTCTTACAGACTGACCAACCATAAGCAATGAATACCTGGGGCAAAAAAATTAAATAAAGACCGACCCCCCTCGATCACTAAACCGCACTAGCGGTTTAAGCGCGGGGAGCCGCGCCGAATGGCCCGCGCTGCTCCCGATGCTCATAGGAACTCAATGAGTGTCGGGTGCAGCGCAGGCCATTCAGCGCAGCTCCCCGTGCTAAAACTGCTAGCGCAGTGTAGTAGAAGAGGCCCTAAGCATATTGATGTAAAATACGCTTTAAAAGGATCGTGCTTTACTTTCTTTTTTTTTAATAAATCTTTATTCATTTTTAAAACTTTCAACAAGTGTAACATAAGATACAATCATTTTATACTTTAACATCACTTAGGGCTCCTTTTATCAAGCCACGCTAGCGGGATTAACGCGCGTGACATTTCATCACGCGCTAAACCCCGCGCTGGCCAAAAACTACCGCCTGCTCAAGAGGAGGCAGTGGCAGCTAGTGCGGCCGGCGGTTTAACGCACGCTATTACGTGCGTTTAACCGCTAGCGTGGCATGATAAAAAGAGCCCTTAATATACCATCAAATATCTCCCTCCCTTATACCCAACAATTGTTCTTAAGGATAATAAATCAGAAAATATTCCCTCCCCCCCCCCCCACCCTGACGTGTATGAACAAAGGGAAAAAAGTAATATTCATTCTGTACAATATTTTGTTAATGGCTCCCAAATATCCCTAAATTTCTTCAAATATCCTTTCAGTACAAACAATGTCAGGCTTAGGTATTTCTCTCTAACAAACGGTACCTTCAGAATGGTGCAACCAGACTCTGCATTAATGTTGCTTTAAAACATGGCGTCCATTTGCTTTTTCTTCCAGCAGTGTAACATTGCCATCTGCAGGGGATGAAATAAAATATTCAAGACTAGTTAAAGGCTGATTTGTAATCAAGATGCAGTAGAAAGAAAGGAAAAAATAAAAAATAAAAAAACCCTGAAGTAAAAAATGAACTTGTCAAAAATTAGTAATGGTAGAATAACCTGATAAACTGCATCACTTACAAAATGATCCAGTAATCTCATGGTTCACCAGTAAAGATAATATGTTAAATCCAGTGCTTGCTACTGTATCAGTCTACATTCCCTGGAGTTATCATCTCCAGATTAAAGGAATTTCTTTCAAATGTTCTATGATGATTAAAGGTTGGGGAGGTGAAATAGTATCGGAGTGATCGCGGCTGATATTGTCATCTAGGGGTCTTTTTACTAAGGCACGCTAACCGATTTAGCGTGCGCTAACGATGTGCACGCGCTAAATGCTAAGGCACCCATTCTATTCTATGGGCGCTTTAGCATTTAGCATGTGCTAAATTGGTTAACGCACCTTAATAAAAGGACCTCTGAGGCCCTCTTTTACAAAGGCACGCTAAGCATTTTAGCACACGCTAAATCAACGTGTGCGCTAACCGCTAACGCATCCATAGGATAACATGCACGCGATAGCATTTAGCACGTGTGTAGCGTGCACTAATATTTAGCATGCGCTATAAAGCTTTGTAAAAGAGGGGGTTAGTTGCATCATCACGATCAAATCGCTGTGTTTTTGTGGGGGAATGCATTAGGTTTGTACCACAGGAATTAGAAGGCTTTTTCCCTAAAATACAACATAAAAAAATATTTATTTTTTTTTATTTATTGAATTTATTAACCGTAACACCCCTTCTCAATATAGCGCACTGGCTTCCAGTTGCTCACCGGATAACATATAAACTATGTTTGCTCACATTCAAATCCCTTCTTTACAAAACTCCAGCTTTCATTTATAAATTATTAATTCCATATACTTCCAATAGAACGTTAAGATCTACTGAACAGCACTTGCTGACGATTCTCTCTCTTAGAATTATTAATACTAGACGGCAATTGATTTTTTCTGCCCCAGCTCCCCAAACTTGGAACTCACTTCCTATTCACTTGAGGGAAGAACACAACTTAGAAAAATTCAAAAGTAAACTAAAGAGCTTTCTTTTTAAAGACGCCTTTGAAAATTAGCCATTTAGTCTTCCAACCAACTTTACTTTTTCTCTCTAATTTTATTGAAGTAATTTTTAACTTCCCTTTCCTTCTGTATCTCCCTTATATGTCTCTTTAACTTTTAAATAATTTGTAGTTCTTATCCCTCTCTTCCCTTATGTTCTTAGTTTTGTTAAGTTTGTCAATAGTCTTGTTAGACCTGGTTTTTGTTTGTTTTTTGTTACTCATTGTATTGTTCCCCATATTTTGTAATTTTATTATTATTACTAGTCGTTAAGCCCGTTACATTAACGGGTGCTAGAATATATGTGTGTCTGTATGTCTGTGTTTATTTATCTCTCTCTCCTTGGCTGCTGTATGTGTCCTTCTGTCTCCCCCCCCCCCAGCAAAGCTGTCTGTCTCCAACACACTCCTCCCCCCAAAGCAGCCCCCTTTCTCCCTGTCTCTCCATGGCCCCTTCTGTCTTCCCCCCAGTGCAAAACTGTCTGTCCCCAGCACACCTCCCCCCCCAAAGCAGCCCCCTTTCCCTCTCCCTATCTCCCTATGGCCCCTTCTGTCTCCCCCCAGCACACCCCTCCCCCCCAAAGCAGCCCCCTTTCCCTCTTTCTCTGGCCCCTTGTATTGATTCCCCTGCTTACCCTCCCTGCATCCCGGCGTCTTCTGGCCTGCTCCAGGCCGCGATCATGGTGGCTGGCCCCAGCGAACCTCACAGGCCGCTCCCTAACCCGGAAGCACGCTCCCTCCCGACGCGATCCCGTGAGTCAGAGGGAACGTGCCACCGAGGTCGGAAAGCGGCCCGTGAGGCCCTCCAAAGCCGGCCACGATCGCAGGCTGCCCCGAAGAGAAGAATCAGCGGCAGCGGCAGCGATGAGCGAGGGCGGGAGGTGAGGTGCTTGCTTCCGGTTGGTGAGGAGCTTGCTTCGGGTTGGTGAGTGAGGAGGGGAGTGGCCAGAGTGATCCCTGGCCGCGTTCTAAAATGGAACGCGGCCACGGATCAGAAAACACGGCACCAGGGATCATGATTTTTCAAAAGCGCATGCGCGCTCTAGGGTTTTATTATATAGGATGTACATCGCTTAGAATTATGATTAAGCGATTAATCAAATCTCCATTAAACTTGAAACTTGACTTGAAACTTTATGAAGAGATTCACCCAAGGCGGTATACAACAGGTATAGATTAAAATAAAGGCCCTCTTTTACTAAACTACGGTAGAGGTTTCTACCAAGACCCTGTGGCCCAAATTCTGTAACCGGCGCCTATAATTAGGCACCTATTTTGGAGGCGCCCAACTAGATAAGCGCCTATCTAAATTGAAGAACAAGCTCAATTAAGCTTTTTAATCAGCACTAATTGAAACGTAGGCGCCTATCAAGAAAGAGCGATTCTGTAACAAGGCGCCTCTAAAAATTTAGGCGACCTTCCAAAAAATAGGCGCTATGCACGTTAGGCATGGGCGTGGCTTCATGTTAGGCGCCTTGTTACAGAATCGCTGCTCGTAAGCGTGCTTAAACGCTCGAATGGCCACCTAACTTTTAGTTGTGCCTAGAGCTGGCCTATTTATTGGGCGCCTCCAAAATAGGTGCCGCTCAGCGCGATTCACTAAACAGCGCCCAATTTTTATTTGAATGTCACTGAACGCCCCTAACTTTTGGGCGCTTCTTATAGAATTTGCCCTGTAGCGCTCCGGTGCACAGTAGAAACCTCTACTGTAACAATAGTATAATGACCAAAATATCAAAGAGCCAAATATCAAATGACCAAATGGGCAAATCCATAAGGTTACTTGAATTCAGCAAAATGAAACCTAGTTCCGCAGAATCTCAGTTAACCGGCACCCACAGGGACTCATAGATGCTGGATAAATGAAGTTTCTGGTTGCTTGAGAGTTACTATAAAACTGGCCTAATACTATACTTCCCCATCCTCATTCGCGGTTTCTGCACTCGCGATTTCACATAATCGCGATTTTTTTCTGGGGAGGGGGAAAATTTTTGTAAAAAAACATATTTTTTTACCTCCCTGCCGCCTTCCCGGCCTTACCTGGTGGTCTAGCGGGCTTTTGGGGCAGGAGTGATCTTCCTACGCTCCTGCCCCATGCAGATCGCCATGAGGAAATGGCTGTAGGGAGTTCCCGTCGTAGTCTCGAGAGACTATGGGAACTCACAGCAGCCATTTCCTCATGGTGATCTGCTCAGGGCAGGAGCGTAGGAAGATCGCTCCTGCCCTGAAAGCCCTCTATACCTATGAAATACCTAAAAAACACACATTAGAACATTCAAACAGAGATATGATGTTAAAACTTTTCTACTATATAGCTCAGGGTCTGAATGAGATATTCGAGGGGCCGCTGAAAAGTTCTCAGCCCAACCAAGAAGAGAATGATGTGGCACACAAGTTATTCCATACTTTTCTTGACACTTTTTGTTTCAATGATATGAAATTAAGTTAAACGTGCGGAATAACTTGTACATTTCCTGGCTCCACATCATGCTCTTCTTGGTCGGGCTGAAAACTTTTCAACGGCCCCTCCTATTGTGATGTCATAATGCCTCATTCCACCAATGCCTAAGAGCCAACCTCGTCGGTGATGTCACAATGGCTTGGTTTTTCTACACTTGGGCCCATTTACTAGATGCATTTGCCTCGTTGAAATGAAAAGCGTGGAATAACTTGTACATTTCATGGCTCCACATCAATCATAGATGAGGACAGAATGAATGGTCCAGAGTTTGTTGAGATAAATGGATGGGTGGCTGAAATCAAGGCAAATTGTTTGTACAAGATAAAAGGAACTGATCTAAGTTACAGTGTGTTAACAAGCAGGTCCAGGTGCAGAAGGAGTGTAGTCTTTGTATTAAAGGCTTGGGAGAAGAGCCAGGATTTCACCTTTTACTGTGCAGTCACTAATAAATGTTGCTTGCCTACTAAAATAGCACTTAACTGGCGATGCACTAAAGCGCTTTGTACAATGGAGTCCTTTTACTAAACTGTAGTATTAACAGTGGCCTAGTGAGGGCAGTAGCGCCCCCTCCACTCCCTCTCCACCTCCACGGTGCACATGTGCCTTCTCTTACCCCATGCCTCTTTAAATCTTCGTCAACACGAGCAGCTTCTCCTGCCTGCTGCTCACACCAGAGTTGGCGTTCACTCTGGCATCACTGCCTGGCCCCGCGACCAGGAAATGATGTCAAAGAGGAGCCATTCCGGCACAAGCAGCAGGCCAGAGAAGTTGCTCGCGCTGGCAAAGGTTTAAAGAGGGGGGGGAGGGAAGGGGGGGAGTGTGGCATGGGGGAGTGGAAAGGTGCCTGTGCCCCCACCAAGACAGCATTTGGGGTGGTCTGCCCCTCCTCACTACACCACCGAGTATAAAGTAGAGGTCTGCACGGGAATGGGGATTGCGGGAATCCCGCGGGTCCCGCAGGACTCCCGCAGGGATCCGCCCCCCCAGGTCTACGGGACTCCTGCGGGGATCCCCCCCAGGTCTATGGGACTCCTGCGGGGATCCCCCCAGGTCTACGGGACTCCCGTGGGGATCCCCCCCCCCAGGCTCACGGGACTCCTGCGGGGATGGAACCGGGGTTCCCGAGACCTGGAAAGAGAATTAGTAGAAGATAGACAAAAGCAGAAACGGATCAAGATGATGGAAGAACAAAATGTCCCACCAGCTACAGCAAGGGAGATGTTCAATTTCAGGGTGGCTAAGCTCAAAGTGGGAGGCCCAGCCCCCTCTCATGGTTATGCCACCAATTGTGTTTAGTACAGAATGAAGTACTTGCTGAGTTTGTTTTGGGGGTTTCCAGTTCAGTTTTGGCACATTTTTCTTAGGCAACCATTGTCCTGAAAAGTTCCTCTCTCAATTCTGCTTTAAATGATTTTGATACTATATTCTTTACTCGTTTCATTCTTTACTCGTTGATGCATTAAAAACCATTTGTGGATCTTGAGGGGACCTCTCACAAGCTACCTTTGGCAGATAGTGGAACCAGATTTGTTTGCTCTACAGATATGAACTTTTTATTGCCAAAAAATCCAACTCTTTTAACAAGAAATGGTCGACCTAATGTCTATTCTAAATCTTTCTGGTGATGTATGCATCTCTTATTTCTGTTCACTGTTATTTGTTTATATTGTATTTTATTGTTGGTTTAAATAAACTAAGACTTTAAAAAAATCAGAACTGTCAGAAGTAATTGCTGCTTTTTATAGGGGGGACGGGCGGGAACAGAGGAGATTCCTCACAGGGACGGGCGGGGACAGAGGGGATTCCTTATGGGGACGGGCAGGGATGGAGGGGATTCTGGCGGGGACAGGCGGGGATGAAGGGGATTCTTGTGGGGATGGGCAGGATACTGTTGGGGACGGGCGGGATTTTTGTCTCCGCGCAACTCTCTAGTGTAAAGTGGCCTTTGCATGCCTTCACACAGGCTTTTCCAGTGTGTTAAGGCCATTTAAACCGCAGCAGTAAAATGGTCAATTTTTCTTTTTTTTTTTTTTTTGCACCAGTTTAAAATACTGCCTTACAGTGTTAGCGCTTACAAAAACCTATTTTGCAGCTGGTAAGGGCTCACGCAGTAATCCTGCACTAATCAGCGTGCGGTATTGTTGCTGCATTAACTGATTAGCGCAAGAATTCCCCACTCTCCACCTGACATGCCCCTTCTGCACCAAAATAAGAAAATATTTGCTTTTTTGGACATTTCACTTAGACGCTCTAGTTATAAATTAAGCCCTTTGGATTGTAATACCTTTTCATTGTCCTTTGCCTCGGGTAAGGGAATGACATGTTGAACGAGTGGCACGAACGGAAGGGGAGTGGCATGGACAGAGAGTGGACAGGGAAGCAGTTAATGCAGGAAAACTTACCCCCTCTTTTGCAAAGGTGTGCTAAATGCTAACGCGTGCATGTTATCCTATGAACGCATTAGCGGTTAGCGAATGCGTTGATTTAGCACATGCTAAAACGCTTAGCACGCCTTTGTAAAAGAGGGCCTTAGGGGCTAATTCAATAAATGTTGCCATAACTTAGGCGCCGGTAGGCGCCCTATCAGCGCCTAAGTGAAGAGGGAAACGCCATTTGTCACGCAACTTAAGTGAAAATTCGAAGCGCCTACCAGCACCAGAATCGCACCTCTGGAGGCGCCTACCATTGCCCAACGCCATTATAGGCATGGATAGTGTCGGAAGTGGCGTTAGGCGCCGTAAAGCATACCGCTTAGGTGAAATTCACATCAAGGATAGGCAGCGGAATTGCAGGCCAGGGTTTTCCTCTCTGCCGGCGGCGTGAATTTCTAAACGGTGCTCTTACGTCAGGGGTGTCCAATGTCGGTCCTCGAGGGCCGCAATCCAGTCGGGTTTTCAGGATTTCCTCAATGAATATGCATTGAAAGCAGTGCATGCAAATAGATCTCATGCATATTCATTGGGGAAATCCTGAAAACCCGACTGGACTGCGGCCCTCGAGGACCGACATTGGACACCCCTGTCTTACGTTATTGACACGCGATCGGCAGCCGCCGACAACGGCACCAGTTGGAGAATCGGGGCCTTAGTACTTCCTAAATAGGGGGTGGTCTAATGCCTCATGATTCTATTAACACAGGGGTAGGGAACTCCGGTCCTCGAGAGCCGTAGTCCAGTCGGGTTTTCAGGATTTCCCCAATGAATATGCGTTGAAAGTAGTGCATGCAAATAGATCTCATGCAGATTCATTGGGGGAAATCCTGAAAACCCGACTGGAATAAGGCTCTCGAGGACCGAAGTTCCCTACCCCTGTGTTAACACATGACCTACAATTAAAAAAAAAAATAAAAATAGATAGAGCCCCTGCCCTCCCCCAAAAAGGTGATTCATCAAATAACTAACACATGCTCGGTTGCTATTAGTATACAGCCATTAAAGCAATTGGTGCGTGTTCAACCAATTTGTGACCAAGGATTCCTAAAGTCTTCACTGCTTATCCCATGCTGTATGACCAGCCCTTCTTACATAGTAACATAGTAGATGACGGCAGATAAAGACCCGAATGGTCCATCTAGTCTGCCCAACCTGATTCAATTTAAATATTTTTAATTTTTTCTTCTTAGCTATTTCTGGGCAAGAATCCAAAGCTCTACCAAGTACTGTGCTTGGGTTCCAACTGCCGAAATCTCTGTTAAGACTTACTCCAGCCCATCTACACCCTCCCAGCCATTGAAGCCCTCCCCAGCCCATCCTCCCCCCAAACGGCCATATACAGACACAGACCATGCAAATCTGCCCAGTACTGGCCTTAGTTCAATATTTAATCTTATTTTCTGATTCTAAATCCTCTGTGTTCATCCCACGTTTCTTTGAACTCAGCCACCGTTTTCCTCTCCACCACCTCTCTCGGGAGCGCATTCCAGGCATCCACCACCCTCTCCGTAAAGTAGAATTTCCTAACATTGCCTAACATTCTTATTGTAAACCCGCCCCTACAATGTAACCTTACTCTGTACAGATATTGATGTACTCAATGACTTCATTGTTTTTTTCGCTGAATGTCCAGCTCTTCTTTATTGTAAACCGCCTCGAACTACTTTGGCGGTATATAAACAATAAATGATTATTATTATTATTTATTATTATATTAATATAGGGACTTTGGATCATCTGTTTTATTTTTGTCCACTGATACTTAGTTTCTGGAAGACAATTTGGGGACAAATAAATCTCATTCTTGGGTCATCTATCCCCTTATCCTATGAGGCGGTAATGCGCGGTACGTTACTTCATGTTAAGCCTACTCATGACAGGAATAGGTGTTCAACTGATCACACATAATTGGAAGAACCATGACAGGATTAATTATACTTTTTGGTGGGTAAATGTGTGCACCACATATAAGTATGAAAGAACATTTGGGGACTAGTAAGTCCTTTAATGATGTCTGGAGTCCATTGACTACTTTGGTTGCATTACAGTAAGGGTCATGTTTCTTCCCTTTTCATTAGATTTCTTTACACATCCAGGGAGGGTGGGTGGGGGAAGGGAAATGTACGTTGAGGTGTTAAATTATTTAATTCTATTATTGTAATCACATCATATGTAATATTGTATTAATAATTAATGGAATTGTTTAATGGATTGTTTAATGGAATAACTGTATAGTTATTAGTGCGTTCTATGCAGTATTTTATGATTTACCAATTGTATTGCGCTATCAAAGTTTGAAAATCAATAAATATTTAAACAAAACAATTAGTGCGTGCACGCTCCCCAGCACCTACTTTTTAGGCGGTAAGGGCGCGCACACGAATTCTATGCTAACTAGTTAATGTGTGGTAATATAGCACAGAAGCACCTACTCTCTGCCCCCAATTGTGTCCCCTGCAACCAAAATGTAAAAATGTTTTTTTAATGCCGTCTACATTACCACTCTATTATGTGGATAAGATTGCATTCTACAAATATTTAATACACAGTTTGATATTGTTTCTCCATGTGGGTGGATTTGTACTTTATGCAAACTTAACTCTACAGTAGCATCAAGATCATCAATTCCACAGTCATAAGAACATAAGAATTGCCATCTCCGGATCAGACACTGGGTCCATCAAGTCCGGTGATCCGCACACACGGAGGCTCCGCCAGGTCTACCCTGGCATAGTTTTAGTCCCCATATCACTGTATGCTTCTCAAGGGAGATGTGCATCTAATTTACCCTTTCTATGTTTCTATAACCATAAGGCTCTATGACATCATAATGCAGGTGTAAAGAGCCTTAGCCTTTAGGGAGAGGACATGCAAATATTAAGAACCTTAACCAATAGGGAGAGGAGGAGATAGTGGATGCTGCAGATGGGAATACTGGATGGTCCATTTGGCCTTTAGCTGCCATCATGTTTCTATAACCATAAGGCTCTATGACATCATAATGCAGGTGTAAAGAGCCTTAGCCTATAGGGAGAGGACATGCAAATATTAAGAACATAAGAATTGCCATCTCCGGATCAGACCCTGGGTCCATCAAGTCCGGTGATCCGCACACGCGGAGGCCCCGCCAGGTGTACTCTGGCATAGTTTTAGTCCCCATATCACTGTATGCTTCTCAAGGGAGATGTGCATCTAATTTACCCTTACCCGTTTCACTCTATGCCACTCTTAAGTTCTTCAGAATGGCACCTCTCTGTTTATTCTATTCAATTTCCCATGTTAAGTCTTATTCTTAGTCTTTTTGTTTATTTGGGACTCCAACTTTACCGTGGAATAATGGGGGGGGGGGGAGGAAGTTGGATACTGCTTTTAGTGCACAGTTAGCATACACCAATTTCAAACAGCAAAGGGCGCCTGAGCACATCCCGCAGTAAGCCAGACAAAATGGACTGTCGAGACCTCATCAAAAAAAATTGTATGCTGCACTATCTGCCAGCGAGCCTTCTCAAGAGTAGCCCCCGCGCTCTGGAATGTCGTCCCAACAGAGCTACACCTAACTCCAGATTAGCTCTACTTCAGGAAGAAGGTGAAAGACTGGCTCTTCACCCAAGCCTTTAATACATAATGTGATTGACTATACACTCGTTCTATGCCAGGACTATCTTGCCACACACACTAAATAAATCAGTTCCTAATACATAAGAACAGACTTATTGGGTCAGACCAATGGTCCATTAAGCCCAGTAGCCCATTCTCACGGTGGCCAATCCAGGTCCCTAGTACCTGGTCAAAACCCAAGGAGTAGCAACATTCCTAGCAGAATCCTCAAAAGAGTAGCAACATTCCAGAACCCCAAAGAGTAGCAACATTCCTAGCAGAATCCTCAAAAAGTAGCAACATTCCAGAACCCCAAAGAGTAGCAACATTCTAAGCAGAATCCTCAAAGAGTAGCAAGATTCCATAAAGAATCTCAAAGAGTAACAAGATTCTAGAACCCCCAAAAGTAGCAACATTCCATTATCTCAGAGTAAGCAAGATTCCAGAACCCCCAAAGGGTGCAACATTCCATGAGGAATCCTCAGAGAGTAGCACCATTCCATGCTACCGATCCAGGGCAAGCAGTGGCTTCCCCCATGTCTTTCTCAATAACAGACTATGGACTTTTCCTGCAGGAAATTGTCCAAACCTTTCTTAAAACCAGCTACGCTACCCGCTCTTACCACAACCTCTAGTACTTTAACCATATAAACAACTTGCCTTGAGTTTAGCCTCCCTTCTGTTAATCCCAACGCACTCTGGACCACCCATCTTGTCCCCATCTAATACCTGCATTTGATCCCTCAGCTATAGGATAAGCTGTATTATAGAAAAGCATTAGCGTAATATCTGAATGATCTGATTTGTGCTTATCTGATGTTGTGTCTTCCTACTAGTATGTCCTATATCTCATTTGAATTTCAGCGCTGTTATCAGTATTTTTTTTTAAACTGTTTCATGGTAGTTCTATTATTAACCCCCCCCCCCTCTTTTACTAAGGTGCGCAATGCTTTTTAGCACGCGATAAATATTAGCACGCGCTAATCATGCGCTAAATGCTAACGCGTGCATGTTATCCTATGGACGCATTAGCGGTTAGCGCACTCGTTGATTTAGCACGCGCTAAACACACGATAATACGCTTATCGCACCTTCGTAAAAGAGGGCCTAAGTTTCAATTTACAGATTTTAACTCTACCTCGTCAATTGTATTTATGTTTATATCTGGTCTTTTTACTACTGTTAATAAAATTGTAAGTTTTATGTTGAATTATACCTGCTGGACACCACCTTGGGTGAATCTCTTCAAAAAGGCAGCTCATAAATCTCAATAAATAGATAAAGCCGTGGTAAGCGTACACTAGAGTCACCACAACTTAGTGAAAGGGCCCCAAAGGTAGATGTTCTAGATTTGTTGAAAATCAGCTGGATGGTCCTATGTTCCCTACAAAATGAGACAAAAATAGAAATGATTAGTTATAAGAACATAAGAAGTTGCCTCTGCTAAGGCAGACCAGAGGTCCATCTCGCCTAGCGGTCCGCTCTCGCAGCGGCCCATCAGGCCCACTGCCTGAATAGTGGTCTCTGACTAATTTTACTATTTACCTCTAATCCTATCCCTATAACCTTACCTCTACTCTTATCTGTACCCCTCAATCCCTTTGTCCTCCAGGTACCTGTCCAGACCTTCTTTGAAATGATCTGTTTTTATTCCCATTTAAAACAGCTTTATAAAGGAACCACAACAAAATATTATGCCCTGAGACAATGACACTTCTGTAGAATACTAAAATATTCACTTATAATTGCCAGGAAGGAGAGAAAGTTTGAAAAGAAACACCTTCCAAGACACATTACATGAATTAATTCTATTCCTCTTTTTTTTTTAACCGTTTATAGCAATGAAGCACATGAGATCTGCAATACAGTCCAAAGACAACTATTTTTGGTATGTAGGACCGGTTCTAGAGGGTTCTAGGGGTTCTCAACCCAGATCCCAGGACACACCCAACCAGTTAGGGTTTCAGGACATCCACCACGAATATGCAAGAGATAAATTTGCATACCATGGAAGTAGTGCAGGCAAATTTATCTCACGCATATTCATTGTGGATATCCTGAAAACCTGGCTGAGGACCAAGTCAAGAGCCATTGTTCAAGACGAAAGTGATTCTTCTCTATTCCTTATAGATGTGAAATGTGGTCATGTCAAGCGCATTATCCCCCTCACTGCAATAAATCTTATATGTAGCCGCTCTGGTCTTTTTTTTTTTGTGATCTGCTGTCTTTCTTACGCGTTAAAGCACTGTAGATCCTTGTCACCTTTTTATTACTACCACTCATCAGTTATATAGCGCTGAAAGGCGTTCGCAGCGATGTACATTTTGACATTTATGGATGGTCCCTGCTCCAAAGAGCTTACAATCTAACTTGGACAGACATGACATATAGGGTTGGGGATGCAGAACCCAAGGCGAGAGGAGTTATAAGTCAAAAGCACTCTCAAAGAGATGGGCTGACAGTTATAAATGGTCCCTGCTCGGAAGAGCTTACACTCTAAATTGGACAGACAGACATGGCATATAGGGTTGGGGATGCAGAACCCAAGGCGAGAGGAGTTATAAGTCAAAAGCACTCTCAAAGAGATGGGCTGACATTTATAAACGGTCCCTGCTCGGAAGAGCTTACACTCTAAATTGGATAGACAGACATGGCATATAGGGTTGGGGATGCAGAACCCAAGGCGAGAGGAGTTATAAGTCAAAAGCACTCTCAAAGAGATGGGCTGACATTTATAAACGGTCCCTGCTCGGAAGAGCTTACACTCTAAATTGGACAGACATGGCATATAGGGTTGGGGATGCAGAACCCAAGGCGAGAGGAGTTATAAGTCAAAAGCACTCTCAAAGAGATGGGCTGACATTTATAAACGGTCCCTGCTCAGAAGAGCTTACACTCTAAATTGGACAGACAGACATGGCATATAGGGTTGGGGATGCAGAATCCAAGGCGAGAGGAGTTATAAGTCAAAAACACTCTCAAAGAGATGGGCTGACATTTATAAACGGTCCCTGCTCGGAAGAGCTTACACTTTAAATTGGACAGACAGACACGGCATATAGGGTTGGGGATGCAGAACCCAAGGTGAGAGGAGTTAGGAGTCGAAAACACTCTCAAAGAATTGGGATTTTAACTGGTCCTTGAACACTGCCAGAGACGGAGCCTTCTGTAGGGATTCGGGCAGCTTGTTCCAAGCATAAGGCGCATTTTCTCTGTTTCCATGGTAGGATGTATTCAATGAACTGATTCTACCACAAGACCTCTCCTTTCCTGACGGCTGATGTGCTGACAGCTAAAACACAATTTTTATAGGCAGTCAGAAGTCTCTTGCTTTTCAATAAAAGCGGACGACATTATTTGGCTATGCTGAAAGGTGCAATAGATTACAGTTAAATCATAATGTCAGACTGCAGCAAAAATCAGATCACTGCTGGCGGTGCAAGAGACAGATCCCCGCAAATGAAGCGCTCAAACAAATCTCCAAACTGCCGCCACGGTGGAACGTTTTTTGATGAGACACTGAAGTCTTTAGAAGTGAACTGTATAGCAGCAAAATCAAGCCGATTGTTTTGAAAATGTCAATCTGAGCACGAATCGTGTCCTATTAAATTGAAAGCCCAGCAGACAAAGCGCAGAATTACTTTTTCATAGTGCATTGACCCTAAATATCATTGTTCAATTGATGTAAGAAAGAGGCTCATACAAATCATGTTTCCCCCCCTCCTCCCCTTTAAGAATTGTGACATTTATGTCAAGAAAGAAACTGGGATAGAGCAATGAGAGGATAATTTTCAAATCTATTTAACCTGGGTAACATGGCTTGTTCCGAAAAATTGTAAATATACAGTTAAATATAAGTGAAAATTAAATACACACCATGAACAACAGAAAGATCCCCATTCTACAATGGTGCTCTCTGTGCAGAGTCAGTATCTACAATTATAACAGAGATTCTAAAAAGCTTCCAAATTTAAAACCCTTATTTGTGACTGAAGGGGAGGTTCTCTAAGCCATTGACTGTGTGGGGTTCTTGTCATTTATTTTTTAAATCAATTTATATTCCACTCTATTGCCAAGTTCTAGGTCAGGGGTCTCAAAGTCCCTCCTTGAGGGCCGCAATCCGGTCGGGTTTTCAGGATTTCCCCAATGCATATGCATGAGATCTATGTGCATGCAGTGCTTTCAATGCATATGCATTGGGGAAATCCTGAAGACCCGACTGGATTTGGCCCTCAAGGACCGGAGTTTCCCATGTCTGCAGTCTAGTCCCTATAAATCAGGGGTCTCAAAGTCCCTCCTTGAGGGCCGCAATCCAGTCGGGTTTTCAGGATTTCCCCAATGAATATGCATGAGATCTATGTGCATGCAGTGCTTTCAATGCATATTCATTGGGGAAATCCTGAAGACCCGACTGGATTTGGCCCTCAAGGACCGGAGTTTCCCATGTCTGCAGTCTAGTCCCTATAAATCAGGGGTCTCAAAGTCCCTCCTTGAGGGCCGCAATCCAGTCGGGTTTTCAGGATTTCCCCAATGAATATGCATGAGATCTATGTGCATGCAGTGCTTTCAATGCATATTCATTGGGGAAATCCTGAAGACCCGACTGGATTTGGCCCTCAAGGACCGGAGTTTCCCATGTCTGCAGTCTAGTCCCTATAAATCAGGGGTCTCAAAGTCCCTCCTTGAGGGCCGCAATCCAGTCGGGTTTTCAGGATTTCCCCAATGCATATGCATGAGATCTATGTGCATGCAGTGCTTTCAATGCATATGCATTGGGGAAATCCTGAAAACCCGACTGGATTGCGACCCTCAAGGAGGGACTTTGAGATCCCTGTTTTAGGTGGATTACATTTAGGGCCTGTTTTACAAAGCCACGCAGCAACAGCCCCGAAGCCCTTTAAATCTCTATGGGCTTCGGGGCCGTTACCGCGCAGCAGCCGCTACTGCGGCTTTGTAAAACAGGCCCTTAGTAGTAAGAAAGCAAGGCTATTTATTTAATCATTCAATTTTTTATACCATTCTCCCAAGGGAGTGCAGAACGGTTTACGTGAAGTTATTCAGGTACTCAAGCATTTTTCCCTGTCTATCCCGGTGGGCTCACAATCTATAATAATAATAATAATAATAACAGCTTATATACCGCAGTACCGTGAAGTTCTATGCGGTTTACAAAAGATTAAGCAAAGGTACGAATTGATTGACTTCAAGAGAGGTAGAAGAAAGAATTAATATGACAGGAAATTCATTGTTGAAGAAAAAGTGATCAATAGGACAAGTTAAACGCTATTGGGGGGAGAGAGATGAGTGGATCAGTTGTGTAGATACTTTAGGAACAGGTGTGTTTTCAGACGTTTCCTAAATTCCTCATAAGTAGTGGGCGAAAGCAATTGTTCTAGGTCTTTACCCCATGATCCTGCTTGGTGCGAGAGAAGATGTTCATGGTGTTTTTTCAGTTTGCAACCTCTCACTGGGGGGGGGGGGGCAACGAAGTTGGAACGAGAGCTTCTCTTGTGTCTGTTGGCTGAGAAGACGAAAAGGTCAGTAATGTATTTAGGGGCAAGTCCGTGTAGTGCTTTGAAGCAGAAGCAGGCAAATTTAAACTTTACGCGTGCCTTCATCGGCAGCCAATGCAGCTGCCGGTAGTAAGGTGTCACATGGTCAAATTTCTTTAGTCCAAAGATTAGTCTAACTGCTGCATTTTGCATCAGTTGTAGGCGTCGCATATTCTTTTGGGAAATTGCTAAATAGGCGATGTTACAGTAGTCAAGCAGGCTTAGTACGAGGGATTTGGCTAGGGTTCTGAAAGCCGATGTATCGAAATGGATCTGAGTTTCCAGAGAGTAAAGAATCCCTTTCTGATTATGGAGTCTACCTGGTCTTTCATGGTTAGGCATCGATCCAGAGTTACACCTAGTATCTTTATGGAGGGCTGGATAGGGTAACTAAGGTTATTGATACATCTATCTAATGTTCCTGGGGCAATGGAGGGATTAAGTGACTTGCCCAAGGTCACAAGGAGCAGCGTGGGTTTGAACCCGCAACCTCAGGGTGCTGAGGTTGTAGCTTTAACCATTGTGCCAATCTACTAGATCCAATGTGGCAAGTAGAAAAGAAGCAGACCATATATAAAATAAAATTATGTACCGTATTAATTCAGCATAACAGAGTGTGTAAGTGTTCGGTGTCCCAATGGCAAGTTATGCTAATATTCTGTAAAGGCATCTTGGCACTTCCCACCACCCCCAGATTTCATAAATGGCACCTGAATTAGTTAATGGGCTCCAAGGATTTAAACATTGGAACCCACAAGCACTTGATTGGCACTAAGTAAGATTTGGGTGCCAATCTGGCTGCATGATGTTCTGTAACAATGGGCACCTACTTTGGATCAAACACAACTATTAATACACGAGGGCATTTCATCTTTTCCGTTACAGCTCCTCAAACATGGAATTCTCTTCCAATTTACTTAAGAGAGGAACAAAACTTGGAGAAATTTAAGAGCAAACTCAAAAGCTTTTTTTTAAAAGATGCATTTAATGACTAAAAGAACTGTCTAGGAGTTTCATTTTATCTTCATATCTTTTGAGATTCTTTGTTCTTTCCCTTCCTATTGTTTTTAACCTTACTTGTCTTTTTTTTTCTATTAATTAGTTTGTATTTCTTTTCCCAGTCTTTCCTCATGTTTAATTATGTTTTTAAATATAGTCTTTATTATGTTTTGGAAGATTTCGTTTTTGGTTAGTTATGTTTGTCCCCCAATTTTGTAATTTTATTGATTTGTTCATCGCTTAGAATTTGGAATAAACTTAAAACTTGAAACTTGAGGGTACAGGCCAGTCAGAAAATTCACAAAAAAATGCACACAGTGTTAGAGTGACCGGGATCCGCATCCAACTTGCATGCCAGGATTTACACCAGGTTTCAGCTGGAATCAGTCCCTGCGCCCACTCGATGCTGTTCTTCAAAGAACACTCATAGAAACATAAAAACGTGCTGGTAGGTTAAAGACCAAATGGCCCATCCTCAGCATCCACTATCTCGCCCTCTCCCTATTGGCTAAGGCTCTTTACACCTGCATTGTGAGGTCATAGAGCTTTATGGCTATAGAAACAGAGATTATATAGGGCAGACCTCTAGACAATTTAAAACTAGAATTATTGAACACAGGTCTTGTTTGACCTGTGGTAAAACAGAGGCACCTATGGTGCAGCACTGCTTGGATACCAATCATAAATTTTCAGAAATGCGCTGCTGGATTATAGAAAAGCTATATCCTTCAAATAAAGGTGGTGATTTTAAAGCATACCTCAGACAAAGAGAACAAAAATGGATATTTAGATTAAAGACGTATACTCCATATGGTTTAAATGTTAGGATTGAGTGGCGTGCGTTTTTTTGAAAGAAACTCGGAAGTCATGACGATTGGCTATGGCTCCGTGTTTCTCAGTTGCTGATTGGTGCGGTGCTGCTCCTTATCTCTCTTTATAAACCCAGAAGTACGCCGAGCCGCCATTTCGTTGAGAGAGAATCATTGAAGCAGTGGCTCGTAATTGAAAGTAGGTAGTTTTTAAATTAAGGTTTGTACTAGAAATATGTATCTCTGTAAACCAATCGATGCATTCTGTCTTTTTTAGATAATCCCCTGATGCAGCCGTAGGGCGAAACAGGGCCTGTTGGGATTTCTATATGAATCAGTCTGAATTGAAATTATTCAAGATCGATGTATCGATACCGCGTTAAATCTTAAACGGCAACTGCGGTGGTTTTGCACTGTTGGAAGGAAACAAGATAAGTGCTCACTTTTTCATAAAATCTTAAATAACGACATCAAACAGTTAAAAAGTACAGCAAAAAGTAAAAAAGTAAAAAATTAAACGGTAGAACATAAGACCAAGGATATATTTCTCTATGACAGTATTATTACTGGCATAGATGGTTTCACAGGATTTATCCTGAGAAACACTGAGGTCTTTTACCGTTTTCATAAATTGAAAGGTGTATAGCACTTGATTTCTGACAGTATAATTTTATGAATATCAATTTGGTGTGGTTATAAATTTTGAAGATATTCAGCTTGTATTGTGAATAAGTAATTATAGAAACAGAGAAACATGACAGCAAATAAAGGCCAAATGGCCAATCCAGAGCATCCATTATCTCCTCCTCTCCCTATTGGCTAAGGCTCTTAACATTTGCATCTCCTCTTCCTATTGGATAAGGCTCTTTACACCTGCATTGTGAGATCATAGAGCTTTATGGCTATAGAAACAGAGAAACATGACAGCAAATAAAGGCCAAATGGCCCATCCAGTCTGACCATCCGCAGCATACACTATCTCCTCTTCTCCCTTTGAGATCCCACGTTTTCTTGAATTCAGACACAGTCTTTGTCTCCACCGCCTCTACTGAGAGACAGTTCCATGCATCTACCACCCTTTTTGTAAAAAGTAGATTAGATTACTCCTGAGCCTATCACCTCTTCACCTCATTCTATGCCCTCTCACTCTGGAGCTTCCTTTCAAATGAAAGAGACTCGCCTTAAGTGCATTTATGCCATTGGTATCATAAATGGGTAGACTGGATTGGCCATTTGGCCTTTATCTACCATCATATTTCTATGTTTTTATAACCATAAAGTTCTATTACCTCACAATGAAACTATTAAGAGCCTTAAGTTATAACAACTTGAATATAATGGGTTACAGGATCTAAGGCAACATGGCTTTATAAAAGGTAAATCATGCCAAACGAACCTGATTGAATTTTTTGATTGGGTGACCAGAGAGCTGGATCGAGGACATATGCTAGATATAATTTACTTAGATTTCAGCAAAGCCTTTGATACAGTTCCTCGAAGGAGGCTGTTGAACAAACTTGAAAGGGTGAAGTTAGGACCCAAAGTGGTGAACTGGATCAGAAACTGGCTGTCGGACAGACGCCAGAGGGTGGTGGTTAATGGAAGTCGCTCGAAGGAAGGAAAGGTGACTAGTGGAGTCCCTCAGGGTTCGGTGCTGGGGCCAATCCTGTTCAATATGTATGTAAGTGACATTGCTGAAGGGTTAGAAGGAAAAGTGTGCCTCTTTGCAGATGATACCAAGATTTGTAACAGAGTAGACACCGAAGAGGGAGTGGAAAATATGAAAAAGGATCTGCAAAAGTTAGAGGAATGGTCTAATGCCTGGCAACTAAAATTCAATGCAGAGTAATGCATTTGGGGATTAATAATAGGAAGGAACCGTATATGCTGGGAGGAGAGAAGTTGATATGGACGGGGAGAGGGACCTTGGGGTGATAGTGTCCGAAGATCTAAAGGCGAAAAAACAGTGTGACAAGGCAGTGGCTGCTGCCAGAAGGATGCTGGGCTGTATAAAGAGAGGCGTAGCCAGTAGAAGGAAGAAGGTGTTGATGCCCCTGTACAGGTCATTGGTAAGGCCCCACTTGGAGTATTGTGTTCAGTTTTGGAGACCGAAATCTGGCGAAGGACGTAAGAAGACTTGAGGCGGTCCAGAGGAGGGCGACGAAAATGATAGGAGGCTTGCGCCAGAAGACATATGAGGAGAGACTGGAAGCCCTGAATATGTATACCCTAGAGGAAAGGAGAGACAGGGGAGAAATGATTCAGATGTTCAAATACTTGAAGGGTATTAACGTAGAACAAAATCTTTTCCAGAGAAATGAAAATGGTAAAACCAGAGGACATAATTTGAGGTTGAGGGGTGGTAGATTCAAAGGCAATGTTAAGAATTTCTACTTTACGGAGAGGGTGGTGGATGCCTGGAATGCGCTCCCGAGAGAGGTGGTGGAGAGTAAAACTGTGACTGAGTTCAAAGAAGCGTGGGATGAACACAGAAGATTTAGAATCAGAAAATAATATTAAATATTGAACTAAGGCCAGTTACTGGGCAGACTTGCACGGTCTGTGTCTGTGTATGGCCGTTTGGTGGAGGATGGGCTAGGGAGGGCTTCAATGGCTGGGAGGGTGTAGATGGGCTGGAGTAAGTCTTAACAGAGATTTCGGCAGTTGGAACCCAAGCACAGTATCGGGTAGAGCTTTGGATTCTTGCCCAGAAATAGCTAAGAAGAAAAAATGAAAAAATTTAAATTGAATCAGGTTGGGCAGACTGGATGGACCATTCGGGTCTTTATCTGCCATCATCTACTATGTTACTATGTAACAATAATTCTCTATGACATCACAATGCAAGTGTTAAGAGCCTTAGCCTATAGGGAGAGGAGATAGTGGATGCTGCAGATGGACCATTTGGCTTTTATCTGCCGTCATGTTTTTAAGTGTATGAAGAAAATGTTCCATGTTAGCTTTCACACCTAATCAATGGCACATTCTGAATACATTTTATTAAAAATCAAAACAAAAAGCCAAGCATGAACAAGAAATCTATGCGACAAAACTGTTGAAAAAGTTTGTGCTGCATATACGCTAGACCAGTGGTTCCCAACCCTGTCCTGGAGGAACACCAGGCCAATTGGGTTTTCAGGCTAGCCCTAATGAATATGCATGAAGCAAATTTGCATGCCTATCACTTCCATCATATGCAAATCTCTCTCATGCATATTCATTAGGGCTAGCCTGAAAACCCGATTGGCCTGGTGTTCCTCCAGGACAGGGTTGGGAATCACTGCGCTAGACAATTTCTAAATTTGAAATTATATTTGCTACCATATCTTTGGCCTCAATGGAATATTGAGAGACAATTGTTCTCATTTCAAGAGAGACTAAGCAGCGAGTAATAATGAGACAGGCACAAAACCATTTCTTCATCTGTGGCATTTAGCATCAGGTAACGGCATTCAGCATCTTGATGATACCCTATGCCGTGCAACACAATGAATGCACTATCCAGATAACAAGAGAGCGCTTGTCACCGTGTCATGCAATCCCATCTGACATTAAGTATGGAATAACATGTGCAGCACCAGGTTTGATAGACAAGCAGATGAGGCAGAGATGATCAAAACTCTTGCCTGGATGACAAAGAAACTTGTAATTTTACAACTTGTGAATAGTTATTATAAAGAAGGTATTCATTAGACTTGTTCTTAATGCATACATGAATTGCTTAGGTTATGCCATAAGATTTGTTTTTTGAATCTCTGTGGAGGTGTTCAATTTCGCTGAAAGTGTCTCTGAGGGACAAAGGAAATCACATAAAAGATGGCATTAAATAGGGCAAAGATAGAACATTTTCCTACAACCTGACTAAAACAAAATGTATGTATATATATATATATTTATATTTATTTATTTATTTTTTTTACATAAAGCAGGAAGAAAAATTAGGTTGACATTTACTGTAGGATCCTTATGTTGTTTGCATGGAATCAGTCAACCAGGATGCAAGATCCATTACTCTAACACACATAAGACACTTAACACACTATTTTAAAAATGTTCTACAGAAATATTTTTGAAAATAGTATCCATGTGAGGGTTCTTTTTAATCAATATAGGTTCAAATAACATTTTCCTTTTGAAAATGCAAACATTTGTTGTAAAGGTTGTATAGCTGGCTAAATCTGGTAAGGAATGAATTTCTGCTTTGAAGTGACAAAGAAACATACTGGACACAGCTTCCACGATTTTCATTAGTGAATATCACAAATCACCTGGACCAGATGGTATACATCCCAGAGGGTTGATAGAATTGAAAAATGAACTTGCAGAGCAAAAATAAATTGCTAATTTGTAATTTTTCTCTAAAATCCAGCATAGTACTGGAAGACTGGAGGGTGGCCAACATGATGTCGATTTTTAAGAAAGGTTTCAGAGGTGATCCAGGAAATTATAGATTGGGTAGTGACGTCAGTGCTGGGCTAAATGGTAGAGACTATTATAACAAAATGACAGAACATATACATAAGCATAAATTAATGAGAGAAAGCCAACATTGATTTAGTCAAGGGAAACCTTGCCTCACCATTCTACTGTAGTTCTTTGAAAGGGTGAATGAATGTATAGATAAAGGTGAGCCTGTTTCTGGTCAGTTATATCACCGACTATCAACCCCTAAATATTTATTTTTATTTCCAGTGCTCAATAAACCACATGGGGTCCATTAAAGCAACTATGTAGTTTACAATAAAACAAAATTAATATGGCAAGATAATAGGGGGTGGAGGAGAAAATTAGATAGAAGCTCTTGAACCAAATTCTTCCGAGGAGTTGAGTCTTGAGCAAGGACTTGAATTTTGTATAAGAAGGTTCCAGATGAATGTGAGGTGGAAGGGCATTCCACAGTGTAGGGCCAAGGTAGCTAAAGGAGGTTAGTAGTGGGAGAGCAGAGAGTGACGAGAACATGTAGGAAATAAGCACGGAGTTATGGTAAGCAAGGGCAGAGGGAAGACATGCTTTGAGAGCCAGGGATCGAATTTTATATTTTACATGGGCTGAGTCTGAGAACTGATTTTTCAGGTGAAGAGGATAAGTGACCTGGTCAAAGTGGTGAAACATTCCAGAAAAAAACTGAAAACCTTCCTCTATGACAGCTGAACCTACTTGACTTCTCAGAAATGAATCTTTCCACCTCTTTCGCTAGATGAGCTCCTAGACAACTATGATTCTTGCCCCTCTTACCCTCCCCCCCTTCAAGGCCCCTTTTAGTCTCTCCTCCTGATCCCCTTTCAACCCCTAGAGCCTGAATAGGTATGTGCGACACACAAATAGAAGATTAGATTAGATTAGAAAGATCTGAAGAAGTTTGACTGTCATCAATTATATGAATTGGAAGCACTTAACTGATTAAAGGGCCGCCGCGTGAGCAGACTGCTAGGCACGATGGACCACTGGTCTGACCCAGCAGCGGCAATTCTTATGTTCTTATGACTGGCATAATGGGAGTTACAGTAGTCAAGTTTGAGAGATGACTATAGAGAGAAGGAGCAAGTGAATCAAGGATTGGTTGAGAAGAGGACATAGAACGCGCCTACACTGTAGTGCAAATGCTGCAGAATGAACCACTGAGTCAATCTAGTGCTTAAAAGTCAACTTGGAATCAAAGATAACACCCAGAATATTAATCTAATCTGAGAAGGGGAGTAGAGAGTAAGCTGGGATTGGAGAAGATGATAGCTTTGCATTTTGAGGCATTCAAAAACATACGGTTGATCTTAAGCCACATGAAAACTTGGTGGAGACAATTCAGCATGGATAAACAGAAGGGTCGATGAGCTCAAAGAGTATCTGGATTGATATCATCCCTGTAACAGAAAGGGATGCAATCCTTTGGAACAACAATTCAGTATGTTGTTTTCATTGATTTTAATATCCAACAGGATCAATAAGTGAATTTCATAACCAGGGGCCCTGAAGGTTATTCCACATCATTCAATGGACAAGAACAAGTCAGGGATACACAAGTGAAATAAAGATCAAAGCAGATAGAAGACCTAAGACATCTGCTCACACAAGAATAAGCAAAAGCCTTAATTGTTGAAAATGTTTCACAAGCGGTGCTGTGCCTTTGACAGCTGGCAAGACAAAATGAGGTTACAGAATGAAAGTTTGCATGTATTTTAGTGCACTGAAACAGATGTATAACCCCAGGAAGACCTTGCCAGAGGGGACAATGCAGACTGTTCAACATAATGGTGTCCTAATCACCTGTGCATGTAGACTGGAAGATCAAAATTAAAAATATCAAAGAAGCTGCTGTCAAAACAAGAACAGATATCAATGTCTATGCCTCTTTGCCTGCTCCTTGGGGAGGCCACACTGCATTTGCAATGCAAATGCATTTCAAGAATCAATATTCTCACTAAGACCTACAGGTTCAAGAGGAGACCTATATAAATGTAGAGCCTGTTCCATCCTTTGTTCAGGTGCAGGTTCTCTTTAGGGAACTCAGGGACCATGAAACAACACTTGCTCTTAGGTCTCTTCCCAGCAGTCTTTCAAGGCTCATAGGACTGTAAAAGTTTGAAGGTATCGCCCAGTAAACCACCTTCCCCTCTTCCCCATCTCCTGCAAAAAAAAACCCCAATATAAAACCCCACTCACTTCAGGTTGTTGACAAACTATAGAGTATATTTATGTGTAATGCAATCCATACAGAGAATTGGAGCTCAATACAGTCTACATATTACAGTCAAGGAACTAAGTTTCTTCATCAACTACACCCAAGGAAAGTTTTTGGAGGACTTTTGCACGTTCGTTCAATAGGTAACATAACATAATATAAATTTTTATTTATATACCACAAAAGCCTTTCGGTACTATGTGGTTTACAAAAGAGATGGGCTGACCATTGTCAGTGAGCTACAATAGATAGAACATTGGCATCAATAAGTTAACAATACTTTCACATCAATATGCTGTTTTCAAGGGATTACAAGAATTTTGAGAACAGATGGGGTTTTAATAGCTTTCTAAAATGCATATATGAGGTTGATATTCTAACCATTTGGCCCAACACATCTCCGTCAAACTGAAGAAATAAGGGACTAAAACTCCTTTCACTTTTCAAGTGCTCTTGGTTCATCCACCTCAGGAATCACTTTCCAATTGCTGGATTCTCAACTAGAACAAAGAAATAGAGAGAGAAGAACGAGACCCAAAGGAGATGAATGTTATAGAAACTCTCTTTAGACAACACAACTTACTGAGGATGTCCGAGATACAAAACATTCTTCTCTGACCTCCAGAGATACTTTGCGAAACAGTGTCACAACCATATTACATTGCTGTAGCAATGAAATTATTTACCATCTCTGCCTAGTTTTTGGAAAGCCTTTCAAGTTCAAGTTCAAGTTTATTATTTGATGAATCGCCTATATAAAACATTCTAAGCGATGAACAATTTAAAAAAAAATGACTTATTAGGAAACAAACAATTTTAAAACAACATTTTAGAGGACAAATATTATTAAGACACAAGTAAAAAGTTAAAATACTTATAACACATTATAAATTTCTTTATACATGTGGCTTAGTGACAAACATGATATAGAAGGGAAAAGGGGAAAAAGTTACAATTTTCTCAGGCAGAAGAACATAAAAGAGGTAAGAACACGAGGAAGGGGGGAAAAAGGGGAAAAAAAGAAAAAAAAAAATTAAAAAATTTATGCAAGTCTATGTTGGCTTAATCGTTTAATTAATAAATTCATTAAATAAATTCATTAAATAAAAAAGTTTTTAAAAGTTTTTTTAAAAGAGATGAGATCCTTTTCTTTTCTGATATAAAGCGGCAAAGCGTTCCAAGTTTGTGGAGCTATAACGGAAAACATTTCATTTCTCCTTGTACCCACAATTTTTAAAGAAGGAACAGTTAGTAGGTCTTGAGATGATGATCGGAGAGAACGAGGTGCATAATATGGAGTGATCATTCTAGACAGGTAGAGAAGAAAAAGACAAAAAAACAGATCGTCTTTAATGAAATGTTGAACAAAGGAAAAATTAGCCAATGATGATATCAAATTTCCAAGACAAGGGAGGATACCCTCAACTACTGGCCATGCTAAATGTTTCAATCTTTACCTATCCAACTTTATAAAACTAAATAAATAAAACAAGAAAAATAAAGAGATTATGTACTTAATCTGATCCAGTAGACAGGTGAGACATTCGAGTTATTTTCTCATAGCCGGTGCTGCAGCAGAAGGTATCCACTCCAGATTTTTCACTCTGCCTTTGTTGTACTTCACTCGGCTTTTTAGCTCCACCTTCAGTTCGTACCCAAGCCCGTAGAGCTACCCAATACACGTGAAGCAGAGGCACCTATAGCAACAGGCTTAAACAAATTGTTCTGCTCAAAAGTAACTAAACAGTACTGTTAACCACCAACACTGGCTTCAAAGGAGCTCAGAAACTACTCCCAATAAATTGAAACATATATACAAATTCTTCGCAGCCTACAAGGGTTGATAGGCATCCAAGAATCAGCTTGAAGGGGCATAAACAGACTGAAAATTGTAAGCAGGCACAGAAAGAAGGGGGAGGGAGTCTAGAATGTCTCACCTATCTACTGGAAAAGCAGCTTACCAGGGTAAGTCCATAATCTCTTTTTCCAGTGCAATAAGCGAGACATTCTAGACAGTAGGGATGTATTAAAGCAGTACCCAAAAAAGCTAGGGTGGGCTTTCTGTGCTGACTCTTAAGACCAAGGACGGAGTCCTGTCTTGCTGCTACATCCACTCCGTAGAACTTGGCAAATGTGTGAAGAGAAGACCATGTCGCTGGTCTGCAAATCTCCTCAGGAGAAACAGATCTAGCTTTGGCCCACGAAGAAGCCGCATTCCTGGTAGAATGCACCTTGATGGAAACAGAATACTGTTTCCCAGAAAGAATGTACGGTAAGCTGACAAAATGGCTCTACGGATCCATCTAGAAATCATGGCCTTGGAAGCAGGAGCACTCCGCTTAACTTAAGTCAGTCGTCCAAGTAAGGGTGAACCTGGAGACCCATCTTTCGCAGATAAGCCACCACTACCAGCATCACCTTGGTGATGCCAGCCCAGAGGGCAGTGCCGAGAACTGGTAATGCTGCTCCAGAACAGGAAACCGCAAAAATTTGTGGTGAG